>NC_073308.1:24846875-25207709 GCF_027595985.1 Sorex araneus | reverse complement strand
TCCCTCCCCTCTCCAAGCAGAGCCTTGACAGTTGAAGACCTCTGGACCTGTTCCAGCCACAGCCATGCTCAAGGCTAGTCTCCACATGTTTGGATGAGCCTCATGCATGAAGGGACCAGCAGAGGAACTCAGGTGTGAGGGACCTGGGGCTGAGATCTCCAAGTCTGCCCAGATTGGGACTGGGCCTTTTCCACCCAGAACTCTCATTTTCCAGTAGCTTGGCAGCCACATCCACAAACTGCACCCAGCGCTGTGTAATCCCACCAATGGCCAACATCCAGAGACTATAAGACCAAGCTCCCGAAAGCACTCGTCCACAAATTGGCCACGTGACATCTAATAGCCTTGTTCTCCCTCTTGGAGAACCTGACAAGCTACCAAGAGTCTATTGCCTGCACGGGAGAGCCTTGCAAGCACCCCGTGGCATATTCATATCCCAAATACAGTAAAATATGTATATATACCTCTTGGAGAGCCCAGAAAGTTACCGAGAGTATCCCACCCAAATGGCAGAGCCTGGCAAGCTACCCATGGCGTATTTGATATGCCAAAAACAGTAACGATAGGTCTCATTCCCCTGACCCTGAAAGAGCCTTTAATTGGGAAAGACAAGTAAGGAGAGCCTGCTAAAATCTCAGGGCTGAGTGTACTAGAGATGTTACTGTTGCCCACTTAACTAAATTGATGAACAACTGGATGACAGTGATACAGTGATATAGAGATCCTATTACAGTTTTATAAAGAATTATGTGGGAGAATGAGTGAATAATTAGAAGTAGTTACTTGGAAAATTAAAACTCAAGAAGTTTCAGGAGAAAATCCAGAAGAAATAGATAATGGAAAATTTTAGGGGAAAAACATATTAGTAAAGAATGGGCTAAGGTTTCTTTGACCTGATACTTTATAAGAAAGATAACTTTGTAGTATAGGTCACAGAGAGATATTTCTACCCCATATTTATAAAGATAATGTCAAAGTGTGAAAAGCATAATAATACAAAGGTAAACTTGATTGGCAGAGGCTAGATTAGATAAACTTTAGCAATGTATGGAGACTTCAAATAAGAGTGCTCCACTTCTGTATCAGACTATTCACTTGCAATAGTCTCTGTACATTTCCACAATAAGCTATTGCACATTTTAAAGGGAGGCATGATCTATCAGTTTTGGACACTGAAAGACAAGATTGTTACATCAGCATCATTACTTCATTTTGAGGGCCAGGTAAAAAGAATCCCTTAATGAATTTATCAGAGATTTGAGTGGTTTGCTGCATCCCATAGGCATTATACAGTCTTAAAGAGAAGCAACCAGATTTCTGGCACTATCTTTGTAAAGTATTCTCTGTGTGTGTGTGTGTGTGTGTGTGTGTGTGCGTGTGTATATGTGTGCAAATATCACTCTTAATAATGATATTAGAAGTCTTCTCCAACAAAATTCTATACAATATCAACTACATGCAACTACAGCAACCCTCCTTCTAATTATTTTCTGAGGTACTGACGACGACAATTTAAAATATAGATTTTGACAAAGACATAATTTGATTTGTAAGAAGCACTCAGACTAAAATTATAGAAACACACTCTCCAATAGGCTGCTTGCTTTTCAACTATGAGAAATTGATATGGTATGATATTTCTATCACATCATTTTTTTCTAACTTCATCTACAAATTAATTTTTAAACACTTTTATATTAAATTTTATAGAAACAATCTTTCCATCACATTTATGTGGCATGTGTTTTTCTATTTTATACTTCAAAACTCAGACATAGAAAGGAGAACTAAAATGGCAAGGGATTCTTGGATAGTGATTGTCTGTGTCCTTATTTAGCAATGCTCAAAAGTTAATTTGGAATGGAAAATAAACATTATGGACGAAGAATCATTATTCAGGAACCCTAAGGAGTATGATTTTGTTTTCACTGGGAAAATATGAGAAAAAGATATTTTGTCACAGGCTAAGTATTTTTAAATATTTTTCATGTCACATCAGTAATATGCTTTAATATCTCTTGGAAACTTTTTGTGCCCAATTATTTTCTGGTCTAGTTATCATTTTTATAGAATATTTAATATCTTCTCTACAGTTTTTTCTTGCAACAGTCATCATCGTTGAGATCATTTTCACTTTTCACATTTGAAGACCATTCACCAATTGTTTTCACTGCTGTCTTGAAATTTTACATTTTGTTTTCTATTCCAGTAACTGTAAAATTTAAGGGAACTGCAGAAATCTGTCAAAAATCTCTTGTCACTAATAAAAAAATTACTGACAGGCCATGAGCTAGTTACCATCAATCCCTCCTGGTTTCTCAGGAAGACAATAATGGGAAGGAGGAACAAAGGTTTATTTTCTGTTACCCTTTCCTCATAAGAATGAATCTTCATAGTGTTAATTTTATAGTTGGAACTGAAGTTCAATTGGATGCCACTGGATAACACCTTCAACTTAATTGACTACAGAACATTTCCATAAATTTGGCAAGTAATGTGGACTCAAATGTGATAGACAGGCAGAATTTGCTTGCCAGAGCTGTTTCCAAAGTAGAGAATAAAACTAAATAAGAGAGATGGCTATTTTTACTTTTTTCATTGCAATACAGTTCTGGAAAATAAGACAGATTCTATTGTTGGTACATGGGGTCTGACTATTCTGGCCAGATCACTAAGCAGACAAAATGGAGTTTAGAAGCATTGCAGAATCTAAGCAAGACTTTTTATATCATTTGAGGGAAATATTTGTTGTAGTTTTCCTATTTGGATAAAAAAATTATTTCTGCTGTAATTTATATGTATATACGAGTGTTAATATTTGTTTTAATAATTATTAGATAAAAATAACGTTATGATTCTAAAATAGTCTTAAGTAAAGAACAATCAAAAACAGAGTTAGTTCAAGGTAAATAAATATGTATTTACATATAGAGGCCTCCTTCAATTCCTTGCATTGCATGATCCCCTGAGAAGTGCCAAGACTAAACTTAGAACACAGACCCAGGGAGCCCCTGATCACTGTTGGTTTTGTTCCCAAACAGCAAAACGTAAAAAACAAAGAAAATTAAGAGACCTTTTGTTCATGGGAAAGAATGGAAAAGAAAGGTTATTTAAGCACAATCTAAGAATGATTTCATGTTACTAGCAGTTAAAACTACATGATTGCTACCCCTAAAAATTCATTTTCTCAGCCCCGGTACTCAGGATTAGTGATGGCAAACTCCAGGCCTCGTGGGATAGGGGATGGGCATCCCTTCGTATCTCCTTGCCCCTCTAGGACTCTGGATGTCATGTCCATTTGCTTTGTGACTACTTAAGCTCTTTAATGCCCATGATCCAGAAACACACAAGAGTCTTGGAACCAAGCAGCTCGCTGCAGAGATTTCTCAGACCCTAATTATCTAAAATTTTAGATTTCTAGGAGTGTGCAGCCGCAAGAGCAACCACATGAATTTCTATGTTATTCATAGTGGACTGTATCACTGTATCACTGTCATCCTATTGCTCATCGATTTGCTCAAGAGGGTACCAGCAACTTCTCTATTGTGAAACATTTTGTTACTGTTTTTGGCATATTGAATATGCCACAGGTAGCTTGCCAGGCTCTGCCACGTGGGCAATATAATCTTGGTAGCCTGCCAGGCTCTCTGAGAGAGGCAAAGGAATCGAACCCAGTTTGGCCATATGCAAGGCAAACGCCCTACCTGCTGTGCAAATAAATTATCTAGCATCTATCTGATTGGAAGGTTTGAGTGGTTGTGGGGAATTCGAAATAATGGTAGTGGGAAGGTGTTATGGTGGTGGGACTGGTGTCAAAATATTGTATGTAATCCATTATTGTGAACAACATTATGAAAATAAAAAAGTAATTTTGTCATTAAAATTATTAAGAAAAGAGACTTCTATCAAATTATATAGATATATGTATATAGACATATGTATACATGCACATACACACAAATATACACACATATATTCAGGCACATATATATATAATTGTAGTACATTCTGTTTCCTGATTATAATGATTTATTTGTCTTTTCCTAATATGCTTTTTTTGCTTATCTTCAAAATTTAATCTTAGTTGGCTATTAATCCCTTATAATTTTTGCTTATTTGTTTTTTGGGAATGGCATGAACTGGGTGCTGTTGACCCATACCTGGCAGTGCTCAGGGTCTGTTCTTGGCGCTGTACTACAAAGTGACCTCTAGCAATGCTCAAATGTTTAGAAATCAAACCAGGGCCACTGCTACCACAGTCTCATAGAAAACTATCTAACAGCCCCATCTTATCTCCAGTGCTAACTCTCTGGTTACATGTTTAATTGCTGTACTGCCCTACTGTGTAATAGTTTAAGGAGAATGCAGTTTGTAAGTTTTCTTTGTCTTTTGTAATTGAGTGTGAAATATATATGCAGTGAATGGTGCATATTCAGGACAAAATTTGTTCAAATTTAATGGACAAGAGAGTTTATCTTTTTTATTCTTTACAGGCATGGAAATATTTTTTATGTAGACTTTCCAGTATCTATGAATATTTCTACATGTAAACATCTATTAATATTTCTACACATCAATTTCTTGTATATTAACCAAAACATTGCTTTTCTTTACTCCCTGTTATCAGTAATCTAGATTTACTTTTAGGCTAGCCCTCCTTAGCTCTAAATTTCTGCTCCAAAATAAGAAATAAATTGAAAATAAAAGAATGTGGTACAAAGTGATAAGAAAACTTATACCGATTTACTTAATTGCTTAGTTTAAATATTTATATACAGAGGGGCTGGAGCAATAGCACAGTGGGTAGGGCGTTTGCCTTGCACACGGCCGACCCGGGTTCGATTCCCAGCATCCCATATGGTCCTCTGAGCACCGCCAGGAGTAATTCCTGAGTGCAAAGCCAGAAGTAACCCCTGAGCATCACCGGGTGTGACCCAAAAAGAAAAATAAATAGATAAATAAATAAATATTTATATACAGATATGTGTATATACATATATAATTTTGGAATCAGAATTATTAATTATGATCTTAGAAGATAAAGTTTTATTTTCCCTTTCCTTTAACCTTACAGATTTATTGGTAAAGTTACCCAAGTCAGCACCTCCCCTCCTTTGATGAAGTTGTTTTATACATAATGCAGTTAGACTTTCATCTCAAATTATGTATTTTCCTTATGTCCCCTTACCTCCTAAATGACTGTAAATATATATGTATGTATGTATATAAAAAGGTTTGTAATAGTGCTATAAAGTTCTATGACATTTAAGATATCAATAGTAATATGTATCCACCATAGTAATACAATGCAGAGTAATTTGCCACCATCACAGTTATGTAGTCTTCACTATTTAGTTATCGCACCTTACCCTATTCCATTAAAACTGAAAATATTTAACCATGCCACTGCTTTCTTGTCTCTAAAATTTCTGATGAGAAATTTAGCAATTTTGTAAAGTCTCC
Source organism: Sorex araneus (assembly GCF_027595985.1). Taxonomy (NCBI): domain Eukaryota; kingdom Metazoa; phylum Chordata; class Mammalia; order Eulipotyphla; family Soricidae; genus Sorex; species Sorex araneus. Next base: position 25,202,246 of record NC_073308.1, on the reverse strand, counting down.
ATTGTTGGTCACGTTTTTTTTTTCTTTAGTTTTTAATATTCATTTTGTCTCTTGTCTTGATTTTGACAATTTTATTACAGTGTTTCTTAGTGTGAGCCTGTTTTTTTTTTTTTTTTTGGTTTTTCGAGTCACACCAGGCAATGCTCAGGGGTTATTCCTGGATCTGCACTCACGGATCACTCCTGGCAGTGCTCGGGAAACATATGGGATGACATGGTTCGAACCCGGATTGGCTGTGTGCAAGGCAAATACCCTACCCACTCTGGCCCAGGTTTGAGTCTGTTTTGACGTCATTATATTTGTCATTTCTTGAACTCATTGAGATTTGCATATTTTGTCAAATTAGGAAGTTTTTTAAATGTTACTTACAGAAATTATATTTTGACTCTTTTCTCTCATGTCTTTGTGGAACTCAACAAAATATATGTTTATCCAAGTAATGTTGTACAAGTCCCTTAGACTCTACTCACCTTTTCTCATTATCTTTTGTTTCTTTTGATTAGACTCTTACTTCCATTGATTCAAATTCATGCTTATTTATACTCTTTGACTAATAAAATATATCTTAGAAAGATTCTCATGGATTTTTCATTTCAATTACTGGTTTGATCAGTGTAAAAATCCCTTGAAGGTTGCATTATCTCTTTCTCTGTTTTATATTTCTGTTGATTTATACACCATTTTTTACTTTCTCCTATTTAGTAGTACTGCCATCCCGTTGTTCATCAATTTGCTCAAGTGGGCACCATTAATGTCTCCATTGTGAGACTTGTTGTTACTGTTTTTGGCATATCGAATACCCCATGCACCGGTCGCTTGCCAGGCTCTGCCGTGCAGGCTGAATACTCTTGGTAGCTTGCCGGGATCTCTGAGAGGGATGGAGGAATCGAATCTGGGTCGGTTACATGCAAGGCAAATGCCCTACCCACTGTGCTATTGCTCTAGGCCACTCATGTTTATTATTTCTTTAAAATGTTTAATGAAGTTATATTAAATCTTTTTAAGTTTTTTTCTATTTAGTCCAACTTCTGGTATTCTTTCTTAACTATCATTTTTGTTTAGTTTTTCTTTTCTTTTGAATGGCCACACATTCTAGTTTCTTACTATGACTTTCGATTTTATTTCTGTTTTAAAATAAATTATTTATATATCTTTGGTATTAGTTCCTTATCAGAAGGGTACTGGTGAATATCTTTTCCCATTCTGTAGGCTGTCTTTATATCCTGGTCACTGTTTCTTTTGAGGTGCAGAAGCTTGTTAGTTTAAGATAGTCCCATTTGTTTATCTTTGCTTCCACTTGCTTGGTCCGTGGCAGCTAAAGGTATCTTAATCTTTGAAGATAACGTTAGCTTCAATATCATGGAGGGTTTTGTTGACCTTTTGTTCAATGTACTTTATGATTCTGGTATGATGTTGAGGTTTTTAATCCATTTGGATCTGAATTTTGTGCATGATGTTAGGTAGAGGTCTGAGCTCATTTATTTGCACGTGGCTGTATCATTTTGCCAGCACCATTTGCTAAAGAGGCTTTCATTGCTCCACTTTATATTTCTTGTTCCTTTATCTAAGAATAAATGATCATGTATTTGAGGGCATGTGGAAGGATATTCAACCCTATTCCATTGGTCCACAGATCTGTCTACCCCAAAACCATACTGTTTTAATTATAAAAGGCACTGATTAAACTCTACAGGAAAAACTTCCAATCTAATAAGGAAATGGGGTGATGAAATGAGCAGAAACTTTATCAAAAAAGAAATTCGAAAGGACAAGAGGCACATGAAAAACTTCTCTTCATCACTAATCATCAGGCAGATGCAGATCATAACAACAATGAAATATCTCACACCACAGAGACTGGCACACATCCAAAAGAATAAAAGCAACCAGTGTTGGTGTGGATGTGGAGAGAAAGAGAATCTCCTTCATTGTTGGTGGGAATGTTGGCCGACTAGTTCAGCCTTTTTGGAAAATAATATGGACATTTCTCAAGAAACTAGAAACTGATCTCCCATTTGATCCAGCAATATCACTACTGGGAATATACCCTGGGGGTCCAATAGCACACAGCAGAAACACCAATTGCATTTCTATGTTCATTGCAGCACTGTTCACAATAACCAGAATCTGGAAACAACCTGAGTGCCCAAAATCAGACGGATGAATAAAAAAACTGTGGCACCTCTACACAATGGAATACTGTGCAGTTGTTAGGAAAAGTGAAGTCATGAAATTTGCCTATGAATGGATGTACATAGAGAGTATCATGCTGAATGAATGAGTCAGAAGGAGAGAGGCAGGTATAGAATGACTGCATTTATTTATGGTAAGTAAATATAAAGAGATATAAATAGAAGACTATGGTCAGGGAAAACAGGGGTTAGGAGGACTAGTCAATGTTTGGATCTAACCAAAGTGTGTGTGGGGCTGAGGGTAGGTAAAGTAGAGAAGAGACCGGTATGACAATAATAGCTGGGAATGATCATGCTGGACAAGATCTGAGGGTTGAAAGTAGGTAAAGGGATATTCTTGATAACCTTTCAGTATCAATATTGCAAACCACAATGCCCAAATGGAAAGAGACAGAGAGAGAGACAGAGAGAGGAAGAGAGGGAGAGAGAGAAAGAGGGAGGGAGGGAGGGAGAGAGAAAAAGAGGGGGGGAGGGAGAGAGAGGCGGGGGGTGGAGAGAGAGAGATAGAAGGAAAGTGCTCATCAAAGAGGCAGGTAGGGGGTTCTGGGAAGTGATGGGAGGGAACCTGGGACACTGGGGTACTAGGAAATATACACTGGTGGAGGGATTGGTGTTGGAATACTGTATGGCTGAAATCCAATCATAAGCATCTTTGTGTCTATCTCACTGTAATTCAATTTAAAAAGTCTTTAAAAATTAAAATATTAAAAAAATAAATAAATAAATAAATGAATTATTAGTTTTAGGACCAAAGTGATAGTACAGCAGGTAGAAAGCTTGTCTTGCAGGCCATGATCTAGGTTTAATCCCTGGCATCCCATATGGTACTGCAAGTGATACCAGAAGTGATCCCGAGCTCATACCAAGGAGTAAGCCCGGAGCACTATGAGGTGTGCTTCCCTCCCCCGCCACAGGAAAAGCATGTTTAGTCTAAAGAAGTAAGGGGGCTCTATACCTAATTCTCTCCCTGTCTCAGGCTCATTTTGATCGTTAAAAGGTTTCTCAATGTTGAGATCAGCATGAAGTGGACAATTAGGAAATTTAGTTCTTTTTTCTTTAATTTACATATGTTTTTTTGGGGGGAGCGGGTTCGGGGAACTACACTGGCTGTCCTTGTGCTTATACCATACTCTGTATTCAGGGATCACTCCTGTCTTTGCTTGGGGGACTATGTGCAGAGCCAGGGGCCAATCTGGGCTTGATTTTAGACAAGGTGAGTGCCTTAAGCCCTACACTATGTTCCCAGCCCACATTAGGTCCCATTGGAATCTGTACCATTTCCTGCACAATTTTTGAGACTTCTGGATTGCCCATATATGAGTTGCTTTTGAATATTTTAACTTCAAATTTTGGTGCTGGTCTGCATTTGAAAAAATGTTGGAAAACACTGCTTCAGATTGTTACCTTAGATTTGCTTGTAAGAAAATTATATTTACCTCTTTATTATTTTAAATCATTTTCTATGTAGTTGTGTATTTGGGTACGTATTATTTTTATTTCCCCCAAAGAACTTGTTTAAACATTTCTTTCAGATAAGGTAGGTAGATTTAATCAGTTTGTTTTTGCATGTTTGCTTCAATACTGAAGATTATTTCACAAGCTACAGAAGTCACCTACAATAGTTCATATTCTTTTTCTTGTACAGTACCTGATGAGAACTTCACCTTCTTTAAGTTGCATCATTTATAATAACTTTATTTTTATTAAATTTATTTTTTTCTTATTTGCTTCAATTTGAATGTATTGGGGGATGAACTTACTAATAATTCCTTGCTACCTGAAATTGTGGTATGACTGATTTTCAAATATTCTGTATTATTTATGTATTTTTCTGGTTTATTTTATTTTTCTTCTTTACCTAGTATTTCAATTGTTTATTTTCTCTGTTGAAGATTTCGCAAAGTTGCTAAATATTCTGTTACTACCTTTCCCATCTCATTACTTTTTTTCTCATTTTTTATTCACATAACATATCTTTAAGGGGATTCATTATTTCCTTAGAGTTTTTTAGTACATGTATCTATTAAAGGTATTTTTAAATGTCTATCCTGTTTTCTTGATAATTGGAATTTTTTATACCTTTTATAAGTCTGCTTTAATTATTCATGAAAGTTGACTACTCTTATCATTAGAACCATTATTATACTAATAACAAATTCTTATGCTTGAGAATTTCAAAATGGCAAAGTATATGAATCTGGCCCAGAAGTTTGTTTTGTCTCTTCTACTTTGTTTTTAAGTTCTTTGTTATGTATTGCAACTTAAGTGTTGTTACATGTTACTTCATGTAACTTATGTGTGATTTATTATGCTGCATAATATTTTAGGAACTGAGGTAAAAAAGATTATGTTTATCTGGTTGACACATGAATGACACCTAGCCTTGCCCATAGCTGTAGGTGACAGAGGCTTCAAAAATCCTTTGTGCGACATTTTGTTTTTGGTTGCTTATTTAAGTTATATGACTTTAGTAGAAAATACACATAAAAATAATTTAAACATAATTAATGTTTGTGTCAAATTTCAGTTTTTTCAGTATTAAGGCCCATGATCCTAGACTATGATGTTCATATTTAGAGACCCATCCTTATTTAAAGAAGACATATTTTTGAGTAACTAAAACCCTGTGATAAATTGTGTGTAAAAATAAAAATAAAAAGAAGCGCGGGAGGCAAGGCAGGCAAAGGAAGGAAGAAGGCCAAACTGGTTGCTCGATCAGTTTATTTCATGTCCATCTCCATTCTCCTCCGATTCTCCTCCTGCTTCTTTCTCCCCCATCCTACTTCATTCTCTCTCTCTCTCGATCTGTGGATCTGGCCCCCGTGGATCTGGCCCCCATGGATCTGGCCCCCGTGGACCTGGCCCCCCAACCCACTCTTATAGCCTAGTTAAATCTCCACAGCATGAGGGGGTTGGGGCATACACATAGGTGTGGTCAGCAATAGGGTAAGGGTCCTTTCCCTTAGGGGATGCTTCTCTAGGACTTAATTCTCTTTCAGCAGGAGGATCCACCCAAGGGCAGAGTCCCATGAATGTGTTTCTCTTCTCCTCAGCCAGCAAACATATAAGAATTCATAATATTAATCATTTTGTATGGACACAATAAGAGATGCATTAAAGCTTATAGAATTGCTCTCCTGGGGCCATCTCAATCTCAGACTACAGTGCTCAGGCCAGATCAGTCTTTCCTATCCCTGGCAGGGTCCCAGTCTCATAATTACTATTGGATCATGACAGCATTTGTCTATGATCAAGCTCTTAACTTATAGTTAAGAATTAGGCACTTTGGCCAGGCCCATCTCGATGCCAGGGTAGCACATAACTCACCGCTTGCCCTGGATCCTTCCCGTCCCACGTCGGGGACCCTACTTTGGGGTGCTAGGAACTGAGGGCAACTGAGGCTTAAGTGGAGAAAGCAGATGCCCAGGAGGGAATAATATTCAAGGCCAATTAAGTCCCAAGTTACAAAAACATAATATTGTCTTATTGTGTCTATACAAAAAAGACATAGCTTTAAAGTAAATTATTCAAAAGGCATAAAGAGGAGAGAAAGGCAATGTTATAATATTCAGTGTCCTAAGAAGTTCTGACCTTACAAATTAGCAGTCATATTAAGGGAAGAGCAGATAAACTGGTAGAAGTGGTTACAGATAAACAAAGGAATGGGAGTGACTCGGGAGCACTTTGATGGGTATGACTGATAAACCTAAGCTCCTAGTGGCAAGGGGGAAAGGACAAACCAATGATATCCAACAAATTGTAACAATATGTTCTAAAGTAAAAAAAAAATGGGTATCATATACTAGCAGGTAATTGTTTAATACTTAGCTTACAGCCTATTGGGACAATTCAATGAGGTAGTATATGAGAATACCATGTCTTATGCCTGATATAGAATATTTTCAAACTTGAGTATAGCATTTGATAAGTATTAAATGAACATCATAAATGGTGGTATAAGGTTGGTTGTTTCAAATATGAAGTATTTGAGGATTTCTATTCCCCAGAGTCACTTAAATCAGAATATCCTAAAGTTTCACTTCCTAAAGATATTTATATTATTGCTTGAGAGCATTGATGTAAAGTCCTGGAATTTTGGAATTCTGATTTAGAAAGGACTGGAGCGATAGCACAGCAGGTAGGGTATTTCCCTTGCACACAGTCGACCCGGGTTTGATTTCTCCATCCGTCTCAGAGAACCTGGAAAGCTACCAAGAGTATCCTGCCCACATGGCAGAGCCTGGCAAGTTACCCTTTGAGTATCTGATATGCCAAAAACAGTAACAATAAGTCTCACAATGGAGACATTACTGGTGCCCACTCAAACAAATTGATGAACAACGGGACAATAGTGCTACAGTGCAACAGATTTAGAAAACTTTACTGGTAACTTACATAACTATTAAATAAAAGGGTATTACTTACTTTAGACCACATCCAGTAATACCTAAGACATACTTCTGAATCTTCTCATGAGTCACTCAAGAAAGTGCTCAGTGAACAATACTGGAGATTGAAACCAGGTCAGCCACATAAAAAGCAAACTCCTTAGCTCTGCTCTATCTCTCTAGTCTGATATTTTGACATTTTGAAGAATAATGGAAAAAGTATTCTTTTAAGAATTTTTCCTTCAAATATTATAGTAAGGGCTAAATTGGATTAGTGTTCATGTATCTGTATATGTATATACATACACATGTATGTGTATATGTGAACACACATGTTCTGGAATGTTATTTATTCATATATATGTTCATGTATCATATATATATATATATATGAATGATTCTCCTTGACATTTGCCATTTTTTTGGAAACAGCTACTTTATCTCCTAAAACATGTTTTAATCTTGTTTATTTTTTGCAAAAATTTAGCATATTATGGAATCTTGTTCTCTCCTATTACAAAGAAAAAAAAAACTTGAAATAAGTTTTCTTATTTCAAGATCTTTGTACAGTTGACTTTTTGACATAGCAAGGCCAAAAATAACTTTCTGAATATTTTTTTCTTCTGCATAAGTGGAAAGGGCATTTTTCATATATTAGTGGGCTAACCAATATTTTCAAAAGAACTTTATCATTTATCATTGTGCAACTAACAACAGTAACTAGCCCTTCATTATGATGACAGTTCTTTATTGGTGTGTGTGAGATTACTCTAGCTACTATTACAGTATAACAGTTGATTCTGCCCCCATTTCCCACACCCCATCACCCAGATAATTTACAGTTCTATTAACAGTGAGGTTGATAAAGTATTACTGTTTTAAAAAATTAAGATTATCTAAGAAAAAAACAGAAAATTGTTTGGTGTGGCCATCTTATATGCTTATGTGTCCTACAAAAAGCTAAATATTCTAGCAGTGGTGTAATGAAGAGTTACATCTTACTGTTGATGTATGTATGCTCTGGTATACAGATGTCATTTTGTTGTCACAGCACTACAGTGAAATACACAAATAAAAACTTAAATTCAAAAAAAAATCTTTCCAAATGTATACCGTCTAGCAATATCTTCTTGCGGAATAAGTAATATTACTTTTTAACCTGTATAATAATAACAAAAACAACAACAATAATAATAATAAACAACCATTTAGATTGAAATGGATTATGCAAAATAAATTCCTTATCTGCACTTTTCTTTGGCTGCTTCTAGAAGCCCAAGCAACTCTGCATTTTGCTTCCCAGGCTCTGTGCTTCGCATTCCTACCTCAGAATACTTCATACAAAAATATACTTGATACAAATTATGCTTTAAAATATGCACTCCTGGGCATTGTATTCCTCTGCTTAATAGCATTCAGATTTCACTAGAATGAAATTCAGTCTTTTATATAGACAAAAGGCTCTGTGTGGTTTGCTTTTTGGCTGTTATTTTAATATATTGTGTGTATCACCCCCATTGTTCTTTAGTTATGTTTTTGCTTAATGCTCTCTGCTTGGAGAGATCCTTTTCACCTTTTGGATCTCAATGGTACTATCACCTGTTCAGAAAAATTTTTCCTCATCCATCAAACAAACAAAATTATATTTTTCCCAGTTGCTCTATCTCAACTCTTTCTTTCATTATTGCACTTGGCATGATTTATTACACATTTGTACTTTGTTTACTACATTCAGAAACATAAATCATATGTAGTTTGTTTTTTGGTGAAGAGAGATAGCGAACTGTCTGGCACACAATGGCTTCTCAATGAATATCAATTGAGTAAATTGATATGTTAAAACTGTTAAATATAAAATGTCATATTATGAAATTATATGTATCATTCATTTGAGGAATTACATATTTTATTCTTTCTAAAGTTTTAAGTATCTTATATATTCTAGAGACAAAAAAAAGAAAATTAAATAATGTGTATAGTTAAATTGATAAGGGAAATATATACAAGTTTCCATAGTGTCTGATATTGTGCTTAGCTAATAATCATCCTTTTCTGCATTCTCCTCAAAAGGTTCTATTGAATTCCAGTTTATACAATGAATTAAATTTAAATATATTTTAATGGGGAATTTATAAGATGGCTATTGGAATTTGAATACTATGTAAATTTCCACTGGAAAATGGAATAGTTGTTATGTGCATTATTATTTTCATTTGGTATATAAATCACATTTGATATAAATATATGCATTTCAAAAGCAGCTCCAAAACTTAATCTTTTCCCGTCGCTTATGGTGTTACAGTGTGGTGGAATGAAAAAGTGCAGTGATATTGTAGGCCTATTATATGTAATTGAAATATTTTTAAAGTAATTTGTAGCGTACATGATTCCAAGAATTCATTTGTGTTGTATACTAGTTTTACTTTTTAAAAGTCACTTCAACAAGAAAAGCAAGACAGTGAAAATAAGTGTAAAATAATTCATTTAGGTGACTCTATAAAGAAAATTCTTAATGTTATAACCAAATGAAATTACTTTTATATATTGTTGCCCATTATGATGGATCATTACAAAGTTATCTAGAAAATCTTTGTTTTGTGCCAGATATAATTTAGCTAACTTCATTTACCCTTCTGTTGTCTTGAAGTTATATATATATCATTAATTTAGATTCATTATACTTTAGAAGTGATATGGGAAAGATACAGTCTCATATATGTTAAAATTATAATAATAAATAATAATGCTATTTTAGCCACATTACCTAAATTGTATAATACACCTAAAATTAATTTAGGTAACAGTGTTAAATAAATTATAATAAAACTAATGACAAGAACAATTTTACTCTTAGCCTTGTCGTTAGTTTAAAATATAGAGTTTCAAGTGAAGAACGCTGGCTGGCGGGCACCACTCACTGGAGAATGCTTCAGACCCCAAACCGAGTTGATAACACTGGGGTGCCCCAGACGGAGAAGGTGCAGTCTCTCTGCCTTCTCCAGATGGTTTCCCGGAAACATTGAGCTTCTACTAACATGGCTCCGGTATGTGGGGGCCAGGACTATTTCTCCACTTTTTTTTCCATATACAAAAAAAAAAAAAAAAAACTCAGGAATGGCTCCTTCGCTCCTGAGTGGCCATGATCCCAGAGGCACACAAACCAATCTCGAAATGCAGCGGCTGCTGGCAGACATACTCCTGGACTGTGAACTAAGCTACAGCCCCATGCAGCCCTGAGAGGGGAAGGGTTTTTGTCCCTCATCCTTTTCCCCTTTGCGGCAGCATGGTGACTGCAACCTTCCAGAGCCAATTGGACAGAGAGGTAGGAGTTTGCAGTGATGGAGCACATGGGAAATCTCGCGATGCGGGTGGGACAGAACCAGCCCTGCTCCCCACCAAAACGAGACCCCGAGCGGCCACCCATGAACAACTCCTCAGCTCCTAACAGCCATGATTTTAGGGGCACACAAACCAACCTTGAAATGCAGCGGCTGCTGGCAGAAATACCGCTAGACTTATTTACTATAATACCAGAGTTCCAAAACCAAACAGCCACAAAAGTGGCCATGAGACATCATATGCTCTTCATTATCAGCAATAGAAAAGAAAATGATCTAATGATGCCTTTTCAGCAGGTCTGATTGTTGGGGGAAAATTCCAAATAATAATAGTGGTTTTTCTGTTGAAAACTGAATGCATTAAAGTAAAGAGAGAGTAAAGTGAAAATCATCTGCCACACAGGCCGGGTGGGGGGTGGGATGGGAGTTACACTAAAATTCTTGGTGGTGAAACGTGCACTGGTGAAGGGATGGGTGTTTGATCATTGTATGACTGAGACTTAATCCTGAAAACTTTGTAACTATTCTCTTGGTGATTCAATAAATAAATAAATAAATAAAATTTTAAAGAATATGGAGTTTCATGAGTTTAGTGTCACATATCTATTCATATATGTTTGTTACTACTTTTATCACCAAATTTTTAATGTAATTGCACATCTTAAAAGACCATTTGATAGTTGTTAGTCACCCCCATTTTCCTCTTCTTTCTTCTCTGAAAATTACTCTTTTATAATGAATGTAAGCATAGTTGTGTCTTTTTCCAGTAAATTTTATTTTTTTGACTGATGGCCTACACTGAATGAGACATCCTGTTAAGCTAGCCATTCTACACACAGTCTTCTATTCACCAGATTCTTATCAATGTTTACTTCTATTTTCAGTCTTTTTGATATGCCCTTGTCTCTTGCGTGGAATGATATCTTATTTGGAATTTGATTTTATTCTCCTTAAAAGTATATGTTGAGTGGCTGGATTGATCAAACAGGTAGGGTACTTGCCTTGCACACATCTGACCTGAGTTCAATCACTGGTAGCTCCCATGATCCCGAGTCCACCAGGCATGATCTCTGAGTACAGAATCAGAAGCAATCACTGAGCACCACTAGTATGGCTAAGTACAAACAAACAGAAAGTGGTGTAAAGATACAACTTTATGTTTCTGGACCCATTTCTTTTTTGTACTATCTGGGAGAATATCTGTTGGGAATTTTGGTCATTAGAGTCTGCACATTTTGCATTTTACACAGTGCTGCATATACTAGTAAAGGATTGCTTATGTTTGGGGAATCTTTTATCTTCTCCACACTACTAAGTAAAATAGGCTAAGAGTTTAGTTTAAAGGTACAGTGGTAGTCTAAGAGAGGGAGTGAAGAAATCTAGAATGTATTTCTTTGTTTTGGGACCATATCCGGGAGTGCTCAGGGCTTACTCTTGGCTCAGGAATCATGCCTGTTGGTTATTGGGATACCCTAGGGGGTGCCAGTGATTGAATCAGGTCAGTTTAGTGCTCAACCTGCTGTACTATCACTCTGACCCCCAAAATTCATAATATTTTAATTGATATGTACATGTAAAAATAGAAACTTTTATAACTTTTAACCATCTGCAATACCCTGAAGAATTATAGAATAACAAACAATGTCACTATTTCTAAACTTCCCTTTAGTTCAGACACCAGAAGTAGCACTAATGGTATATTAATATAGTTTTAAAATATTTTAGTTTATTGGCTGGCTACCTAGCAGTGCTCAGAAAGCCTGGGGTTTCTTCTGTGATTCTCAGCCAACCAGGTCTGGAGATCAAAGCAAGGACCAGAGGATGTGTTGCTTTGGGGTAGGCCCTGTGCAGTGAGGGTAATAATCAAATTATTCAGTTGTCAGAAATCTCCAACGACATATTTCATCATGCTCAGGGGGCTCCAAGAAGTACTTTTTAAGGCTTATGGAACCACGTGGTTTCAAGAATCAAACTATGGTAGGCCCAAACAAGGCACATATCTGCATCTCTGAACTACCTCTCTTGCTCTGAATGTTTTCTTTTTAGGAAAATGGTTAAGATGGCTCCAAAATGAACAAAGCACCTCGACTCTAATTCCCACCTAATCTATACTGATATTTAATCTTTGGAAACATGCAAATTGCAATGATTCTTCTTGGTATCTAGAATGCATCTGTGTATAACCTTTTCCTTAAGGCATAGTTTTCTGCCATAAATTTTTGATGGTGAACATCTTACAAGATGTGAACCAGAATTGAATTATAAACGATCAGAACAATAAGAATTGTAGTGTACAATCCAGATTTATGAACCAGAACCTGAGTTTTAATAGCATTACCCTGGTCACACATCCACATACTTTTGAGAAAAATACAAAATTTTCATTAACATATTATTTTTCCATTGAAACTTTGTTCATTTATGATTAATCACCCAATAGAGAGAGGAGTAACAAATGGAGCCAGAAGAAGGGTTCCTGTTTCCAGTAATAGTATCTGAATATGCTAGAGCATCTATCCTGAGACACCCTTGTGAAGGTGGCCTTAGTCACTTTGCTGGCAGTTGATAATAATGATAACCTGAGAGACAATTTTACTGTGACCTTATCATGCTCTTTTTTTTCATATTTTATAAGTCATCCTTGACCTGATCACTAATAGGGCCTATTTTAAATACCACAGATTTTTCAGATTTCATCAGAACCTTTCTCAAATCTCAGTGAGACAAGATGAACCAGTAGTTTCTCATTCTCTGTGGAAATATTTTTAGCTAGATCACTGATCTCTTTAGATCTGTTTCTTATTTTTCACATGACTATGGGTGAAAACACTTCCAGACTCTCTTACGCTATATAAAAGAAAAGATTCTGGGGCTGGAGCAATAGTACAGCAGGTAGAGCATTTGTCTTGCACGCAGTCAACCCGGGTTCGATTCCCAGCATCCCATATGGTCCCTTGAGCACCACCAGGAGTAATTCCTGAGTGTGTGAGCCAGGAGTAACTCTTGTACATTCCTGAGTGTGACCCAAAAGGCGGAAAATAAAAAAATTCCAAGAGACATGTTTTTAACCAGTGTGTGAAGATTCATCACATGGGAGATGGGGAGCAGGTATTTCTCACCTACTGAAGTTGCGGTATAAAGTTTCTATTGGCTCTGAGCCTCCTTCCTGCTGCTGACTGCACAGCGGGGACATTAGTCTTCACCTGCTCTAAAACTGGGACATGGACTCTTGTTTTACCTGCTTTTCGTAACTTTAGATTTAAACTAAACTATTCCCCTGACTTTCAAGAGTATATATGTCAATTGTGCTTTTAATGATTTGTTAAGAAGAATTAATGCCACAAAGCTTAAATGATTTAAACAGTGATTTCAGGGACAGACCATGAAATTTAAAGGTGAAAAGGATATTGCATGTTAATTTTATGTATCTACTTTGAATTAGGACAGAACCATCCTAAAGCCATGGACTCTTAATAATTTTTATAACTTTCCTTGTAACATTTAAAAATACTCTAACTCAAATCTATTTTATTTGAGACGATAAATATATGGTCTCAGCTTACGTTCACTAGGAACTGAGTAGCAATTTATATTATTCTTGTATAAACATCCATTTGCATGCAAGTTATTATTTAAGATTGTTTGGTATGCTTACACCTTTTCTCTCATCTGTCTAGAAGATTTTAGATAGCATTTTTGGTAACTGATATACATTAATAACCATCCTCTGATAGAATATTTCAATAATATTATACTATAAGTATCAAATAATTGGAACATTTCTTAATCCCCCCTCAATAACAATAGCTTTCTGCATGCTGTGCACTCATTTAAATATCAGCACAGTACTCCTCACAAATTGTTGGAATGATTGCTTCTGATGTGTAATTTAATTTAAATGAGGTTTAAGTGAATGCTGAAGAAATGTGAATTTGTCGGGCTGGAGTGATAGCACAGCTGGTAGGGCGTTTGCCTTGCACGCGGCCAACCCGGGTTCGATCCCCAGCATCCCATATGGTCCCCTGAGCACCGCCAGGAGTAATTCCTGAGTGCAGAGCCAGGAGTAACCCCCGTGCATTGCCAGGTGTGACCCAAAAAGCAAAAAAAAAAAAAATGTGAATTTGTTTATTTCTGACATAAATTCATAAAAATTACATGTCCAAAAATGGTTTTAAGATTAATATAAATGTACACTCTTTCCAAATATAAACATACAAATATATATGTCTTCAAAATGTGCATGTGTTTATGATAAATTCTATAGAATACATCTGTACATATGTGGGGCTCACTCTAAATATTATACTTTTTCTAGTTTAAAAAAAATCAAGTAGGACAAATTACAGATCTTACCATATTCCTTTTAATTTCCTAAGCTAGTGTGGATCCACTGGATTCTCATGATTATATGACCATCATATTTCTTTCCATTCTCACAGTATAATATATATACTAATTATTTTTTTCCATTCTGTTGTAACACCATCAAAAACATATTGTCAATGTCACTGAAAGGAAGCAAGCAAAATGTGTAACTCTGTTAATGTGCTTGGAAGCAGATTTCCTCAAGTTGTTCATTGTTAGAAACCCTTCATCTGCTTTTACTGCTAAGGAAATTATTTTAAATGAATGCTTTATTTCTAATTTATCATTATAGCTTGTGAAACTTCTAGAAAGTACTTTATGGGTACTCCAATTACTTGCCTTGAAATCTTACAGATTATTCTCTCTACTCTTGTCTGAACTTTTTTTTTATGGCATCACTGTCCTTCTTATGCATATATGGGAAGAAGATAAGACACAGGAGCTCCCCAGATCTGTCCTTTAATATGTTGAAATATATCATTTTTTGCACATTTGCTTACATGAATCATTTTCTAATGTTCAATTTAACCAAAATATGCTGTCTGAGACTCGTAATGCCGCCTTACAACAGTTGTGGGCTATGAAATGAAAAGATTAGAGAGAAAGAAAAAATAGAAGTATTTACACTCCTGGATTCACAGTAATCACTTAACTCTGATGAATCTCTCTCTTTCTTAGTGTACTGCCCAACCACTTTGAGGCATTCAGATGGTCAATACTGGAGTGGTTGACGGGTCTCTGAAGCACTCTAAATATAAAGTGGGATTATGCAGAATTTATTTCAGCCCTCTGGAAATCTTCTGCAACACCATTTAAGGTGAATAACTAGCATCTTTTCTTTTCAAGGATAAATTGAGACTCTAGTATAAAATCTGCTTTACTATAAGAAATTTGTATCGAGAATTTATTATTGAACTTTCTGTGAATAGTTACCAAATTTGACTGAACACCAGAAAGCCCTGGGAAGATTTGGAACACTTTTATTAAATTTCACTCTCAGCATCCTTTATTTTATAATAATAACAACAAATTAAAACAATAAGTACAACAAGGAATCAGGTGAAGTGCAGGAACAGAAAATGCATCCTGATCAAAGGAGAGACTAGTTCCTGGAAAACACATAAGCAAAATCAAACCGATACTCTTACTTTCTCTGATGTCACAGTTCTCTCATATTTTTCTTCTTAAATTGGATGGGTTTGCCCTGCTACTTATTCCACATTCTGTTCTCTCAGATGTTTTAAAAAGGCTACACATAACCAAGTTTTTGTTGAAGAAGAAGAACTAATTCTACTAGATTTCAGTCACTTTATTAACACATTTAACTGTCACTGTCACTGTTATCTCATTGTTCATCAGTTTGCTCGAGCGGGCACCAGTAATGTCTTCATTGTGAGACTTGTTGTTACTGTTTTTGGCATATTGAATATGCTATGGGTAGCTTGCCAGGCTCTGCCATGCAGATGGGATACTCTCAGTAGCTTGCCAGGCTCTCCGAGAGGGACGAAAGAATCGAACCCGAGTTGGTAGCATGCAAGGCAAACACCCTACCTGCTGTGCTATCGCTCCAGTGACCCATTGAAATTTTTAAAATTTTATGCCCTGATTCTTTTTGTTAGAAGTCATTTTTTTATTGGACCAATGTTATCATAGTTATTAGAAATAGGCTTTGAATTGTTAAAATCTATAAAACAGAAAATATGGAACCATCGGCTCTGCACTATTTTTCTTTGCAGGGGCAAGGGTAGAAGGCATGCCTTACAATGCTCAGAAGTATTCCTATCTCTGTGCTCACAGCTCATTTTTAGTAAATAACTCAAAGGATAATATGCAGTGCTCGGGCCTGATCCAGGATGGCTATATGCAAGGAAAATGACCTGACTTCTTTAATATCTCTCAGACCCATACTTTCAAAGTTATATTAAATACGTGCTATCTGCGATAGTAAGACCTTTAAATGTTTAAGGTTTGCTCTTAAAAGTAGTAAAAAGAGATTTCACTCTAAAATTTCATAAATAGGCACAGTTTGTTAATACTAATTTCATTATTTTACTTTTATCTGAAGAGCTTTATAACAGTTTTGCTAATGGGTAATCTTAGATTAAGAATCTGTACTGTTGAACAAGTGACACCATAAGTACATGGAGGATGGCAGAGACAGTGATTCCAGGAGTAACAACCCTAGCATATAACTTCACTGCATGGTGTGTTGGTAACAAAGTGGCCAAGAATGATGAGAATGGTAGACAATCTCAGATGGAGCAACACTGTACTCACAAAGGAAAGGCTGGGTGGTAGAACACAATCATCCTCGACTGTCAGTCTCTCACAGCCTACAGACTCTGTCACCCAGGAGCCAGGCATTCTGCATGCTTCCTCTTGTTCTATACATATAGGAGTCTGTTGGGAACAGCTAAAGCTAGGAATTGGGCCATGTATTGAATTTAGCATAACAAACACATATCAAGTCCAGACAGAAGTTCCTAGACAAGTTCACATGCCAGACAACAATCTGGAGGAAGTTCATCTCAATGTAAGGAAATGTCCATGTGCAAGGTCAGAGAGTCAGTGCAGCAGGTAGGATACTTGTATCACACACGGCCATGCAAGGTTTTATCTCCAGCACCCTGTGGAGTCCCTCGGGACCTGCCAGCAGGATCCCTGGGCAAAAGTCCAGAAGTAAGCCCTGAGCACTGCCAAGTAGTCCTCCCCAACAACACACAAATTAAAAAGTGCAATAGCATCTGCCATTTATTTGTAAGTTGCTTCTTTACTTAAATTTCATGTTTAAAATATTTTGAGTTTTGTAAAACCCTCTTGCCTTAACTTTTGGGTAATTTTAAGAATACAGTAATTACAAAATATCCATATGTATAGTTTGTAATTACAATCTCTGAATATTAAGTCGTTTATTCATAAATTTTGTAATATATATGTTAATTTAATAAACTCAATTTCACGTATATTTCTATGCCACATGTACTGTGCTCACAGGTTTGTAAGTATTATGTTTAATGTAACTCTGTTTACATGATCTGAGATTAGAGAAAAATGCACTGTAGGGCTCACTGCAATTCCATTTATTTGTGTTAAAATAAAATACCAATTTATAGCTTAGCAAAGTGAACCTAGATAAAGAAAAATGATGGATAAACAAATTTTGGTTAAGGTCAATTGTTTAATGGAAAATATAACAGTAATCATAGTAATTTTAACTTCACATGCATCTAACATATACACTGCATTTGTCATTTTATACAAATATTGAAATTATAAAGGCAGTAGAAAATAGTGGGGTAAATTATATGAAATGTATTATAATGATAAAATTCACTGAGAAATTAGATTGGCTGTTTTTCTAACTAGGAAGATGAAGGACGCAATCATTTCCTTCCTTCTGAAGATATTCAGGCAATCATGCATGGCATCCAGAATTTCTCTCTATCCATGGAAGAAAGTTTCTGTCTTTTGTTGGATCAAGAATGTCTTGCTGAGTTCAATATCATCTACTTCCTAAAGGTTATAGTTCAGCTGAAGGAGTTTGATAATAAAACCACCAAATCGAGAGAGGTTCCTTAGGACTCAAATAACTCCAGAAACTTCAAAATTAGACCCTATATAAAATTAATATATCAGCAATAATGATAACTAACTTAAAAGAAACTTTTAAAAACCATCAGCATTAATCCATAGGAAGTGACAGGATCACAGATATTATGCAGGGTGGATTGGCAAAGTCTCCGTAATCTCACTGTAGAGTTTGCTCAGGACTGAATGGCGGCCTGGAGGTGAAACAGTGACATCAAAGATCACTCTGCTCCCAGTGACAGTATTTATGGCCCACCTGGGGACAGGAAGCCACCAGGCTGCATTCCATGCTTCCTCAAATTCAGCCCCCACAGATAACAAGGCCACACTAAGCTCACTGGGGCCACTGGTCTCTGTTCACTTTTCCCAACCAAGACAACTTAAAAGTCCTGCTGAGTCTCTTTCAGGTTGTGGCACAAGCCCAGCCTCACAGAGGTTCATAGAGTTCTGCCTAGGAGTCCTGCCTAGGAGCACACTCCAATAAATGTCTCCTATTTCTTTCACTTTTACTTGTCTCTGTCTCTCTGTCTGTGACAGCAGAGGTCAGTGATCTATAATCACCAGACCCCTAATTGGTCACCCCATCCCCTTTTGATCCCCTTTAGATTTCTGCTATATGAAGTCATGCTCTAACTGAACCGAATTGGTTGGTGTGATTCATTTCTGATAGTGCTGGCCAATGGTAAGCAGTGAAAGATGAAGCCTTAGTTTACCCTTGTCAAGTTCTATGAACAGTCCCATTTTTGACTGTCCCATGCTGCATTTTTTTTTAATTACTGTGAATCCTTGGGCTCTTTCTGATAATAACTGGTAGCACTGTAGCACTCTCCTCCCATTGCTCATCCATTTGGTCGAGCGGGAATCAGTAACATCAGTAACGTCTCCATTGTGAGAGTTGATGTTACTGTTTTTGGCATATCGAATACGCCACGTAGCTTGCCAGGCTCTGCCGTGTGGGTGGGATACTCTTAGTAGCTTTCCAGGCTCTCTGAGAGGGATGGAGGAATCGAATCTGGGTCAGCTACATGCAAGGCAAACACCCTGTCTGCTGTGCTATTGCTCCAGTCTGATAATGGCCTTACCTGAGGCAAATAGTCAAACAACAAAGATCTTCTGGATCCTTACATCCTCTGTAGCATTCTTGTCAACTGATGAACAACAGGGAGAACCCGATTTTCATTAAGGTACCTAAGCAACAAACCCTTATCTTTAACTTCCCTGCATTTCCTGTAACCTGAAGGCCTAATTTTCCTACAAAAACCCTACAAAAATAGCTATAGTTTACTAAGTCCTATGCTAAGTCCCTCCCTACACCAGGAGTTCCTTTTCCTTTCCCTTTTCCTTTCCAATAAACTTTTCTACTATTCCATGGGAGTCTGAGCAGAGATCTGTCCCAGGAATCATGGAGGAACAGAGATTCACCGTCACTGTTCCTGCCTCAGTAGGATGCAAGATATAGCTTTCATAGCAGAACTGCAGTTTATTAAAAAGCTCTCTATAAATTTAGTATAAATTGAGAATCCTGATAGAAAGAGTTTATTGGAGCAGAGAGATAGTAGTAGAGTGGGTATAGAGCTTCCCTTGCCAAAAAAAAAGTCAACCAGATTCAATCCCTCATATCCCATAAAGTCCTCCAAGCATTGCCAGACAAGATCTCTGAGCATATAGGCAGGAGTAAGCCCTTGACATTCTGGGTGTCACCCCAAGCAAAGCAAAAATACATAAATAGATAAACAACAACAAAAGAAAGCTATTGTACAGGTTGTCAAAAACAACAGCACTACAAAGGAGATCTCTCATATATTGTGAACACTGGGTCTTAGAATATCTATTTATCATTGCTTGGTTTTGTTAGCTTGACTTTTCCTTCAAAGAGAGATGGCAAAATTGGATTAACTAGGTGATGAGGATTCTAGTTATGTAGGCAGGTAGACATAGAAAGGCCCTCGGCACGGACCCTCTGCTCCTTAAAAACTATGATCCAAGAGGTCTTCTAACTCATTTTCGCACCCAGAGCAGCTTCTTACAGAAATGCATATAGACTGTAAACTGTGCCACAACCCCGTGCCACCCGGGGAGGGATTTTCCCTCCCTACCCTGTCTTTCTGCATGAAGATGATGGCAATGGCAGTGCCCATGTGGCGAGCGCCAACTCCTCAGACTCCCAACCCAGAGGTATGAGTTTGCAGTGATGTGGCTCAAAGGAGATCATGGGATGGGGGGCGTTACTGGCACAATCTCCGCCTAGATAAGATCCGGAACTGCCACGGGCGAAACGGGCCCTTTGCTCCTTAAAGACTATGATCCGAGAGGTCTTCTAACCCATTTTGGCACCCAGAGCGGCTTCTTACAGAAATGCATGTAGACTGTGAACTGAGCTAAAATATCAGAAATCCAAAAAGGCTCATAGAGTCTTCATTCTCAGCAATGGAAAACAAATAATTAAATGATGCCTTTTCAGCAGGCTTGATTGTTGGAGGGAAATTCCAAAAAATAATAGTGAGTTCTCTAATGCAATATTGAATGTGTTCAAAGTATAGAGAGAATAAAGTAAAGATCATTAGCCACTCAGTTGGAGGGGGGCGGGGGGGCATATTGGGGTTCTTGGTGGTGGAACATGTGCACTGGTGAGGGATGGGGTCATTATATGACTGAGACTTAAACCTGAAAGCTTTATATTTTTTTCAAGGTGATTCAATAAAATAAAATAAAATAAAAATGGCCCTCAGCAATGAAATTTAGGTCAACAGAACTTTTGGGGGAGGGGAAATCCTAAGATTGATCCACCCTATGGATACAGAAAACAGACTTGATAAGACCTTCAGCAGACGCTGAGGAGGTCAGCCCCTCCCCATTAAGTTCCTCAAACCCTCGGATCTCTTCCTTAATGTGATTAAAATGTGATCCAGCCCCGAGAAGACTCCAGAACTTTTAGATCAAGACAAGCCAAGAAGAACCAAGAAGACACCTTGGACAAAGGAAGGGCGCACATATGCTGCCCTAGCCTATGTGCTTCTTGTGCCCAAGTGGCCGAGCACATGTGGTGTTCGAGCACATGCGTCGCCCACATCTCCCCTCTTGAGATGTGTACCTTTCTGTTTTCCTATGTAATGCTGGGGTGTGTGTAGGGGTTCTACTGCCCTTGGAGAAGGCCGAGTTCTCTCTTGAGTGCGTTATCTGTCTCTCTTAGTCTCCACTCCCCCACTTTCTCTCCCTCCTTCCCTTCAAAAAACCCTCCAAATAAAATGTTTTTTACTTCACTGCTTGTCTACCTCTGAAATTCTTTTCTGCAAGTGAGACAATAACCCAATAAACCTTAGTCCTGGGTGACAGAGGCAGATGGGGAGAAAGTGACCATATTTCTCCTCCCGACTCATGTGAGCCATCTGTGGGGCCCACCGACATCACTAGGATTCTTGGTTGGTTCTGTCAGATCTAGCAATGAGAGACTCAGGAACTGTGGTTAGAGGGGTTCCTTCTCTAACTGTGATTAGAGGTTCTCAGATAACCTGCACATCATGGCCACCTCATTTTTTAATTTTCAAATGACAGTTAAAAAGTGTATAGAGGCAACAGCAACATACAACACACATCAGCACATAAATTATTTTTACCTTCCATTTGGGACTTTTTGCTTTTATGGGATTAAATGTTAAGGAGTTTACAAAACAGGACTGGGGTGCTCAGTTGCACATGAAAAGCTCTCTGGGTTCCATTACCTGCAGGGCCCCTATGGGATGGGGGGGGATTGCAGAAGAGCACAGACTAATTTGTAATTTGCATTTGCTGAGCTCATTTTATTAGCTAGGGATAGTGATGGTTTGCTAAATACCATAATTGTTTTATATAAAATATCTTTGATTTTAATTTATGCGCAAAGTTTAGGTTGGATGGTTTTTAGCTGTGTAAACAGAACTCTTAGCTTGCTTAAATGAAGAAAGAAGCATTGTCTTATATTTAAAGATGCCCAGAAGAAATAAAGTATATTTTAGGCTCTAGATATACTTCTTTGCAAATCAGAGCTGCTGTTTACCCATCTTTAATTTTAGGATATCAGCCAAATGGTCATAACATTTCCAAGATTATAACCATGCACCGCTTTGTACATAATGAAAATGCAGAATTTCTCACAGCTGTTTTTTTAAGAGGTGGGCATGTTGCAGTAAATGCATCTAGATAACCAAGAAGCATGTTATTGAAGTATAAATGTGTGTCCTTCTGATGTTGGTGGGCCCCATGGGTGGCTCATGTGAAGTGGGGAGGAGAAAGATGGTCAGTTTCTCCTGATTCACATCTGCCACCCAGGACCCAAGGTTGCTGGGTTCTTGTCTTGCCTCACAGAAAAGAATAGAAAAGAATAGGAGACGGGCAGTGAAATTACACAGTTTTTATTTGGAGGTTTTGAAGGGAAGGAGGGAGAGAAAGCGGGAGAGTGTGGAGAGTAACGTGTTCAACAGAGAGATGGGCAGAGAGTGCCCCTACACACAGCATTAGACACGAAAGCATCAAAGTACACATCTCAAGAATGGAGATGCGGGTGACGCATGTATTCAGGCCACACATGTGCTCGGGTGACACATATGCTTGACCACATGGGCTCAGGCAGCAAATGCAGGCCCTCCCTTTGTTCCAAGTGGCCTTTATAGGGTTTCTCCAATCTGCCCCCACATAGGGCTTCTACCTAGGTCAAAGTCCATTGCTAAGGTGGTTACCAGGGATTTTGGGAGTGGTGACTTTGAAATTCCTTTCCTGGCCTTTTGTTTTTGCAGGTGCTTTTCTGGGGCTGTAGGGAGGTGGGGATCTTATCAGGCCAGAGTTCTGTTTTTTTCCTGTTTACTGCAAGGACAGCATTTGCTATTGTCTTGGGAGGGGCCTTTCCCTATCCTGACTGCATCACTTCAATAGAAGGCCTGAACTCAGTAGCTTATCTATGGCACCTGGGTACCTCACCTGATTCTCTTTGCTTGCCTGGTGTATTTTGCAATAGTGAAATGGAAGATGTTTTAGAATAACACATTTCTCATATCACTGTTAAAAGCATGTGCATTTTGGTGTGGCTGTTGTTTTTTAATTTTTAAAACATTGAATTGGTTTCACTGATTTTTTAATTTTTAATTTAATTATTTAATTTTTTAATTAAATCACTATGAGATAGGTCCTTACAAAACTATTTATGATTAGGTTTCAGTCACAGTATTCCACCATTCACCCCCAGTGTCCATTTTCCAGCACCAGTGTTCCCAGTTTCCCTCCTATTACCCCCTCCCATCCTCCAGCCAGCCATTATAGCAGGAGATATTCTCACTCTCCACTCCCTGTCTCTGTCTTTGTCTGTGTGTGTGTGTGTTTCTGTCTGTCTGTCTGTCTGTCTGTCTCTCTCTCTCCCCCCCTCTCTCTCTCTCCCTCTCTCTCCCTCTCTCTCTCTCTCTCTCTCTCTCTCTCTCTCTCTCTCTCTCTCTCTCTCTCTCTCTCTCTCTCTCCTTTTGGGCATTGTGGTTTAGAATACAGATACTGAAAGGTTATCAGTATCTTAACTACTTCTAACATTCAGTTCTTGTCCAGTGTGATCATTCCCAGCTAGTTTTGTCATCCTAGTCTCTTCTCTATCTTACCTACCTTCCTCTCCACTCAGACTTGTGGTTGATTCCAACCGTTGGCCAGTCCTCCTAGTTCCAATTATCCCTGGTCATGGGATAATGGGTCTTCTACTAAATATATTTTTATATATCACAAATGAATGTCATGTTAGTGTGGATGAAGAGAGAAAGGGATTCTCCTTCATTGTTGGTGGGAATCTTGACTCATCCAGTTTTTTTTGGAAAATAATCTGCTCATTCCTCAAAAAACTAGAAACCGAGCTCTCATTTGACCCAGCAATGTCACTTTGGGGAATATATCCTGTGGCCCCAAAAACAGACAGCAGAAACACCATCTGCAGAAACACCAACTGCACTTCTATATTCATTGCAGTACTATTGACAGTAGCTAAATCTGGAAACAGCCAAAGTGCCTGAGAACAGATGGAATGGATATAGAAACTATGGTACATCTACACAATGGAATACTACACAGCTGTTAAATGAAGTAAATGAAGCCATGAAATTTGCCTATAAATGGATGGATATGGAGAGTATAATGCTGAGTGAAATGAATCAGAAGGAGAGGGAGAGATATAGAATGACTGCTGTGGCTTTCTTAACAGTGGAAATCAAAGAGGGGAAGAGTAGAGGTGAAAAGCAAGATTCTAAATTATTGAGACAGGAATGAAATTCATTTGAATTGGTGATTAGTTAGAAGAAGCAAACATACATGCAGGTATGGTTTTATGCTACAAGAAGGAAGCTGGGTGAGATAGATGCAGAACTCCTCAGCATCAGCAAAGCTATTCATAGTGTATAGAAGTCTGAATAGCAGGTATCACTTGTATCACTTGTCATCCCATTGATCTTCGATTTGCTCGAGTGAGCTCCAGTAATGTCTGTTAGGGCGAGGATCGAGATCTCCCTATAACGACAAAGAGACTCCAGAGACTGCAAACAGCAAGCAGGGTTTATTGTAAGACTGGCTAGCCAGGGTCCAGCCACCTACGCGAACACGCAGGTCTAGCAGGTTGGACAAAGACCCCGACCCAGGGTGCAGGGGTTACTTATATAGGCCCATGTTGGCCTTTTTGGCGAAAGCCTGCACATTCCCTAGCCAATAAGTTCATAATTTGACATGTCTCTCCCCCCAGTCCCATTAGGCCCCCAGGTACATATAGCTGCTGCATTCAGAGATGGTCATTCCATTGAGAGCAAATGGAGCTACAGGGACTAATTCGTTTTTCATGAGCATTGTCTTGTTGAGATTCAGCTGCAATCTGACCTTTCCACACTCATGGTCGAAGTTGGCCAGCATTTGTGCTGCTTGGCTAATGTTTGGTGTTATGAGAATGATGTCATCAGCGAAGCGGAGGTGGTGTAATTGCCAACCGTCTATCTTCACTCCCATTCCTTCCCATTCCAATCATCGCATGATATTCTCAAGGGTGGCACTGAAGTGTTTCGGTGAAATGGTGTCACCCTGCCGAACCCCTATCTTTACATCAATGATCACTTCCTTGTAGAATGGTGAGATCCTGGTGGTGAATCCACAATACAGCTCTTGGAGAATTTTGATATACTGAGTTTGAATGCCGTGTTTGGCTAGGGCTTCAATGGCCACTTCAGTCTCAACAGAATCGAAGGCCTTCTTTAAGTCGATGAATGATAGACAGAGCAGCATCTTGAACTCTCGCAAAACTTCAATGAGTTTGGTCACTGTGTGGATATGGTCTATCATGCTGAATCCCCTTTGGAACCCGGCTTGTTCGCAAGGTTGTTCTTCGTCTAGTGTTCTGCCTATTCTATTCATGATGACACGAGTGAACAACTTGTTGACAACAGACAGCAGGCAGATTGGGTGATAGTTGCCAATGTCGTGGATGTCTCCCTTCTACAACAGAACAGTCCTACTGGATTTCCACTGAGATAGAACCTTGCATTCAGACAGGTAGCGTGTGAAGAGCTGAGCCAGTGTATTGATGAGTACTGCCGGCAGATTCTTCAGGTGTTCGGGTCTGAACTTGTCTGGACCAGGTGCTGTTCTCATCTTTACCAATGAAATGGCATGTCGGATTTCAGAAAGGAGGACGTTGGGAACGACATGTCCATCTGCGTTATTTGGTATGTGGGCAGGTGGACATGGCTGTCAAAGAGATCTGAGTAGAAGTCATGTATAATCCTCTCCATTGCCTTTCTGGAGGATCTGATAGATCCATCGGGATGTTGGAGGGCAGTCATCCTGGTCTTGTAGTTGGCAAAGGATAGGTGAGCATTGTGAATACTTTTCCCAGCTTCTCCAGTGTCGAAAATGGCATGATGTGATTGATGTCTTCTTGTTTTGGTCAGACCAATGATGTCGTACTTGAACTTCTGTTCTTGCACCATCAGGTCCTCGATGAATGCTTCTGATGCCAGCATATGTGCATTGAAAGTACAGACAATTATTTTAGTCTTTCTTCGTTTTGGCAGTCTAGTTCGTCCCTGAGATTTTTTTCAGCCTCTCCTTGCTCATCTTTTTTAATGCTGCCGTATTGTGGGCTCTTTCAGTGTCAGGTGAATGAGGCCAATTGTTGTTACTGTTGTTGGCATATCGAATACGCCATGGGTAGCTTGCTAGACTCTGCCATGCTGGCGGGATACTCTTGGTAGCTTGCCGGGCTCTCCGAGAGGGACACAGGCTTTTTGGGCGGCCTCCAATTGCCCTTAGGGGTGTTACCATGGTTCACACCAAATTTGAACCCTATCAAATATGGTGCGGGAATAATGGGTATTAAGTGTCTTGTGTCGTATGGTGTGTCATGCGGCCACTTCGTCTGGAGAGCGGCCTGGAGCGTGGCAGTGGCTGGGTAGTGGATGTATTGGGGGGTGGCCAGTGAGGTATTTATCTGGCTTGGGTACGGTGGGTCGTCTGGGTTTGACCCCTCCCTCAGATGCCGGAGACTGGAGGAGGCAGACAGAGGATTCTGTTTCCAAGTTTCATTGAACCTAGAGTCCAAGGTCGCAAAGTTCTGCTTACCTGGTTTTGCGGGGCATCACTTGTTTGTGAGTTTTGGCCCAAGTGTCCAGAGAGCATCCTGGAACATGGCGGTGGCGGGGTAATGGATGTAGTGGGGGTCAGCCAGTGAGGTATTTATCTGGCTTGGGTAGGGTGGGTATAATAGCAGGTATAATGTGGGATTCAGAAACTGCAAAACCACAAAACCCTGACTTCAGAGGACAAACCTGACCAACTAGCCTTGGTGTAACCATGATTCTGAATACTTATGTGCTGATATCCTGGCTATACTATACACCCCATCATAATTCCTTTACTTGGTGCTAAAGTATGGGCTGGAGTGATAGCACAGCGTGTAGGGCATTTTCCTTGCAAGCAGCCGACCCGGGTTCGGTTCCTCTGTCCCTCTCTGAGAGCCTAGCAAGCTACTGAGAGTATTTCACCCACACATCAGAGCCCGGAAAGCTACGCGTGGCATATTCGATATGCCAAAACCAGTAACAACAAGTCTCATAATAGAGACGTTACTGGTGCCCACTCAAGCAAGTTGATAAGCAACAGTGATACAGTGGTACCAAAGTATAACCTTAATACAATTTCTATACTTGATGCCTATGGTTGTAATGCCTTTCTCATGATAGGTAAGAAGTCACACACTCCCAGGAGCTCTATCTAAGTGCTCTTGGAACTACAGGTCCTTGAATAGATCCAGGTGGTTTCTCTAGCTGTGGTGCCCTGCCAGCACAGCCAGTGTAAACATGTCCTTGTTTTTCCTGCAAGTCTGTCTTGGTGTGCTTAATTATGTGAACTCTGATGAAAACTGGAAGTGCCTGGTTTCAGGTGATAATCTTGGCTTGGGAAGTAAGGTTGAAATTTTTGTTTTGAAGTGAGTCACAAATCATTTCCATTATTATAAAGCAGATGGCATTATAAAAAAATTCTAATATTAAACTGTAACAGGTAACTTGTAAGGGGAAACTAATATTTGCTTTATGCAATGGAACAAATTCAGATTTTGATACATTCATATTCTATACCTATATTTTATTTAAAAATAAATCTACGCTGTTTTTTATGGTCAGTAATAATGCCATATGAATAGTCAATAACTAATCATTATTAATAATTAAGTAATTATTGGAAAAGTCTGTGGTTAGAGAGATAGAGCTGTGAACAGGGCACTTGCCTTGCATGTGGCCAAGTCAGGTTCAATCCCCTGTACCCCATCTGATCCCTTGAGCACCACTAGTGTAACCTCTGAACATAGAGCTAGAAATAAATTGTGAGCACCACCTGGTGTGGCCTCAAAACAAAATACTGTACCATTGACATTCCTGTACCAGTAAAACAAAATGTGCCTTTATTTTTGAAACTTGCACTCAAGTGTGACAGACCCTGGGGGACAGGTCTGTCAATATGCACTAAAAGAAGTTTAAACGATGAATTATTATGGAGTGCAAGAAGATAGTGACAGTAGTGGAATTTATTAAAGCAAGATCTGAAAAATCACAAAAGTTCATGAAGTTCACAAAAGTTTCTAAAATATAATTAGGCACTTGGTACCATGGTTAACATATTCATAAATAAAACCACATAGACATTTTGTGTTGCCTATAAGATGCCTAAAAACTTCATTATAAATTGGATGAAATCTATCAATATCAGTAAGTTTTAAGCAAGTAATAAAATATATTCTAGCTATGTTAATAATGTGTGTGTTCTTTCATATTATTAGAATTTAGTAATAGAGTTATTATTATTATTAAAGTTTCACATATATAAACTTTCAGAAACTCAAACAAACCCTTGCTAATCTAGAATCTGACTGATTTACATGGATTATGCCCAAGGCACCTCAGTTGCCAAAAAAAAAAACACTCAAGAGGATCACATATATAGCAAAAAAAAAGAAAACCTGAAGAATCAGGACAAAGTAAATGAGGGGTATTCAAGACAAAAACTTTCAATATTAACTTTAATAATTTAATGATAAAGTGATAATATCATAGTAATTACTGTATGTTTAGTGTACTTTTATTTATTGCCATAGAACTTCTAATACAGATGAAATATTCACGAATCACAAAATCATGAAATCCCGTAATCACTGATTTCTCAGGTAGGCTCAGTAACATCTCATTTTGTCCTTTCCCAGAGATCTTAGACGTCTATCTTGACTCGGCCCTCCTAACAATGTTGCACTGGGGAATCTTCAGGGTCAGGGGAATGAGATCCAGCTTGTTAATGGATTTTGCATATGAATACACCATGGGAAGCTTGCAAGGCTATCCCATGTGTGCAGGAAACTCTCAGAAGATTGCCAGTTTCTCCCAGAGGGAGAAGTAGGTTAAAGATATCATGCTCTGAGAGCTTGCTTTTAAGTCTCTCTCTGGATGTTGGCCTATGATGGGATTACACACACCTGGGTTCCTCTGCCGGTACCTTCATTCATGAGGCCTGTCCGAACGTGTGGAGAGGGGCCTCCAGCATGGCTGTAGCTAGGTTCCGGTGGTCTTCGGCCGCTGGAGTTCTGCTTGGGGCGAGGAGGGAAGCTGGAGTCCATCCCCTCCTAAGGGCCCCGGGGAAGACAGCCAGGCATGCGGGCAAGAGACTCTCTGAAATATTATAATATGAAAATTCTCTTCCAAGCTTATTTCATAAACACTTGAGAATCTTCAAGAAATTCTCTGTAGTATAGATTGATAAAGAGAGATTCATAGAGGGGCTGGAGGGATAGCACAGTGGGTAGGTCATTTGCCTTGCAATTGGCCAACCTGTGTTCGAATCCCAGCATCCCATATGGTCCTCTGAGCACCACCGGGGTAATTGCTGAGTGCAGAGCCAGGAGTAACCCCTGTGTATTACTGGATGTGACCCAAAAAGCAAAAAAAAAAAAAAAGAGAGAGAGAGAGATTCATAAAAAAGAAACTAGAGGAGAGATTCATAAAAAAGAAACTAGAGGATACAATATGCACAGTTGTTGAATAATATAAAACTACCATTAAAATTCATAGGTCAACCAATTTCAAATAGGTCAACCAATTTCAACCAATTATGGACTAGGACAATCATTAATACCTTTCAATCATTTATCTTTTTAATCTAGGACAGTCAGGACAATATTGATGACACTGTGTTCCACAACTAAATTATATATCTAAATTATTGCTTATATTGATTATTATAATGCTGTCATATAACAAATTAAGTTTGGATAATTAAATGATCAATACTTTATAAATGATGGATATATTTATATATTTTTGACATCTATATATTATAGATGTATTAATAAATAGTATATATATAAGGTTTGGCTATAATATTGTTTTCAAGTTTCTTATTTACACTATGGCACCTTTATGAAATGCGGTTTCTAAGAAACAACTTAAAAGTCATAGATGTCACTTTTTACTAATTTATAAATGAGATAGCAAGTAGAAAAGCTTTTTATTTTGGTTGCACTTAAATAGTTTCTTAGCTGTACAATAATTTTAATAAAAACTCATCTCTTATTACAAAAATTACACCTTTTGTTCAGATAGTCTACTTTTATCCTTGTTTTTATTAGAGATTAGAAAGTACACTTGGACTTTTATAATTTCTTTTCTTTGGAAAATTAAACTTCATAATACCTATTTTCTTTCATAAGTGCTCTCACTGTTAAAATTACTATTTGATGATTGGAACACAGAACAGTGTAAGGTTTCTGAACATAAAGAAAATTTACTGTATAGAAACTATTTCAATTATCATACTGTTTCTGAGATTTTGATATAAAGCAAAATTTTTCTTTTGAGTTTTTAAAAAGGAGGTAGCTGAAATTTAAAATCCTTTCCTAAGGGTAGACATTGTCTAAGGTCAAAAGAAATTTTGTAATGCTATAATATTCTGAGTATTTAAAACTAATCATAGAAATAAATGTATATTATAAATATTCATATTTTAATAGGTTATTGTTAAATAAAATAATAATTAAATTGAAAGATAGTATATAGCAAGAGAAAATTAAAATCTGAACAATTAAGTCAATAAATGGTAGGTGTTCAAGACAAAGAAAGTCAATATTACTGCTAATAATATTATAATGGCATTATAATTATTATACAGGTTATATAGGTTATGTTTGATTAAAGTAATAACTTTAAATAATAATTAAAACAATTAATAATTGATTTAAAATGACTTTTTAATTGTTTATAATTACATATTACTATGGGACATGGAAATTAAAGTACAGATACTTTTTCTCCGTGTTTTTAGTATTGAGTTGATACCTTGTTTCACCCATTATTTACCCCCAAATGTCTCTTAAAAATCACCTATTTTGCAGAATTCAGAATTCAGAGACTTATAATTTTCATTGTGTCTGTCAAATGCCTACATGTTCCCAAATGTCTAATCATTCGTTAATTTACCTGTTTTTGATTCTTTCAGGTATGGAGTTATAAGGGCTGGAGTGATAACACAGCGGGTAGGGCATTTGCCTTGCATGCAGGTGACCTGGGTTCGATTTCTCCGTCCCTCTCGGAGAGCCTGGCAAGCTACAGAGAGAATCTTACTTGCGTGGCAGAGCCTGGCAAGCTCTCCATGGCATATTCGATATGCCAAAAACAGTAACAAGTCTCACAATGGAGATGTTACTGGTGCCCGCTTAAGCAAATTGATGAGCAAAGGAATGACAGTGGTACAGTGATGGAGACTATCACATAGTGAGAACTATTGTCATTTTACATAAAATATGCAAGCTTCAAGATTTCTTAGCTATACTCTAACAAAAAGTCTATAGCTTTTAACAAATGACTGTGATGGTCTAACAAAAATGAAAGTAAACCAGAAACTATAAGGATTACATATATGAAGTGTTGGCTAGTACAGCAGATTTTTATGTACCAGATTATATATCTGCATTAATTTTACATTTTAAAAAATATAGTTGTAGTGTTTCTCTTTTATCAACATTATATTTTTTCTTTTGTTTTTTGAATCAAAGCCATGCATAAATATATTGATTTACAGATATTTATTTAGCAATATTTGTTTACAAACGTATTTTGTCAAGTTATTTAATTACTCAAATATTTTCTTTAACCACTGGAGTATCCAAATGTATATTTGGATAATATAGCAATAATATAAAATATCATAACAATAGCAGAACATTGAGATTGTGTATTTTAAAACATTTGATGTTAGCAAAATACTTCTTCTGGGCTAATAATTCCTGAAACTGTCACATATTTTTCCATATGTAGTGTTGGGAATTCAACCAGGTTTGGCCTCATGTGGGTAAATAAGCTAGCCTCTTTACTATCTCTCTAGCCCTATCACCATTTTAAAAAACAAACATAATTTCTTTAACTCTGATTATTTTGATATTAAAAGTTCTTGATTGAAATATTTTGATAGGAAGTTATAAATTGTATTGAACTAACCATATATAAATGTTAGCGTATATAATATTGTAATATTATTTTGTGTCATCTAACTTTATAATATTAATATAATAAATGCTTTGTTAAATAATGAGGGTTTTACATATATCTAGTGAAAAGAAAATTAAATATGATAGTCTGTGTTGCTCACAGAGCATTAATTATTAGAGTCTATTTTATGGTATTTTGCCATGGATAAATAAATTTTAAATGTCTTATGATAATTTTGTGATCTATTATCACATTGTTCATAAAATATGTTATTCTCATATTATATATTACAGAACAATTATAAAATTATTTCCATCAATAATTTAACTTTTGCATAACATGCACAGAGAAGTTTATGAAAATTGCCTGATCTCAAGCTTATGAATTAATCACCAATGTTTTCCATATATTTTATTATTTTTTTTTTTTTAATTTTTATTAAATCACCATGTGGAAAGTTACAAAGTTCTCAGGTTTATATGTCAGTTATACAATATTCAAACACCCATCCCTTCACCAGTGCCCAAATTCCACCACCAGAAACCCCAGTTTACCCCCCGCCCCCACCCCCTACCCCCTACTGTATAACTAATGAATTTCACTTCATTTTTTCTTTACCTTGATTACATTCCATAATTCAACACAAAACTCACTATAGTTGACATAACTCTCTCTCTTTTTTTTTCTCTTTTTCCTTTTCCATTTTTTTTTTTTAATTTTTCCCCCTCATCCCCCTTCCTGCGCCTCATAGTATGGTGTACTCCACGCCACGTTGGCCAGAGTGGGGCTTTTGCTTAGCTCATAGTCCAGAGGTGGCTGTTACATTAAGAACCTTCAATATTTCAACAAAAACTTACTGTTATTATTTGGAGTTTCCCCCCCAAGTCTGACCTGTTCAAATGGAACCCTTTCACATTGATGACAATTATAAATGTTAAGTCAAGCGGACGCGGCAGCGTCCGCACGGTTTTGGATTTCTGTATAAAGTCCTGGGAAAATTCTGCCAGAAATTACATATTTCCTCCGTTAGCCGGCGTGGGGCAAAGGCTTAATTCACAGTCTCCATACATGGGTGCAAGCACTTGCTGGAACCCCAATTCCTAAAGCTGTCTCTGGTTCCCGCTTGTTCCACATCCACCGGCTCTGCAGGGGCATGGGCGCCCGGGCCGAAAACCCGGCCGGCCGGAGCCGAGCACGGGCCCGACTAGGGCTGGCTCTGTATCCTTGTTTTCCATATATTTTAGACCTGAATATGGTTCTCTGAAAAAAATAAGGATCATATGGTCTTTATAAATATATAGAACAATTAGTAATAATAACATTTTCTGCAGAAATTGATTAGAGTTGAGTATTGCTAATTTAGATTATCAGAGAAGATGTCATTTAGGAAATTGGAGAAAAATTAGTGGAAATATAAACAAGACAGAAACAAGGTCACAGAAATTACATTGTGAAAATTCTATGACATAGTTTGGATTAATTTAGACAGCATTAAACTTTAAATGTTGAGTATCCTGCTATTAAAATTACTAATTATTATTTGGCACAACTTGTTAACAAAGAAAGATAAACTATACACATTTGAAGTGAGAAGTGATATAAAGATCACTGATGATCCATATTTCAATAATTGAATGAAATCAAATTAGTCATGGGAATTAAGACATGTTTTATAAATGAATTGATTAAAGACAAAGTCAAGAATTTTCAAATTTTTGCTTGTCATCTTATACATATTATGCAATCTAGTACAAATACCTAGTCATTGTCATTTATGATCCAGTTCATAAAAGATATTCTTGTTTTTTTTTGTTTGTCTTTGTGTTTTTGAGTCATACCCAGCAGAGCTCAGGACTGATTCCTGGCTCTGTGCTCAGGGCTAACACCTGGCTGGCTTTGGAGACTATAATAGGGTGCCTGGAATTGAACTTGGAATGGCCACATGTAATACAAGCACCTTACCTGCCATACTATCACTCAGGTCCCTCCACAAAATATATACATAATGTCAC
Source organism: Sorex araneus (assembly GCF_027595985.1). Taxonomy (NCBI): domain Eukaryota; kingdom Metazoa; phylum Chordata; class Mammalia; order Eulipotyphla; family Soricidae; genus Sorex; species Sorex araneus. Next base: position 25,168,360 of record NC_073308.1, on the reverse strand, counting down.
TGTCACTGTCACTGTGATCACTGTCATACTTTGTTCATCGATTTGCTCGAGTTTGCGTTGGTAGCATCTCCATTCGTCCTTTCATGTGCTAATATAGCCTGATGGCACATCAGGGGCTCTTTCAGTATCAGGGGATTGAGGACACTATTATTTTTACTCTTTTTGGCATATCGAGTATGCCAGGGGTAGTTTGCCAGGATCTGCCTTGGGGGCAGGATACTCTTGGTCGCTTGCCAGGCTCTCCAAAAGGGATGGACACTTTTGGGGCAGCCTCTAATCGTCTTTACAGGTGTTCCCAGTCTACTGAATGTAAGCTTTTGGTCAAAGGGCATGTTGTAATGATCTGCACACTGACAAACACGCACCTGCCTGCATCTCTGGGCAGCACCTGGGACATCTGCGGCCTCAGGTTGATCTCCTTGAGGTTGATGGAGTGTTCCCAGAGGTTGTTGAGAAGCTGGCAGAGCAGGACCCTATCGCAGAGGGTCTATGTCAGGTCAAACACCTGCACTGAGTCCCAGGTCACCCGGTGGTTGGCTGACACCACCCCACAGTTGATGAGCCACTGCACACACTGACGCCATGGCTCTATGATCGACTGCACTGTGACTCGGCCTGGCCAGGGCATGCAGTGATGCTGCGACTGCCAAGGTGGTTTCTCTGTGCCCCGCCGATGAAATTATACTAACAGTATTTTCTCTACTTAGAACATAAAGTAAATATAATGTGTTTCATCTCATAGTTGAGTGGTAAGATTGATATGTAAAATGTTTTTAATACATGACAAGGTAGAATAGATAGGAAGGTCTTCTGAAAGTAGTATTCCTATAAAGACTACCAGTTTCAGTGGGATTCTTTATCCAATTATTTTTATGTAAATGTATAAGAGATCAAGTCTTTCTTTGAACATGCTATCCAAGCCACAGGGTCAATTCACAGGATGGTTGCTAAGTTATAAATGCCTCAAGATTTTCATCTTGAAGTGCTAGGGAGATAGTTCAGTAGTAGGATGCTTGCCTTGTACATAGCCAACCCAAGTACAGTCCCTACACCCTCTACCATCTTTGGGGACCACCAGACGTGATCTCTGAGCACAAAGGCAGAAGCATAAAACAAAAACAAAACAGAAAAAAAATTCTGAATAGTTTTCTCCTCGAATGTATAGGATTATTTTGCTTTTTCACTCTATATTTCACTCTATAACTACACATAATTATTTAGCAATTAACTATTTTAATAGTGAGTACTGAAATTCTATACCTAAGAAGAGTTTCTTCCCCATTCTGTCACAGATAACCGTAGAACACAATGTTTGGATGGTCATGGCCTTGCCTGTCTTACATTTAAAATTAAGTAAATTCATGCTCCCATCACAGAACTACTTGCTGAAATATGTAAGAATATGAAACCAATTCTTAATTTTCTTTATCCTTTTACTTGTAAAAGTTCTTCCTTAATGAACCCAGCTTATAATTCATTGTTTGGGATACTTTGCCTAAAACTATACCATGAGTAAAGACAAAACCACCACTTGTATGGCAGGCTGAGACTGTTGTTTTTCACAGAATGCAGAGAGAAGAAAACAATAAAACCAATTCTCATATCTCCAAAATCTACAGGTATATTTAGGACTGAAGTGTCCTCTAATAGAAGAAGACAATAAATTCTCACTAGGATGAGGATCAGGAAATTAAATCTCTCCCTATACATTTTATATTGATAATAGAATAGATTTTTTTGTGGATGTGATAAGAAAAATAAATGTTGTGCCTCTTTAAAACTAAGAATAATAGAATATATGCTATCACATATAATTAACAAATTATCTTCCAAGGGATAAAGCAGCACAAAGATACAATTATTTTGGAAGCATAAGTCATGGCAATGCTTTGTCATATATCAGATAATTCAAAAAATATAAAAACAAAAATATCAAAACTTATGAATAACGAAATAAATATAAGTAGATTAACCATTCAACTAGTTGATATTTACTTGGCTATCAGTGCTGAATAAGACTCATCCATTTCTAAGATTGATTAAAGAAACACATTTAAATAAATATTTCCCATCAAATTAATCTAAAAACCCAACACTTTCAATATTAGATGAAAAGACATTTTCTATTCTTGGGGAGATCAACCTATAAGAATGTAGCTGAACTATTTATTAAGAGAAACTCAGTAAACAAAGATATTTATCATTGAAAAAGCTGTCTATTATAGAGAAAACAATATTATTGATTTCTAAGTACATTAATCTTTAAAATGAAACAAAACAGTTTACACACAGGATTATAAACAATATTTCTTGGTAAAATTATTTAATTAAGAAAAAATAAATCATTCTTTTGCTAAGTAGGCTATGGTTATGTTATAGCATAAAGCAAATGCTGACTAATAATCCCAGAATGTAATCTATAACAGAAAATAATTATATAATAATCAAATATTTCAATATTGTAGCTGAAGTAGTATTCAGGGGTCAGGGCCCGACATCAGGAAGCTAATTAAAGTCCTGAGCAAGTTCAACAATGTTCCAGATACTAAGTGGTGATATTTGCATTGTACCACGAATGATATGACTATTGGCAACATTTTCCGAATTGCAAATTTCATCAGTCATTCTTAGGCTCTCATTGGTAAATAGTCTTCTGTGTCTCTGATTTGAATGCTGATAACAATACTGTACAGTATATATTGATGAATAGTCTTCCAAATATATGCCCATATCTTAATCCCAGAGTTTGTAAGTATTGTTTCTTCATATGGTTAAAGAGTGAATATTATATTACATACCAAAAGATCTGATCAAATTGAAGATTATGAAAAAAATAGCTCCCTCTTTTTGTTTATGTGGGCCTTAAAACTAAAACATGTATTTTTGAGGGCTGGAGTGATAGTACAGTGGGTAGGGCATTTGCCTTGCACATGGCCTACCCGGGTTCGATTCCCAGCATCCCATATGGTCCACTGAGACACCACCAGGGGTAATTCCTGAGTGCAGAGCCAGGAGTGACCCCTGTGCATCACCGGGTGTGACCGCAAAATAAAATAGAATAAAATAAAACCAAAACAGTATTTTTAATAAGAGTGAAGTGGATCTAAATTTGATAGAACAGGAGAAAACAAGATAGTCATAGAGGCATTAATAGTGTTGAGGTTAAAAGTGAGAAAATATCAATAACCTCTAGAAAATGAATGTGTAAAGAAGGAAAACTCAAATGAAGTGTGATTCTGCAACATTTTGAAATTTTATTTTCCATAACCATAAAATTATATCTTATTTTTCTACTTTAGGTTAACTAGTTTGTAGCCATTAGTTATAGCAGCCTAGGAAACAGAATATGGGAATCCAAATTATACACATGAGAGTGTTAACAAGTATAATTAGATAATTTCAAGACTAAATTTTGCTTAAAGGAAAATGAATTACACAGATTATAATGTTCTGATATAAAATAACAAATATACATTGAACTATTTTAACAGTTAATATTGAATTGTATTATTTCAATTCTTTTTGGTTTTGGGGCCAGACCTGGAAGTGCTCATAGCTTACTTTGTGCTCAGAAATTACTCCTAGCAGCTTATTGTGCATTGAACCTGGGTGGGCCATGTGTAAGGCAAGCACACAACCCACTGTAATCTCTCCAACTCTATGCAAGAAAAAGGCTTTGAGTCATAATCCTCCACGGAAATGAACAAGACAGAGGGATTTCCCCATCGTAATGTAAGCATAAAGGAAGAAAGAGCAAAGTTATGAATAAGTTTTCCAAGGTCAGTCAAAATGTAAAAACTGTGATTTATATCTTTTAAAACTATCCAGAAGGGAAACAAATGTGAAGTTAAACTTTGCATTAAAATACAAACAAGGGTGACTAATATTAGTAGTTAATTTGAAATCTGGATGTGTGGATTGGAAAGGGATATTATCTTCACTGGTACTCCAGAGAGCTCCTTGTTATTTGGCCCTGAAGGCAAGGAGCTAGTGAATCAGGAGTGGCCTCCTCAGGACCATCATTTCTGCTAGGGAAGCTGGGGTCATTCTCTGTTCTAATTTCCAAGTGCCACTGCTTTTTCAGCATATGCTCTAGCAAAAATATTTAAGCTGGAGTAACAGATTGAGCAATTGTAGGTGACTTGTTTCTATTCTGGCTTGGATCAAGAGTGATTTCCTCTTCCCTTTTGTGGTAGAAGCACAGAAAGAAAGATCATAGAAAACATCACAATGGAGATGCTAGTAGCTAACAATATTGCTGCCTAAACACAAATAAAGTTAGTGACTCAGTGAAGTATTAGCTTTATTGTCAAATAGTAAGCTTATGAAAAACATGTACATACATATATTGAGAATTTTATTAAAAAGTGTTTTCTAATAGTGTCATGGGGTACGCTGATTAGGAAGATAATATCAAGGTACGCTAGTTAGAGATTATCAGGGTACTCTGATGGGAGATCCACATTAGTAAAAGTCTTAAATTATTCAATTCTACATCTCTTCCAACATTTTCTAAATGTTAAAATTTTTTTCTCCAAAATTACAAAAATATTGATACTTAAATATTTTTCTGTCTTGGACTTTATAACATTCAACTTGTTGGTTTGTATAGTTACTGGCAATCTTCTCCTTATTCCATATTTACTGTAGTTTGTGACTATCTCAGAAAAAAGTATGATACATACAGAACATGATTCAGCAGGAAATGTAATATGTAAAATGTGAATTAAGTTATAAATATGAAAAGGATGAATTACATGGTCTTTAAGCTTTGGGCTAATCTTTGGAAGAAAATAGTGAAACAAATGCATACAATGTCATTTTACAAAGTAAGCTGGTTAAAAATGGAGTAGTAGTTGAATAAAATAAAAATTAAGTATGAGTAAATGCATTCAGTCCACTAGAAAGACACGCATGTTTAGAATTCAAGGATCACTGCTTTTCTACATTTTATTTATTTTCACCTTTGGACTCGAACCAAAGGCCCACCTTCCAGTAAACCCTTATAAGTTAATACCTCAATTTTATTCTCATGAAGGAAAGGAAAATTTAATCTGCATAGTCAATGTTTTATTAGAGGTCCTCATTATTTTAGTCATATATTCCCATTATAAATTTATAATCTATATTTCCTTAACACTTTTTTTTGGTACTTGTAATTGGCAAAGTTAGATTAGTTCTTCACAAAATATGTGAATTCCAATGTATTTAAGTATTAAACATTATCATACAAAGTTATGACATAAATTTTGATGGATTTGAAAAGCCTATATATCATTCTTTATGGCATCTTTGAATATCATGTAAAAATAACTAGCACTTGATTTTTAATAAATTTTTTTCTATGGAATTTATATTTTTACATATAAAGTTATAGCAATTTACCATTGTGCAATATATTTGTGTGCTTTGATGTATTTCACAGATAACCTCATCATAATTTCTGGAGCCAGCAACATACATATTTATTATATTTTTAATTTTTTCTGTGAAGTTTAAGTAACATTTTTTCAGGTTAAGATACCCTTACAAATTTCATTAGTATGCAGTCAATACAGCTTATGAGAAGTTATGTACTTAATAGCATAGATGATATAGGTTCCCTGTCACTATCACTGTCATCTCGTTGATCATTGATTTACTCAAGTGGGCCCAGTAATGTCTCCATTTATCCTAGCCCTGAGATTTTAGCAGCCTCTCTTTACTTGTCCTTCCCAATGGTGCCGCATTAGAGGCTCTTCAGGGTTAGGGGAATGAGACCCATCATTGTTAATGTTTTGGGCCCTATTAAGACACCATGGATCGTTTGCCAGGCTCTCCCATGTGGGCAGGAAACTCTTGGTAGCTTGCCAAGCTCTCCCAGGGGAGAACTAGGCTATAACATAGGTTCAGCTTATCAAATAATTTATAATAAAACATTTGTTTCTATAAACAACCAGCAATAAAACAAGTTTTGGTCTACCAATGTCACTTAATATTTTGATTTTTTTCATTTTATGTCAAGATCAAATATTGTTTTAACATAAGGATTAAATTTAGTGATCTATTATCAATTTATGCATTCACTTTTTTAAATAATAGGAAGCTACCTCTTAAGCAATAATTTAAAAGGATTTAACTGTCTAAACCACATTGCTTTCACCTTGTTGAGTTAAACTTAATTGCAACTAAAAGAGAAGCCTCATACTATAATATAGTCATTTCAGATCCTACCAGCCAGACTCTGCATGTGGGGGCGGAGGAAGAAATCATGTATCTAGATCTATTTCTATGTTTGTATTATTCTAACATACCTTCACTGGCATAGCACAGACTTTCTTTGTTCAGATTGGATGTTGAACACTAGAATGAACATTGCTTTAATCTTAGCAAAACAGACACATGACTTTCAACTTTCTGGGGCCATTCAGGAAACTGATGGTAGCGTAGCTACCAACCTATCCTAGTCCTAAAAGAGGAACCAGTTTCTAAGAGAGATTGGGTGCAAGCATTTGCTTAACAATATAGGCATTAGAGTCAATAAAACTGGTCTAGAATTGTTGCCTAATTGCTGAAAGTAGCATTAGAATATTTAATTGCTGTGAGCTAGTGTTATAATATTTAACAGTGATTCCTCAATTTCTGAAATAGGTGAATCTGTTCAAAATCAGTTCACAATTCACACACCTGGGCATACACAACATGTGTAAGCATTGCTTAAGTATCTAATGTTTAAATATTTTATAATTATTGAATGTTTCTTTAAGTACATGCTCTTTTCATTTCAAAAGTATTTTATTCATTTATTTTATTTATTGTTTCTATTATTGCGGGGGGAAATTGGGCCATACACAGTGGTTCCCAAAGAACTCCTGACTGCTTGGTGGTCATCCTGGCAGTGCTGGACGACCATATTCAGTGTCAGGAATTGACCTGGGATCATCATCCATGTTCAAGACTTTTATATTATTTGCATTATCTTTGGGCTGGAGCAATAGCACAGTGGGTAAGGCATTTATTTGCCTTACACAGGGCTGTCCCAAGTTCAATTCCTCTGCCCCTCTTGGAGAGTCCAGCAAGCTACTGAGAGTATCTTGCCTGCAAGGCAGAGCCTGGCAAGCTACCCAAGGCATACATGATATGCCAAAAACAGTAACAAGTCTCACAATGGAGACATTACTGGTGCCAGCTCGAGCAAGTAGATGAGCAACGGAATGACAGTGACAGTGGCAGTAACAGTATTATCTGTAATATATCCAAGTATTATTTTTTTCACCCAAATGCTTTTTATTTTTTATGGTTTAAGTAGTTATAATAGTTTTAAATTTTTTGGTATTAATGTACAAAATTATTTGCCCATGACCCTCCACACTATCATAGTAATTTGCACATTTTCCTCATTTTATCAAAATTATAGGAAACAAAGCTAAATAACCTACCTATATTTTGTTACAGTCACATTACCAATGAACTAGTTCAGAGACAACTGATATTTCAATATATTTTAACTGTTCTACACAATGAACATGCAATATATTTCCTGTTAGGAAATAATTATTTTTCTCAAAACCTTTTTTGAGACTTTAGAGTGAAAGTCTTAAAAATATTTTATTTACTTCATTTGAAACTTATTTCCAAAATATCTTGCTATTTTAACGTTCTGGTAGAACTGTCATCCCATTGCTCATTGATTTGTTCCAGCGGGCATCAGTAACGTCTCTCATTGAGAGACTTATTGTTACTGTTTTTTGCATATCCAATACGCCACAGGTAGCTTGCCAGGCTCTGCTGCGTGGGCGCAATACTCTCAGTAGCTTGCCAGGCTCTCCGAGAGGGGCGGAGGAATCAAACTTGGGTTGGCCAAGTGAAAGGCAAACGCCCAACCGCTGTGCTAGTAATTATCATTTTAATCATATTCAGTGGGAAGTTCTAGTGGACTTAATTTTCTTTATATGCTTCAAAAATCATCACTATTAATCACTTTCAGATAATTTCCATCATTCCAAACTGAAACCAATAATCATTAATAGAATCAGTTTTCTCCTCTACTCAGCTCCTGGTAAATTGTTATTTCACCAAATTTTACCATATTGGATTCCCTGTGGAATCAGATATATCAAATGTATTTCTGTGTCTATATGACAGCATTTAGCATAATGTGATCAGATTAATTTACGCTGCATCACACACATGCAGTTCCTTTTTCAGGACCTAGTAATGTTCCATCACACACTCTCTTTCCCTTTATTCTTTAATCTATCATATTGTTTTCCTTTACATTTTTGCTTCATTTGTGTGAAAAGTATTATGAAAACTTGTGCAAACATATGTCCTTGTTTTTACTTCCTTTTGATTTGCCATTGAAACATAAATTTCTTCATGATATGGAAATTATACATTTAATACTTTGTAGGACTGCTATAGTATTTTCCCCTGAAAGTCTGCCATTATACGTACTCCAAATAGCTTTATGTAAGGTTTTAATTTCTGCAAATCATTGCAGAAATTTTCCTTTTTCTTTGATATCACTTCTTCTAATGAATATGGTTTTGATTTGCATGTTCTGGCTTATAAAAAAGTGTTTTCTATCTTTTTATTTGCATATCAGCCATATTTTCTTTGGAGAACAACTTTTTATTATTATTTCACATTTTATTAGCATTATTTTGTTGTTGTATTGTATTTCTTAGATAGTCTGGATAACATGTTATTGGACACATGCTTTTAAAAATATTGATTGTATGAGTAGCTTTTTATTTAAAATCAGTTGTTTAAAATCTTATGACAAATGGCATCTAAAGTTTTTCATATTTAAGTGTCTGTTATCACAATCTTGTGGTGCCTTTTGTTGCCCCAAAGTAGTGGACTTATGTTTCATCTCAGACTTAACTTCATTCAGTATCTTTACTATTTGGGTACAAAGGTGAATGTTCTATAGCATAGAATATGGTTTAAATCAAAATAGCTACCTTTATCTTTCTCCTATACTCTATAATTAAAATTAGATCATGGACCTAATAAGCATTGCTGTCTACATACACTCTTGTTCTCATAAGAAATGTGTTGAAGTTCAGGAAGGAACCATGTCTATCTTGGGTTTATGGTGACTTAATTGGTTAAGGGAAACTTAGCTGCCTTCACTGTTCAATTATCTTTTGATGTCCTGGAAGCAGAAGCAGATGGCCTTGAAGCTAATGAGCCTCAAGCTTCAGAGTCCCTCCCTTGAACAGACTCCCAGGGTTGCTTGGAGTTACTGTTGGTTGTTAACTGTTCTTAGAGGAAATGAAGACAGATTGCAAGCAAGGAGCTTTTCTTTGTAAGCATTTCTGGTAAATTGCCCAAAGCAGTTTCATAAGAAATGGACCTTGAATTTCAATGCTCCAGTAATTATTTATGGTCTTCTTTTCTTATTCTAAATAAATATTTACTTTCATACTTACTTTTGATCTTGCAATTTTCCTACTCTTTGTCTTAAAGCAAACTCTTTTATAAGCTTTAATCTCAACATCTTGGAGCGAGAGCAAATAGTACAGTGGGTACTGTGTTTGCTTTGCAGGAGGCTGACCTGGGATCTATCCCCAGCATCCCATATGGTATCACAAGTCCCAAAAGGAGTGATCCTTGAGGGTAGAACCAGGAGCAAGTCCTAAACACTGCTGGGTGTGGCCCAAAGATAAAAGAGCAACAACTACTAAAAAAAAAAAAGTCAGAAATAAAACTTTAATCAGCATAATGGAGAAAACTTCAACCTTGTAGAAACCCACAAAGTGTAATTTGAGATGATGAGAAAAAATAGTTTTCTGCTTGGAATAAGAGAGGACAGATTAGATAGGAGAGGTAGAGAGTAAACTTGATATGATACACCACTTGGAAAGAACCCTCTTAGAAAGTATTACATTTGATAACCCCTTCACTATCACAATCACCTTCTCCTCGTAGCCCATGAGGCAGGCTTCCAAAGCATAGAGAATCCTCCTGGCCATTGTCTCTACTGTCCTTGGGTATTAATCTCATATTATATTATTTTATATTCCACAAATGAGTGCAGTCATCCTAAGTCTGTCCCTCTATTTCTGACTCATTTCACTCAGCATGATACTCTTCATGTCCATCCACTTACAAGCAAATTTTATCACTGCCTCTTTTCTATAGCTACATAGTATTCCATCGTGTAGATGTACCACAATTTCTTTAACCAGTTGTCTGTTCTGGGTCACTTGGCTTGTTTCCAGACTCTGTCTATTGTGAACAGTTCTGCAATAAACATACAAGTGCAGATGTCATTTCTGCTTTGCTTTTTTGCACCCCTGGGATATATTCCCAGAAGTGGTATTGCTGGGTCATATGGAAACTCAATTTCTAGTTTTCTGAGGAATATTCTACAAATGATTTTAATGTGCTCAAATTCCAGTTTGATGACTTCTATTCTAACTTATGCACATGCAATCTTCTTAATATGATTATCTGTGATTTATACACACATACACACAAACACACACACAAACATACACACACACACACACACACACACACACATATATATATATATATATATGAGGCTGGAGTGATAGATGTAAATGAAATGCTTTTCACTTGGTTATTTCAAGTTTAATTTGTGCTCTCCAACTCTGAATAATGTTTTAAAACTGAAACATAAAACAACGCTTTTTAGGTGGGCATTATATTCTGTTTTCACACCTATGTTTGTGAAGCTAAGTAATAAAGGTACTTTGTCTAAGTAAAATTGTATAATACTTTCTCCTTTGTTTCTCAATAAAATATGCCTCGCATGATGTAGACTGGAAATCATTCAGTGAATAACAACTCAGTCAGGGTTTGTTCTATCTGTTGATTACTGTGAATTCCATTAATCTCTTCCCACTCTGCTTCCTCAATATAAAGTTGTTACTTTTACTGTGAGATAGCCTGTATGTCACTCATTTTTATGTTTAACTGTATCACTATCACTTGCTCATATACTTGCTCAAGCAGGCGCTAATAATGTCTCCATTGTGAGACTCCTTGCTACTTTTTTTTTGTTTTTTTTATATACTGTATGCAAACATTCAGTGAAGGGTTAAAGATTCTTCTGGAATACTCATGCCAAAACAAAAACAAAAACAAAAACAACCCTCAAGAAATTTTCTGGAAACTGTCCTAAATATTACAGCTTAAAAATAGAACTAACTCGCAAAATATAGACATTTCTAAATACCATTACTGTAACTTCATTTATTTCCCAAATAACAGAAAATACATATATTTGTATAAATGCATTCTACATAAATAAAGACTAAGATTTCAAATATATAGAGAAATGAATTATTACATTTTGCTTCTTTCATTTTCAAGAGTATCTCAGTCATACTTACTTATTTGTGAATAATGTGTATTCTTGAATAATTAAATATGTCTGGTCCACATAATAGCAGACTTAAAGACTTAATACGATTTTGTATGTTACTTATCACTGAAACTGTGAGACTCAAATTTAATATCTATGACTGGAATACAGAAGTTTTAGAAAATGGGCTGTGGAGTGACAATACGGAAACTGAGAGGGTGTATAAAGGGGAGAGAGTCCAATGAACTCTGGTGGTTAAATATTGTTCTTTTGTGGTGGTTGTGTTAAGATAAAATATCTTATAGAGTTGTGAAATTTACCTCATGTAGTCTTATAGAACATTATTGTCCTCATAAATTTTAATTTTAATTTATTGGTGGGGGCATACCCAGCTGTGTATGGGCTTACTACTGACTCTGCTCTCAAGGACTGTTCTGGATTTTTTTTTTCTTTTTGGGCCACAACCAGTGATGCTCAGGGGTTACTCCTGGTTATTCACTCAGGAATTACTCCTGGCAGTGCTTGGGGAGCCATATGGCACGCCAGGGATTGAACCTGCTTCTTCAAGGCAACTGCCCTACCCGCTGTACTATCACTCCAGCCCCTCAGGGACCACTCAGGTACTTAGGAGACCGTTTGTGGTTCCAGGTTCAATACCATATAAAGCAAATGCCTTTATTTATACTATCTCTGGCCCTTTCAATAGACTTTTAATGCAAAAATAGAATAATTAAAAATAGTACATGATTTTGTAATAATAATTTAAAGTAGTAAATTATAAGGAGAGTCAGAATGTCTACAGGAGTGATTTTTTAATTTTTTTAAATTTTCTTAAAAATTTTTTAGTGAGCCATATTTGTTGATGCTTAGGGCTTACTGCAAGCTCTCTGTTCAGGGATTACTCAAGCAGGGCTCAGAAGATAATATGTACTGAGGGTATTGAACTTGGATCAGCTGTATGGATGCAAGCACCCAAACACATCTCTAAAGGACAACCAAAAGGATTGCATTTCTTATCACTATTCTGTGTATTTTATGATTTTAGTTCTTTCTCCAGGCTTTAATACACTTTTAGTTAAATATGTCATGTGCAGTGTTAGACTGTGGTCTAGTTTTATTGTAGGCTGTCCAGGTTTTCTTATCGCCATGTTGAGAACAGTATTATTTTGTTTTTATTATCTTAACTAGTATTGCAATTGCATTGTGTACTCTTGCTCTTGGCTTCTTTGTCATAAATTTGTTATTTATACTTCTAAACTTTCTTCCTATTACATTGATCTCTGTGTTTATTTTTATATAAGTACCAGCCTTTTTTAAAATTTTCTTTTTGGGTCATACCCTGTGATACACAGAGGTTACTTTTGGCTTTGCACTCAGAAATTACTCCTAGCAGTGCTCAGGGGACCATATATGATGCTGGGAATTGAACCCAGGTTGGCCACCTGCAAGGCAAATGCCCTACTCAGTGTGCTATCGAGCCAGCCTCAAGTACCAGCCTATTTTAATTAAGATTTGTTTGTACGGTTTAAAGTTGGGTAATATTATATTTTCATTTAAGTAGGACTTTTTTGTGAGGGATAGAGGGCAACCAAGGTTGTTTTTTCTAGTATAGGCATTACAGATTCATAAGTAACTGTTTTATGTAATACCCTGACATTAAAATTGTTAGAAAACTTACTTATAGAATTGTCCTCACTTAAAAATCACTAGGATATACAATGCACTGGTTGAACTCCACAAGAAGAAAACTGCCAACCCAATCAAAAAATGGGGTGATGAAATGAACAGAAACTTTTCCAAAGAAGAAATCTGAATGGCTGAGAGGCACATGAGAAAATGATCAACATCACTAATTATCAGGGAGATGCAGATCAAAACAACAATGAGATATCATCTCACACCACAGAGACTGGCCCACATCCCAAAAAACAAAAGCAACCGGTGTTGGCATGGATGTGGGGAGAAAGGGACTCTCCTTCACTGCTGGTGGGAATGCCAACTGGTTCAGCCCTTTTGGAAAACGATATCGACGATTCTCAAAAAGTTAGAAATTGAGCTCCCATTTGACCCAGCAATACCACTCCTGGGAATATATTCCAGACAGGCAAAAAGGTATAGTAGAGATGACATCTGCATTTCCATGTTCATTGCCGCTCTGTTTACAATAGCCACAATATGGAAAAAAACAGAGTGCCCGAAAACAGATGATTGGCTAAAGAAACTCCGGTGTATTTATACAATGGAATACTACGTAGCTGTCAGAAAACATGAAGTCATGAAATTTGCATATAAGTGGATCAACATGGAAAGTATCATACTGAGTGAAATGAGTCAGAAAGAAAGAGACAGACCTAGAAAGATCGCACTCATATGTGGAATATAAAGTAGCTGAGAAGCACAAGCTTACAATATTGCGATTCCTGGCAGACATTTCTCTGGACTTAGTTACTAAAATACTAAAATACAGAAATCCAAAATTATGCTGCTGCTAGTGCGGCCTCCTGGCCTCATATCTCTTCATTGTCAGCAATGGAAAACAAATTACCAAATGCTTTCTTTTCAGCAGATCGACTTTAGGGGGGAGAAACTCCAAATCAATAATAGTGATTTTTTTGTTTAAATATTGAATGTAATCAAAGTAAAGTGAAAGTAAAATGAAATTTACCAGTTACACATGCGGGGTGGGTGGATGAGGAGGTGGGGGGAAGGGGGGAGGTATATCGTGATTCTTGGTGGTGGAATATGTGCACTGGTGAAGGGATGGGTGTTTGAGCATTGTATAACTGAGACTTTAACCTGAAAGCTTTGTAAGTTTCCACATGGTGAATCAATAAAAGAATTAAAAAAAAAGTTAGAAACATTTATAATTGGTCACTGAAGAACCTATAACACGCTTTAGTTAAAAATGTACCTATTATATAGAAATTACATCTTATGTAAGATTAGAGAATTGGGAGAGGTATATAAAATATATATTTTAAAATAACAAATAAGCTGATTAAGTCAATTATTAAGCTGATACTTTATTTTTCTTTCAAGCATATTGTAATTTTGGAATTTACACTAAAAACGCAGAAAGAGTATATTGCCATGTTTCACAAAATAATCCTTTAGCACTTTTTATGTTTCTTTAGATATGTTTTAAAGCTATTTTTAATTTATAAAATGTAAGAATCATGCTCGTTATAGTTTTTTTATGGATTTGACATTCACTCATTATTTAAGTCTGAGCAAGTCTCAGTCCTAAAGGACATTGAAATGGGATTTCAGGGTACTTTAATAGTAAATAAATTTTGAAAAATACATGATCAAGTGACAAAATTATTCTGTTATAGGTGAAAAAAGTAGTAGACAAAACTTTTTCTTATTATACCTTAGTTAGTACTCTAACACAAAAGTATCACCTCTGTGAAAAATTAGCATCAGGTAGATAGATTGTGAGCTATCTTGGGAGGTTTTACAAAATGAAAGGAAAAATGATAACTAAGAATAGAATGATTAGAATAAAATTCCAGCATTAATAATACATATTGTGCTCATACATGTAAAATTGGGCATTTATTTTTCTCCTTTAATAACATTCCAAATTTCCACCATATGGTAATTTGTACCTATAACACATTTATTATGTATTTGGTATAGTAATTTTTTAATTAATTTTTCCATTCATTATCGTTGTTTCCAGGGTTTTACTAACAGAAAGGGTACTGCCACATGTATGTTGCTCTATTGTACATATAGTAGGGTTTGTCTTTTATTTATAGAAGTTGAGAGAGAGAGAGAAAGAGAAAAAGAGAAAGAGAAAATACACAGGCTTCTCTAGACTAGAAAAAGCAGAGAATTTAGGATTTGTCTTAATAGCTAAAAAAAGTCTCTGCATTGTAGGGAATGAATCGTTCCAATACTTCAGGAAAGTGCCAATATATTTATCTCTATATGTTGAACAGGTCTTACATCCAGTAATGAATAATAGACATATGGATCAACATTAATTAATTAATCAATCAATCAATTAATTAATTGCTTTATGAGTCACACCTGGTGATGCACAGCACAGGGATTACTCCTGGCTCTGCACTCAGGAATCACTCCTGGTGCTGCTCAGGGGACCATAATGGGATGCTGGGAATCGAACCCGGGTCAGCCCCATGTAAGGCAAAGTCCCTACCTGCTCTTCTATAAGAGCTCCAGCCTCATGGATAAACTTTTTCTTTTTTATTTAAATTATAATTTTTTTTAAATTTTGCTTTTGGGGTCACACCAAGCGATACACTGGAATTACCCTGGCGGTGCTCAGGGGACCATATGGGATGCAGGGAATCGACCCCGGGCCGGCCCCGTGCAAGGCAAGCACCCTCCCCACTGTGCTATGGCTCCAGCGGGTTCAATTCCTCTGTCCCTCTCGAAGAGCCGGCAAGCTACTGTGAGTATCTCGCCTGCACGGCAGAGCCTGGAAAGCTACCCATGTCATGTTCGATATGCCAAAAACAGTAGCAACAAGTCTCACAATGGAGACATTATTGGTGCCCCTTGGAGCAAATCTATGAGCAATGGGATGACAATGATACAGTGATACAGTGTATACATAGCAGTATTTTAAGTCTTGATAACATCTGATTGGCCAGTAGAGGGACTTTAATTTCACATGTTTCTTCATATTGCTGTTACACAACGGAAGAGTTCTGATTAACAGTTTATAATCTATTTATTACCAAAATGTAAAAGAAATGAGCATAGAAATTCCAAAGATTCACTGAGAGGCTGATTATTACAAATGTTAAATTCTATTACATCTTTGTTTGAGGGCTATACCCAGCGGTGCTCAGAGATTACTCCTGAATCTTTGCTCAGCAATCCTCTTTAAATAATCTGGGGACCAATGCGTTGCCAGGGAATGAATCCCCATCAGCCTTTTACAAGGCAAGTGACCTATCTGCTGTGCTATCTATCTCTATGCTACTAAATTTTATTTCATTTTTATCAACTTGAAGAACGTCAGCATTTTCTGTTCAGCGAGATAATGACAAACTAATTTTTTATTTTATCTCAATGATCCAATATCTTTGGATTTTTTCCTTCAATCATTTACGCAGACCTTACAGAATGTTATATTTATCCTGTACATAATGCATTATCTTTATCATATTTTTATTCTGGAGACAAACATGTTACCCATAAAATGGATAAGGTATTATTTCAAGTGAAAATATAAAATAAAAAACAAAATATTACTAATATTCAATAAATAAACAATATGAAAAAGCATAATCAGCATAAATTAATAATAAATAAAATTATATAATAAAAGCAAATCAAAAATAGCTACTTCCAAATATAGTTGTATGTAATTATTTTTCTGCTGGATGTCAAATTGAGGTAGCTATTCTTTTTTTGTTCTTTTTGGGTCACACCCGGCGATGCACAGGAGTTATTCCTGGCTCTGCACTCAGGAATTACCCCTGGCGGTGCTCAGGGGACCATATGGGATGCTGGGAATCGAACCCGGATCGGCCGCGTGCAAGGCAAACGCCCTACCCGCTGTGCTATAACTCCAGCTCCCAAAGTAGCTATTCTTTAACCAATGTTATCTCTCTGGCTCATATTATTTCTAAGCTTATTTTGGGGGCAATTTCCAGACTTTTGTTCAGTGTTACTGCACCAATTTACATTACCATCATGAGGGTGGGAAGATTTCCATTTCCTCTACTTTCTTGTCAATACTTTTTTTTTTTTGTCTTTTTGACGATAACTTTTTTACCTTGTGGAAGTAAAATCTCCATGTGTCTTTAATTTACATTCACTAATGATAAGTAGCCTTGAATATCTTTTTGTGTGTTTACAATAGAATTGCTCTCTGTTAGAAACTGGTAGAAGAGTAGGCTGTTACAGAACACACAAAACCCAGCAGTTCCATAATTCTACACACCTTGGCGGCTAAAAAGGAAAAGATTTGTAAAGAGGTAGTAGTTCACACAATATTTAATCCACATTTAAATGATGCACTAGAGAAAAACATGAAATGAGATGCTAAAAGATAAATAACAAAAAGTACTGGTAAGCACCATATAACCTTCTAAATGCCCTTCCATCTTTCAATATATGTTTTGAAACAAAAATGATAGAAGGGAAATTTACAGTAGAAACTTGGCAAATATTTCAGATACCCCATGGATAGATCTATATAACCTATATCTATCTCTAGAAAATCATACATTTTTTGGCTGTTAACTGGAATTTATTAATATATAATAATAGGAAATTTTCATTGAATACCAACCATTTTTAAATACAGTTTGATAAACCTTTCTTCTGGAACATTTTCCTCTATTATAATTATTAAAATTTTTTTCATCCTTTGTATTATACTGATGATTAGAAATGTTTTTCATTGGGAAACAAATAAAGGTAATTAGCATTTTCCATATAAAAATTTCACTCATTTGGTTTTTTAAGAATGCTACAAAATCAAGCAAATTTCTACTAAAAGGAAAAACACTATAGAAAAACTGTACGGACAGTTGTCTAACAGTGGGGGTAAAAATGAATGCTTTTGTTAACTATTGAAATACTAGAAAAATACATGTTTTAAGTTAAATTAAACAAAATAAAGATTCCCAAATCTCATGCTGGGAAAAAAATAGTTGAAATCTTTCTCAAATGCTCAAGTATATATAAATATTCTGGTTTTCTTTGCATTTTACTTAGGATTTTATTGAGTACCAATTAACATTTTTCTATTAGTATTTCTTTAATCACATTTTTTCAGTAGAGTTTACATACAGTGAAGTGTCTATAATTTAGCACCACAAATTTATATATATGAAAGACAATGATGAATTTATTCAATATTCAATTTTTTAATTTTTTGCTGTCAATTGTTTAATTTTTTGCTTCTTTTTTGTATTTTGGAACACACCTGTCAGTGCTGAGGGTTTACTCCTTATTCTGCATTCCCAGTGGGGCGTAGGGGACTATATAGCAGGCTGAGTTCAAGGACAGCACCCTGTCCAGTGTATCACCCAGCTCAGTGAGCATTCTATCAATGGCTAAAGAGTGTCTACAGTATTATAAAATTGTGCACTAGAATTTTTAGATTCAATTTCATTGTTATTCATTTGACCTAGCAAACTAATTGGATTTCTTTGATACATGGATAGTTGTGTTGAGGATCAAGGTGAGCCCTAACCAAGTAAGTTGGAGAGACACTTATATGACTGATACTGATAATTTCACACACACTCACACACATACATAACAGTAGATATTATATATATACTTATTATATATATATATATATATATATAATAACATTATCACTGATTTTTTTTTTGTTTTTGAGCCACACTCAGCAGTGCTTAGTACTTACTCCTGGCTGTGATCAGGGATGACTCCTGGTGGTTCTCAGTGAACGATATGAAGTGTCCGGAATAAAATTCGGGTCCACCGAATACAAGGCAAGCACCCTGCCTATAAAAAACATCTGCCAGGCGGCTCTCCCCATCAGCTGACTGCTGGGTTCATGGGTTCAGTCCCAAGCCACTCGCCCAACCCAAGTGGCCTGGGCCATGGGGCAGTCAGAGGAGGAAACGCGGGCCAAGCCGGTTTATTGATCAGTTGCCATTTATTCCATTCTCCTGTCTCTCTCTCTGCTTCTCTCCTGGTTCTCCATCTCTCCCCCAACCCACTCTTACAGCCTAGTTAAATCCCATCCCACCAGCAGGAGGGGGTTGGGGCTTACACATAGGTGTTATCACAATCAGTAGGGTTAAAGTTCTTTCCCTCAGGGGATGCTGCTTCTAGGACAGATCCTCTTTCACCAGGATGACCCATCCAAGGGCTAATCCCAATGGTGTGCTTCTTCTCTCCTAGTCCTGCAAACATATAAACATTCATAATATTAATCATTTTATATGGACACAATAAGAGATGCATTAATCTTATAGAATTGCTCTCCTGGGGCCATTTCGATCTCAAACTACAATGCTCAGGCCAGATTAGCCTTTCCTATCCCTAGCAGGGTCCTAGTCTAGTTGTTACTTTTGGATCATGACAGCATTTGTCCTTGATCAAGCTCTTAACTTATAGTTAAGGATTAAGCACTTTGGCCAGGCCCATCTCAATGCCAGGGTAGCACATAACTCACGTCTTGCCCTGGGTCCATCTCATCCATCATCAGGACCCTGCTTTTGGGGTGCTAGGAACTGAGGGCAACTGAGGCTTAAGTCTAGAAAAGATGCCCAGGAATGAATAATATTCGAAGCCAATTAAATCCCAAATTACAAAAGCATAATATTGTCTTCTTATGTCTATACAAAAGGACAATGCTTTAAAGTAAACTATTCAAAAGACACAAGGAGAGGAGAAAGGCAATATTAACTTACAATATAAGTTCAGTGTCCTAGAAAGATCTGACCTTACAAAGGAACAGAGTCTGATTAGGGGGGAAAGCTGATTAACTGTTTGGGGAAGCTAGCATAGAGAAGTGGTTACAGATCGACAATGAATGGGAGTGACTGGAGAGCACCTTGATGAGTGTGACCAGGATAAACCTAAGCTCTGTGTGGCAATGGGGAAAGGACACAGCAATGTCATCCTACACCTGCTCACTGTAATATTTTCTGGCTTAGTTTTTTTAAAGGATTCTTCTAGGAAGGAGCATAAAATGAGGCCCCTGTAACCATACCACCAGACTCCACACCAGGCTATTTTCACTCGGGGTGCCCCAGAGCGGGGCAGGTAAGAGCCTTCCCTGTCCTAAGGGACCAAGGCGCAGCAGCTGACCTCCACTACCCAATCACTGCCACACTCCAGGCTGCTCTCCACATGCTCAGGCCAAGCTTCACATATGAGTGAACATATTCCTAAGACACATACTAAGGCACTCCCTACTCGGGTATTTTCTATAATTACATATTACATATTACATATTTGACTGGAGGCAAGATGGTGCCGATGCCAAGCATGGGACTCTATGCGTGATCCCTGCTGGAACTCTATGCGTGATTATTGATGAACATCGTCAACTGTTTTGCAAGATTCGGACAGAATGGCATCGGTGAGGCATGGAGAAACCATGGGGGTGGCCACAGTGTCACCGCCTGCCTCCACCAGGCTGAGTCGCAACACCGTTGGACATAGAGCCTTGGCGGCAGTGTGCACAGTAGCTTTTCCACTGTGGGGTGCTGTCAGCCAACCACCGGGTGGCCTGGGACTCGGCGCAGGTGTTCGACCTGTCACAGACCCTCAGTGATAGGGTCCTGCCCTGCCAGATGCTCAACAACCTCCGGGCACACTCCATCAACTTCAAGATCAACTTGAGGCCACAGATGTCCCAGGTGCTGCCCAGAGACGCAGGCAGATGCATGTTTGTCAGTGTACAGATCCTTACAACATGACTGTTGACAGAAAGCTTACATTCGGTAGACTGGGAACACCTGTAAAGGCGATTAGAGGCCGCCCCAAAAGCCTCTATCCCTCTCGGAGAGCCCAGCAAGCTAAAGAGAGTATCCTGCCCACGCAGCAGAGCCTGGCAAGCTATGTGAGCTGTACTCAGTATGCCAAAAGCAGTAGCAACAATGGTCCTCATTCCCCTACTCCTGAAAGAGCCCCAAATACGCCATTGGGCTACACTACCATATGACAGGGACGAATGGAAACATTACCACCGCCCACTTGAGCAAATCAATAAACAATGGGATGACAGTGATGACAGTGATGATGATGACAGCTTTTTTAAAGACATGTGTAGCATCTAAATAGTTTAAACTCTTAATGTGTGGTCTTAAAAAATAATGTATTTTATTTTTACAACTATCTAATGTAGTTTACTTAGCATTATCTTTAAATCAGAACAATTTTAATACTCATGGAAATAACATTGGAGTGATTTCTGTTTTCCAAAATTTGTACAGACTTAGTAAAAATTAGTGTTAATTTCAAAAATTAAAAAATGTAGAGCAATCTAATGCAAATTAATATAAATGTAATTCCATATATATGAGAGGGCATTAACATTATCAAATACTCTTAAGTTGTTTTAAAGTCAGATATAAGATGTGATATAGGAAGAACATAAAATGTAGACTGAGCTTTCAGTAGTTATATATAGTAGAGAAAGAGGAATGCAATGATTATGACAAGAGTAAACCCTTGTATAAACTAATTTAATTAGTATCACGTTTTCAGGCCAAGACTCTGTATCAAATGAAATACAGATGTGTTTTTAATGTCATTTAAGAGTGTGTAACCCAGCTGTTATATTGATCGCAGGATGGGAGATTTCATATCTGTATCTTTGTAGTTTTATTTGGAAGACAGAAATCTATAACACAAGCCTTTTAAAATAGGGTATGAATCAATAGAAATATAGAATTGATTTTTTTCCAAACATTAACTTAAGTGCACTTCTTACCTCTGATACTTCCTTTTCCAGAGCCACCATCACATTTTAAGTATATATTTTGACCTTATAATCTTGAAGTTTTTATTTACATTTATTATCTTACTGTGTGTATCTCCCTGCAGAATACTAAGAATATGGGATAAGAACTTTCATTTTGTCAATTGATGTATCTCAAGAAACTTGTCAGGTGTGTAAGCAGCATTATACATTTGACAATTGGTAAATGAATTGGCTCACTAGTCAACAAAAACCTAGAGAAACTTAGTCAGTCTCACTCATTTATAAATTACTGCCTTGACCCTGGAGTTTAAGTATTTTAAGCATCTTGTCTTTTACTTTATTTACCTATTGCGAAACAGTAGTTGGGACATGTGAAGGAAAAGAAAAAAGAGAAAGAGGCAGAACCATTAACAATTGAAATGTGTAGTAATTGCAATAGAAATCTAAATGCTCAAAAAGGCTTTGGAAACATTTAATAAAGCACTCAACTTTGTTACAAGCAGTAAGTACCACGTAAATATGCATATGTATAATATTTATATGTTTTGAGATGAAAAATAGAAAATATTATTTAACATTTGGTATTACATATTTATTTATAGAATTAAAACTGCTAAATATATATTAATATTTATGATGATTTCAAAGGAAGATTCATCATTGCTGTTGTTTTATAATCAAAGATATATCTTCATATTTGAGGTTTCAAAAGTAAAATAATGCTAGATGAATTTGCTCTTCCTTACGAGATGAGTGCTGAGTGAGAACACACACCAAGAGTTTTGTATTGAACATATTCTCACAAAATCCATATGCTGGAATCCCAATCCCCAAAATGATGACAATAAAAGGGAAGGCCTTTGGGACTTGATGAAGTCATTGAAATGGAGTTATCATGAATGAGACTAGTGCTCTTAAAAAGTAGATTCCCCATAGAACTCACTTACCTTTTACCATATGTGAAGACAGAGAAATTTGTTACCCAGAGAGGCTCCTCACTTGCCCATCTCAGACTTTCAATCTTCAGGAACATAGGACATTTTGTTTGTATATAGGATATCCAAACAATAGTAATTTCTTATAGTAGTCCCCAAAGGACAAAATGATACATAGTCACCTTGTTTGTTTCCTTAACTTTTTTCCTTAACTTCCATGGACACTTAAATGAACTGTATGTGACTATTTTAAATATAACATGGCACAATTTATGAAAACTATGGGGAGGAAACTGGTATTTTTGTGCTGAGGTATTTACTTTCCCCATCATGTATCTCTGTAAGACCTTGTTTTTTTCAACTTTGTAATCACAGTTTACTTTCTACAGTTAAGTTAGCCGAATTCAATAAGAGTTATAGGAAAATTTCAAAAGATTTTTTTCACACTTACTTAATTTGAAACACTAAGTAATCAGATAAGGTAAAATAGATGAAATATTGGTCGTCATGTGAGAAGGGTTAGAATAAATTGTTTCAAAATGTTTATGTACTTTTGAGAAAATAAACAATGTGCTTTGTCAATAATTTAAACTTACATTAAATTGTGAGATTATTTGAAAAATAAGAATTTAACACTCAATGTATTTTGTGTTCATTATTTTTCTACACCAGTGTATTTAACTCCATACTATTTATTTTTAATGAGCTATGCAATGGTTCACTTCATATACGAATTCATCATTAGCCTTTGCTAATGACATTTTCATCAAAAGATTAGGTTTTAGAAAGCCAAATTGCTGTTTAATTAGCCACATTAAAAACAACGAATTCAAAGTATATGTGATTTGATATGACTAAATATGATTTTTGAGTCATTATTTACAAAGCAATACTGGTAATATTTTATGTTAAGAAAAATTCTTTTACCCTAAAATATTTTATGCTATATATTATAAATAAGTATATATTAGTAATAAATTTTCCTTAATAGTGTGAAGTAAAAAAAATTGAACGATAATTTGAGATATTTAATGAACCCTTCAGTGTAGCTCTGCTATGTAGTACCTGTGTCACTATGATATCTGGACTATATAGTAATGTTACTATTTATGATTTTGTCTGTCTTCTCTTGAACTGTATTACTGTCTTTCACCTTTTTTTTTAATGTGGATGAGTCACATAGTCGTTCAGGTCTTCAGTTTGCAGGTAAATAGATATTATATAAATAAATAATAAATAATAATATAAATACTTGAAATATAGATATCATTGTAAATATATAAATATTTAAATATAATTCAGAATTTTTTCTATTCTTGGTCTATGTTCATTTTTTTTTCAAGAATTTGTGTGCAATTATATGATTGTTGAGTAACTTTCCTGCTTTTAACAACACATTGTGACATAAACATTTATGCCTAAAATCAGACCATAATTGATTATATATATAAAAGTAAAAAAAATGTCCCTTCAGTACTGTAAACAATGTATGCAATTGTGCTGAATGTTGGGTAACCAGTAAGTTTCTATATATTTTGTCCATTTGTTTGGCTTGGGGTCAAACTCTGTGGTGCTCAGAGCTTACTTTTTTCTCTGCTCAGGAGCCACTCCTGAAATGTTGAATATTCAATCTTGTTCATCCACATGAAAGGAAAGCACCTCTGTACTTTTGGTGGGGGGTGCCGAACCCAAAAGTCTTTACAGAGCAAGACCACTGGTTCTTCTATCACTATATCTAATGCTTTGAAATGACAGAAAATGCATTCTTTTATTACAAATAAAAAGTACATCATCAAGTACAAATAAAAAGTTCATTAAGCATTGCTGCTTGATGAAACACTCATTATTAGCAGCCATTGTATGGAGCAATAGCACAGTGGATAGGGCATTTACACGGCCAACGTGATTTTGATTCCTCGCTCCCTCTCGGAGAGCCCGGGAAGCTACTGAGAGTATCCTGCCCACAAGGCAGAGCCTGGCAAGCTACCCGTGGTGTATTCGATATGCCATGAACAGTAACAACACGTCTTGCAATGAAGATGTTACTGGTGTCGTTTGAGCAAATAGATGAGCAAAGGGATGACAGTGATACAGTGATTGTATAAAATGAAGCAGCGTTATTGATTTCCTGTGCCATATATCTAAGCTTCATATATTGGCACAATATACAGTATTTGAAAAGAAAAGTATGAATAGATATAGGTAATTTTCATGTTTCTAGTTTTGCTCATCTTCATTCTAAATACTTCCGTGAAATTTTGATTCATTTAAAGATTTAAAATGTATATTGTGAAAAATATCAGAAACAATGAAATAAAGTCAGTGATTCTTCATAGTCATTATCTTTAGGATTGGATGTGCTTTGTGGATTGGTGATGCCTCAGATCAAACTTGGAAAACATTAAGCTTTGTTGAATTTCCAACCGTATAAACAAGGAATACAACAGCTTGAGTTAGTTTTACTAAGCTAAATTAAGCTAAAGTAAGCTTTATTTGTAGGACTAAACTCGTTTGGACTTTGCAGGGAATTTACAAGGCTTTTTTCCATTTGCATTTCATGTTAACAACATTAATTTTGTATTTGTATGTTTTAAGAGTATTTCACAGTGCTTTCATTTTTATCGGAAGTGAAATTAGTCTAAAAGTATATTTATAATTCTGCCGGAGTTCACCATCTTTTATACATCTTTGCATATTTTTTCTATGTAGGGATCAGATAATTTAACTTGACCCTATTTATTCTAGTGAGCTACCCTCAAAGGACAACTCACAAAATCTCTATCCTTAAATCTTTAAATGGTACAAACTGTTTTTTGTCTGTTTGTTTTATTTTATCTGGGTCACATCTGGTAATGCTCAGGGGTTGCTCCTGGCTCTGCACTCAGGAATCAATACTGGCCATGCTCAGAGGACCCTAAAGGATGCAGCTGATAGTACCCAGGTTAGCAGTGAACAAGGCAAACGCTCACCTGCTGCACTATTGTTCCAGCCCTAGGAGCAATTTTACAAACTATTTTACATCAAACTCTCAACTAAGTGGTTCAATTCAAATCATACAACTTGGTGTGGTTATAAAACTTTGTGGTTCTTCTCAATGACTGATATAATAAGTTAACACACACCTCCTGAATCATAGGAAAGAGAATAATCTTCAATTTTACTTTGAGTAAATGAGGTGAAATATCTGCTCTTTCACAACCCACGCTGTAGCAAAATTAAATCAGTGGATGAAATATCTGTGTTCGGTAATTGGACTCAGATGCCATAGGTATTCGCTTCATTGGTGTGGTGGATGACGTGGGTTCACGGCTCTACACTTGTCTTACCTATTTTATAATTCTATTATAATCTACTTTTTCAACAATTTATGTTATGGTTATCTGATATTGTGTTGACCTAAGAGTAAAGAATGTGTTCAGAAATATATTAAGACTCATTGATCTGTGGACAGAAAAGCAAATAGTCACCAGAACCAAATTTAAACTTGTTCAATTGCTGAACGTACTTGAGTGAACAAAATTTTGCAAGAAACCCATTAATGTCAGCCCCTCACATATGAAAAGACAGAGCCACTCCAGAAAACATCTCTGAATGACATTTAATCAATGACAATCTTATTTTAGCTGCCACTTTTCTATAGATGGTGTCAATCCACTTATATCTTTGAAGTTTACCAATCTCTGAATTCAGTGCTATAAAGATGATGAGTAGATTTATCTTCTCACAGAGACTGTCCTGACCGTCATACTTCTCCCTTACTATAAACAATTATAAATTCTATTTTTTATTTCATTTCTGGTAATTATTAATATTTTGATCATCTTTTAATGATTTTTTTTGGTGGTACGAAAGCCAGAACATGTCCTTAGGTAAAGTGAAGAAAATCGACCTATTTATTATTGCAAATTTCTAAGTATATTAAAAAATTTGTTATCCTTTTATATTAATATTTACATTAATTTTCATTTTACATAAATAAAACACCTGTTGCTATTCTAATGAAAATTATATAATTCTAGTGAAAGCTGTAGAATAAATATAGTTAAATTTATAATTACTCATGTTACTTTGTTATTAGTAATTAGTTTACATTATGTGGCTCTTAGTTTTTATTCCTATTCATCTGTAGTTTGATAGAAATTAAACATAATTTCTAGGTGATTTTGAGATTTGCTACCGAAAATTTTAAGTGCCATTAATATACATAGTTTGTCATTTTCACTATTCCTTTTTATATAGTGTTTGTGAACAGCTTTTTAAAATAGTCTTGTTGGGCTTTTCCTCTGAGATCGGGGACAAGACAAGGATGTCCACTCTCACCACTTCTCTTTAATATAGTACTGGAAGTATTAGCAATAGCCATCAGGCAAGAAAAAGATATTAAGGGGATTCAGATTGGAAAGGAAGAAATCAAGCTCTCACTATTCGCAGACGATATGATACTATACCTAGAGAAACCTAAAAGCTCTAGTAAGAAACTCTTAGAAACAATTGACCTATACAGTAAAGTCGCAGGCTATAAAATCAATACCCAAAAATCCATGGCCTTCCTATATGCAAACAATGAGACAGAGGAAAGGGACATGAAAAAAGCAATCCCATTCACAATTGTGCCCAAGAAAATCAAATACCTTGGAATCAGCTTAACTAAAGAAGTAAAGGACCTCTACAAAGAAAACTATAAAACGCTACTTCATGAAATAAAAGAGGACATGAGGAAATGGAAAAATATCCCCTGCTCATGGATAGGGAGAATCAACATTGTCAAAATGGCAATACTCCCCAAAGCATTATACAGATTTAACGCGATCCCTATGGGGATACCCATGGCATTCTTCAAAGAAGCGGAGCAAGCAATCCTGAAATTTATATGGAACAATAAACGCCCACGGATAGCTAAAACAATTCTTGGGAAAAAGATGATGGGAGGCATCACCCTTCCCAACCTTAAACTCTACTACAAAGCGGTAACAATTAAAACAGCATGGTACTGGAACAAAAGCAGAACTGCAGACCAATGGAACAGGGTGGAATATCCCCACACACAACCTCAAAGGTATGATCATCTAATCTTTGATAAAGGTGCAAGAGATGTGAAGTGGAGCAAGGAAAGTCTCTTTAACAAATGGTGCTGGCACAACTGGACAACCACATGCAAAAAAATGGGCTTAGAACTCGATCTGTCACCATGCACAAAAGTCAGATCAAAATGGATTAAAGACCTCAACATCAGACCACAAACCATAAGGTACATTGAAGACAAGGTAGGCAAAACCCTCCAGGATATTGAAGATAAAGGTATCTTCAAAGATGACACGGAACTAAGCAATCTAGTAAAAACAGAGATCAACAAATGGGACTACATTAAACTAAAAAGCTTCTGCACAGCAAAAGAAACAGCGACCAGAATACAAAGACTATCTACAGAATGGGAAAGGATATTTACACAATACACATCAGATAAGGGGTTGATATCAAGGGTATATAAAGCACTGGTTGAACTCTACAAGAAGAAAACATCCAACCCCATCAAAAAATGGGGCGAAGAAATGAACAGAAACTTTACCAAGGAAGAGATACGAATGGCCAAAAGACACATGAAAAAGTGCTCTACATCACTAATCATCAGAGAGATGCAGATCAAAACAACTTTGAGATACCACCTCACACCACAGAGGCTAGCACACATCCAAAAGAACAAAAGCAACCGCTGTTGGAGAGGATGTGGGGAGAAAGGGACCCTTCTACACTGCTGGTGGGAATGCCGGCTAGTTCAGCCCTTTTGGAAAACAGTATGGACAATTCTCAAAAAACTTGAGGTTGAGCTCCCATTTGACCCAGCAATACCACTGCTGGGAATATATCCCAGAAAAGCCAAAAAGTATAGTCGAAGTGACATATGCACTTATATGTTCACCGCAGCACTGTTTACAATAGGCAGAATCTGGAAAAAACCCGAGTGCCCTAGAACAGATGACTGGTTGAAGAAACTCTGGTACATATATACAATGGAATACTATGCAGCTGTTAGAAAAAATGAGGTCATGACGTTTGCATATAAGTGGATCTACATGGAAAGTATCATGCTAAGTGAAATGAGTCAGAAAGAGAGAGACAGACATAGAAAGATTGCACTCATCTGTGGAATATAGAATAATAGACTATAAGACGAACACCCAAGAATAGTAGAAATAAGTACCAGGAGGTTGTCACCATGGCTTGGAGGCTGTTCTCTCATCCTGGGCAACTCAGAGAAGGGAACAGCAAGTAAAATGTGGTTGTTGGTCATGTGGGGGAAAGATGATGCGGGCTAAATATAGACTAGAGACTGAACGCAATGGCCACTCAACACCTTTATTGCAAACCACAACACCTAATCAGAGAGAGAGAACAAAAGGGAATACCCTGCCATAGTGGCAGTGTGGGGTGGGGGGAGACGGGACTGGGAAGGGGGGGTGGGATGTTGGGTTTACTGGTGGTGGAGAATGGGCACTGGTGAAGGGATGGGTTATCAAACTTTGTAAGGGAGAAACATGAGCACAAAAATGTATAAATCTGTAACTGTACCCTCACGTTGACTCACTAATTAAAAATAAACTATAAAAAAAAAAATTAAAAAAAAAATAAAAAAAAAAAATAAAATAAAATAGTCTTGTCACATAACCAATCCTGAAATGTTTGCTATGCTTTCCTTATTTTCTATATTGCTATTTTCAGTCATAGCTTATTAAAAAATATTTTTTGATTGCTCTGTTTTCTGTTTCTTTGTTTTTGAGTTTTGATATTACAGGCTATGTCTAGGGCTTCCTTCTGCTTCTATAATGAGGCAACCCTACTGGTGAGGCTCAAAGAACTGTATGGGGTGCCTGGGATCAAATCAGAGTTGGTCACATGCAAGGCAAACTCTTAGCACTTGTATTTTCTCCTCCAGGTTTAAATTTGTGTTTTCATATTAAAATATACTATTTCAAGCCTTTTTTAAAATGGGTAATTGCTATTTCCCTTTTGAGTTTCTTATTTATTCAAGAGTTGTATAGCAATATGTTTCAAATTCCCATGACTAAATTATATTTGTAAAATTCAAAATTTATTTCTTTAACATTTATGAAATTGCAGCATAATATGTCCTGCAAATTTTAAAAGACTGCTATTTCCTATTATCAATAATTATATGAATTATGTAAAATATAACATGTAGACTACACACCTATACATATTTCTTTTTTATACATATTTCTTAGTTTTGTCAATAATAAATTTGTCTCTCTGTATAATACTTTATTATATAATTTACTCTAGAATAATTATCATTTTGTCAAATTTGCTTTTTGAAAAATTGATTATAACAATTCCCCTTTTAAGCTACATTTATTGTTCATTTAATTATTTATTTTATACTTCTATTTCACTATTTTATAGTTTTTATCCATTTGTCTTTTATCCTGCTTTATTAATCTGAGAATTTAACTTCCTTTTTTCTTACTTTTTTAAAAAAATTTATCTTGTTGTGATTATAATTAAATACATGCTTTCTCTATTGATTTGAAAAAATAATATTGCTACCTAAACTTCTGCATCCATCTAAAATGAAATGATAACATTTTAATTTTTATTATTTTCTTAATTTAGTTTACAGTGTGGATTGACAACATATTTCCTTCCAATTTAATAATTTCTGGCACGATACAGGTATGTCTTGGAAAATTCTTATGCATTACTGTAGCTTCTACATATGATGATTCCCACTGTAGGTGCACCTGCATACATGTGTGATCACTTCATATAAATATCATAGGGTCATAGCATCAGTGATCAATGACAAATAATTGATAAGGGGGTTGCTTTGCTTTTTTTAAAAAATTGATGTTACATTGGATTATAATCCCACAGAAATTCCAGCAGTTCAATTTCACAGGTCAGTGCATATATATATAAAACATATATGTATATATGTATGAATATATGTGTATATACATAGAGCTATGTGTAGATATATTCCATATATATGTGTATATATATGTATATATACATATATATATATACACACATATATATACAGAAGAACCTCTGGCTCTGGGCACATCTTTTCGACTCCACCATTCTTCTCGCACCAACACATGCCTCAGAGACCTGGGCCCTATGAAAACAGGATGGGAACGCTATCTGGGTATCCCAAAGAGGAATGGAAAGAGCTGTGTTTGGAGTATCACGTCTCACTCAAGTGAGAGAAGGAATCTAGTGTTCTGACCTCTGTCAGCCATCAAGAATCAGGGACCTGTCTCATTTGTCAAGGCATCGAAAATCAGATGAGCTGGACACATAATACGATTCAGAGATTACCACTGGTCTAGAGCTGTTACCGACTGGATTCCATGGGACATCAAAAAGACCATGTGGCCGCCCACCTACGAGACGGTCAGACTTCTTCATCAAAACCCTGAATGACGATTCGAATCGGGTGTGTTTTGAAAAAAATGTGTTTTGAACTTGAAACAGCAGGACGCTTGGGCAGTCTCGGGCTGGGGCTGGTACCGGCTCCGGCTCGCGCTCCGCTGGGATTCGAACCGGGTGCCATGCATTTGCACGGCTGCTCTGCTGCTGAACCACCAACATCCAGAGCCAGCTAGATTACTCCTGAACCCAGCAAGTGTTCACAACCATGTCCCCAGACCATGAACTAAGCTTTTGCTTTATGCTGCCCCAGGAAGGGAAATGATGAAATTTCCCACTTAAATCTCCATGTACTTAATTACTAAAACACAGAAATCCTAAACCGCGGCCGCTACCGGGGCGACTTTTTACCTCCTTATTCTCATTCATGGAAAACTAATTATCAAATGTTTCCTTGTCAATAGAGCTGTATTTTGGGGGGATAAACTCCAAGAAGAATAGTGAGTTCAGTGTTGAAACCCCAACAACAATAGTGAGTTTTGGGTTGGAATATGGAATGTAATCAAGATAAAGAGAAAATGAAGTGAATTTTATCAGTTATGTGGGGGGGGGGAGGTGTACTGTTTTTTTTGTTTGTTTTGTTTTGTTTTTGTTTTTGTTTTTGTTTTTTGGTGGTGGAATATGGGCACTGGTGAAGGGATGGGTGTTTGAGCATTGTATAACTGAGACATAAGCCTGAGAACTTTGTAACTTTCCACATGGTGATTCAATAAAATAAATTAAAAAAATAAAAAATAAAAAAAAGAATAAAACAGGTGCATTGTATCCAATATAAAAGGACCTGACGACCATCAGTGGCCTAAGAAAACCCAAAAAAAAAAACCCTGAACGAACAGTTTGAGGCTCTTCCTGGTCCTGGAGTGAGCAGATGCCATTGGGCTACACTAGCATGCAACAGGGACAAATGGAGACGTTACTGCTGCCCGCTCGAGCAAATAGAAGATCAACGGGATGACAAGTGATACAAGTAATATATGTATTTATCAATAAACATACAGACATGCTAAATTTGCCATCATGTTTTGTTTACCTAAATTAGCAGAAAACACAATAGAATTTTCCTAACAAGGGCAGTAACCTGTCTGAGCAGTGTGTCAATGGGAAATTACTAACTTTCCAGTTTCTAGGTTGTAAGAAGTTCCTTGATCTTGGGGTACCACTATGTAGACAACATGGTGATGAAGTATCCCTCTGGGAAATAGGGAATATAAAGTAATAGTCATTCTTTGTCAAATAAGATAAATTAATATAAGTATAGGAACCTTATAACTCCATGTATATTTCTGAAAATGATTTTAATTTATAAAGAGAGAGAACCTAAGTGATTATTCCAACAAATTCTTCTCAATGGAAACATAAGAACTATGGAGGAACCAAAGACAATGAAACAAAAACAACAGAAGCTGCCATGCACATGCAGAAATAAGACATGAGGTTCCATGAAATGAGACTGGGTCTCACTGGGTCTCACTCTGGGTTCACTTTGTGCCACACTGGTCCTGCATGTGTCATTCTACTGATGACCTGGGGCACCCTGAACTGATGTGAGTTCATTTCTTCACAGAAGATGCTTGAGCTGTGCTCAGTAGCCTGTTGACTGATCTGCAAACTTTGCCAAGGGGTTTTTCAAGTCTCTAGAATGCAGATGGCTTTATTGGCAGATCACATTTTTCTCCCAGTTCAAATATTGAGTACAAGTCACTTTGTCTTAATTTGTTATGTTTCTGCCATGATTCCACCAGTAATACATGCCAAGTTATTAATTCATGTATTTTCAAACTCATGGCATTTTGCTTCTAGTTATTGTATTCCTCCTACATATGTAGAAATAAGATGACATTAAGGGACTCATGAAAAAAACTGGTTTGTCCACATTCCTTGTTATCCAAAAGCAGCTGTTCTTAGGAAATCATCAAATGCTTTAATAAAACATGGGTACCATACTACTTAAGAGGTTAAACTGACTAATATTGTAATGTATTATGACCTATATATAAAATAGCTTTTTCTCTTATGATAAGAATATTGTTCTGGGACCAAGAAATTGCCAGAGTTTCAAATTAACATTATCACAGGTAAAGAAATTGAGGGTCATACATTGCTTTGTTATGTGTAATGCTATACATAAAAGCTTTCTCCCTCCAGTCATTATTTTGAATTTAATCTATAATCTAGAAGGAGAGCAATAACAAAGGCTATAATATATTGAGCGCTTCATGTGCAAAATGTTGTAAGTGACATCCATACAAAGTAGATCATTAAACTCTTCTAAGAACCACATGAAGCATCATTTTTAAAACCTATTTACAAATGAAGACACTGAGGTATGGAGAATTTACAAAATTTATTCAGGTACACGTAAATTAATTTTAAAGGCAATTTGACTCTAAACCTTGCATGTTTAGTATTATGCCGAACTACTTCTCAAAATCATTGTCTTTGGAAGAGTTGAGGAATTTACTGATGTTTTTTGTTTTTATTGTTTAGAGCAATAGCATAGCAGATAGGGCATTTGCCTTGCACACGGCCAACCTGGGTTCAATTCCTCCCTCCCTCTCAGAGAGCCTGGCAAGCTACAGAGAGTATCCCGCCCGTGCGGCAGAGCCTGCAAGCTACCTGTGGGGTATTCAATATGCCAAAAACAGTAACAAAAAGTCTCACAAAGGAGATGTAACTGGTGCCCTCTCTAGCAAATCAATGAACAATGGGATGACAGTGCTACAACTGCAGTGCTACTCTTTTTGACAATGGAATGCAATGTGTCAGAGCAAGTACAGCAGGGCTTG
The DNA here is from genome assembly GCF_027595985.1 of Sorex araneus. Taxonomy (NCBI): domain Eukaryota; kingdom Metazoa; phylum Chordata; class Mammalia; order Eulipotyphla; family Soricidae; genus Sorex; species Sorex araneus. Next base: position 25,134,463 of record NC_073308.1, on the reverse strand, counting down.
TATTATTCTTGCCAGTGGCCAATTCAGGTTTGATCCTTGACACCCAGTATGATGCATTCCCTAAACTTCTCCACAAGTGATACATGAGAGCAGAACCAAGAGAAAGCCCTGAACAAGTGTGGCCAAAAGCACAAAAACAAAAACTGGAATGCAGGTTGTGACTAACTCTCATAAATTAGATAGACTATTTTAAAGCTTCACTTGAGATGTTTACATCATGAGAAAAGATTAAGCAAAACGTTATTTTCTGGGAAGGAGTGGTTAGACATCATTAGACTTTTGAAAGCCACATCAGTGTCATAAGTGACAATATCACCCCAGTACACCCATCATATAAACAGGAACTGGCTTAGTATGATGTCCTGCGTGGAGAGATTTAGGAGCCTCTCATGAGCCCAAGTGACTTGGGAATGAGAGACTAAATAAGAGTCAGCTCTGTTTGCTTTCTTAAATTTGTATTAGGGGCCACACCTAGTGGCACTCAGATTCACTCCAGGATTTGTGCTCAAGGATCACTTCTGGCCTTTCTCAGTGCATCAACTACCATGCTGGGAATTGAATAAGGAAAGTGTTTTAAGCCCTGTGTTATCTCTCTTACCCCACTTGTTTGCAATTTTGAGCATCAGTTGCTCATTCCCTCACACTGTAGTGAATAATGGTCTGTTTTAATCCTGATAGTTTTTTGAACATTCCATACATTCCCCACCTATAATTATGATTAAATGAGAAATTTCCATTTACATAAATAGGTCTTTTTAATCTCATAGTGGAAATTCACACTTGAAGATGGAAAATTACTAATACATTAAATCCTATTGAATCCTATTAACAATAGGGCAGTTAGACTTGCTTCAGATCCCTGGGAATTTATATTAATTGTCACTTTCTTGCTTTTATTCTGTTTTTGTGTTTTAATCCTTAATTCCTTCCTTCTGTAGGTGCTATAACTAGAATATTTTTAATCTCTAGAAACGTGTGCAGTTATCTGATCAACTCAAAAAGAAGTCAGAGCAAATTACCTAAAAATAAAGAAGTTGAAGAGAATTAGAAATGTGTAGTTTCCTATATTTTCAGCAAAATGTATTGGATACAATTGTGCTTTGTTACTTTTTGTGTTTATTTTGTCGAATTCTATAACATTCTTCACAGACATTCTTCCTTGACTGCATTGACTTTATCTTGATTTCAGGGCCGATTCTCTAGTTTCACTGATTTCTTAGCTCGCCTTTTTAATTTTTTTTCTTTTTCTCATACTTCTTTAAAACTAGATATAATAGCCAGAAATTGAATTACAAAAGGGCAGGAGTCCAATCTATGGTTGGATCTCTGACAATGTACTTTTATTGATTCTTTAAAGGATCACTATTTTCGTATGAAACAGTGTATAAAATAATTTACTGAACAGAGAAGTAGTGACTAGAGAATTCATCAAGAGAATCATGTGTTGATAAACTGTACTACACATGCAAGGTGACATTACTAAGCCTTTGAAAAGAAAGGAGTCCTGTGGCATGTGACATCCTGGATTGACTGGAGGACAGAATGCCAAGTCCGTAACAGAAGGACAGATGCTGCATGATCCTACATGTATGCTGAAACTCAGAGTACTGGGAGTAGAATGTTAGATGACAGGGTCTCCAGCAAACAGGGAGACGGGAATTTTCATTGGGTATAACTATTTCATATTGTGAAACAAATAACCTTAAGATGTCTGCTATACAACAGTGTACCTATGATTAGAAACACCCTGTCATGCACTTTGATGAAAGCCCTCATATTGTCTTATTGACAAATTAAAGCCTATGAATATTAAAGAGAACATAAAATGGGTTCGGATATTTTTCCATGATATATTTGTAAAAAGCATTTTTTCATTCTTTAAGCAAAAGACTCCTTACTAGTTTTATAGTCAACTGTTTTTCAATTTTTAAAAATACCTTTACTTAAAATATTCCTAGTTCACCTGGGAAATAATCATAGACATACAAGTTTGACTCTGATCAAAAACCAAAGAATCTATCATCTATATCCTTTACTATAGAATTAGCTACACTATGATTTGCACTGTTTGAAGTGCAATTTTTTGCTTTCTGTGATCTTCACTAAAATGTATTATATAATAATTATTTATATATCTTAATGTCTGAATAAACCCACATAATTATTATGCCATAAATCTATACAGTTGTGGTCTCTTATTGTGTGATCTAGCATACATACTAGTGCTACATTTAATCATGCTTGAAATCACCTAGTTAGGGTGGAAATTAGATCAAACTATAATTTGTGTGGAATAGAATGGCACATGAAAGAAATTAATACAGGAAATTGTTTTAGTAATGAGAACTTTAAAATTAAAAATAAGATAGCTCCAAAAAATAAAATATCTCAAGAAAATTTCTTTATTTAATAGTAGACCATAATGAGATTGAGATTAATTATTGTTTCTTTAGAGATGGAAAAAGCAGTTTCTGAGTCTTTTATTCTATCCATCTATCACATTGTTAATTAATGAATACAAGTACCTCTTGATACTAGCTAAGCAACATTTCATACAGCTCTATGTTTTCTAGAGAAAATGAAGTCAAATCTTAACTTAGTTCAGTCTTAATTACAGACTTATGAGATCCAAACAATGTTAAAATGCATGTATAAAATTCCCATGGATCTGTCTTATATATGCTGTAAACATTAGTTTAATGTTTCTACAAAAGCCTAGAATGACTTCTTCCAGTAAGATTTTTACAAATCATACCCAGTAGACAGCCTTACTAAAAGTGAATGAACAGAAATTAGTTATTAGTTTTCCACAAATACATTACTATCAAATAACAATTAGCTTTTAGCTCAATAATAACAGATGCATGTTTTAAATATATATTAACTGCTAAAAGCATTAACTGCACTAGCAATAATATTTCATACTTCACAAATATCTAGTAGGATTTTAAACACATATACTATGGGTTTTGTTTAGTGCTATCCCTATATCTTTTAATGTTTCACTCCTTCCTGTTTATGTTTCGTTATCGATGCTTCCCAGTACCCCCTTCCCATGGAAGTAAGCATAAACTGTACTATCTATTAATTTTCATTTTTTCCTTCCATAGATTTACTGCATTTATGTGAACCTAAGCAAAATTTTTTTGGTCTGTTTTAAAATTTATAGAGATGAAAATATAAATTATTCCTCACATCCATCTCTAATTCAATATTGTGAGAATGTGATTCAGTCATGTTGATGAATACAACTTTAACTTGGTTTCCCTGTGTCACATATACAATTTTACAAAAAAATACAATTTATCCATTGGTTCTACTATTTGATCTACTCTTTATGAGCATTTGTTCCCTTTTTTTGCTATTGGGGGCTACTCTGAGAATCATTTATATATGCAGGTTCTATCGAGCATGTGCATATTTATCCTTGAAATAGTACAACAGGAAGAACAGGATTATACTTTTTACCACAATAATTGTGAGGCCTGGATGGATATACAGAGTGTAGGGCACTTGTTTTCCACACACCTGATCTGGGTTCAATTCCTCCCAGTACTGTATCTGGTCTTCCAAATATCACCAGAAGTGATCCCTGAGCATAGAGACAGAAGGAAGTCTTTCATATAGCCAGTTATGACCCAAACATACCTTGCAAAGAATTAATTGTGAAAATTTATAAGCCAATAAAGATAACATATTTTCATATTATGCCTTTTACATTATGTTCTAATTATTTTATTTGTTCCAAATGATATACCTAAGTATAATATATAAATGTATTACTCTTGTTGCATTTAGTTTTATATTCTGTTTCTTGTCTATATTTAATTACATCTTATTGTATGCTATGGTGTTTTTTTTTAACATCACTTTAGTAAGAAATATTCTTTTGTTCTTTTTGGTAAAGTCTAGTTTTTCTAGAATCCAGTTTTATAATTCAGAGTAAAGATATCACCTACTTTATTATCTGCTGTGCATATATATTTATCTTCTGAACTTTCAAAGATATGGATAGTTCTCAAATCAAATTTTTATTTAGGTCTTTTGGTCTGTATCCAGTAACTTTCAGAGTTTTCAGATTCAGACTGATTTTTGTTCTTGTTGTTGTTTTAAGGGGTTCAGTGTTTACTCCTGACTCTAGCCTCAGGAGACCAGATGGGTACTGGGTATTAAGTCCTGGTCAGTCTCACACAAGGCAAACACCCTGCCCACTGTACTATAGCTCTGACCTCATACTGATTTTGTCTTGTTTTATTAATGAGATCTGTTTTGCATCCTGGTGATAATTCTTTTATGTTTTCATTCATGCACAATCATTTTGCTATATGTAAACAGAAGGAGAGTTTCAACATATGCTCAATTCATCATCTTTAAATTGAAACTATTATAAATCTTTCATCTTAGTACATATATATCTGCGTAAGATTTGTTTATACTCAGAATAAACACAAATAGACTTTATTCATGATTTTTGTTAGCAATCATATGAAGTTGATTCATAATTATGAAACATTTATGGTAATAAATCAACCTTTTATCTTAATGAAACTTCTGTAAACACAGATGCATACTACAGGAATATCACTTTTTTACAATATTAATTGTTTTTACTTAAAAATATTACCTGGGGGAGCGGAGAGATAGTACAGTTGGTCTGGCATTTCCCTTTGTGTAGCAGACTTGGGTTTGATCCCTAGCACCCCATATGCTTCCCTTGAGAACTACTAGGAGTGATCCCTGGTGTAGAGCCTGAAGTATGTACAGAGCACCACTAGGTGTGGCCTCAAAACAAAATGAAAAAATAGTGCTTTAAGGATGTCAGAGATATTGAACTGGTAAGATGATTACCTTCTAAGAAGCTGAATCCTTGGTACCCAATATGGTCCCAGATTTCTTGCCAGGAGTGACTCCTGCATGCGGAGCCAGGAGAAAGTCCTAAGCATGGCTGAATGTGATCCAATAAAAAAGACAAAAATATAGTACTATGGAGTGGAAAGTTATAACTCTTGCATTGCTAATGTAAGTTCTGGGATTAACAATAATCAAAACAAAACAAGTCTATCAACCTACCCTAATTCTCTTTATTAACCTTTTCAAATTTCTTTTAGCAGAATTTGCTGAACTTGAGCTGAAATGCCTTTACATTAAGACAAAATGTTTTCACTACTCCTTTTCCCCTTCAATCAAACCCAAATGCTAGCCTGTGAGCAGAATCATATGTTCAAGGTTTATTTTGTGCAAAGTGATATGATGTGAAAAATAATATGACATCTTCATGAAGAACTTTAAAGGAAATAAAGTATATTTAGACACATAGACTAAAATGTTAGATTTTAAAGCCTTCTTTTATAATCAATGTTTTCAGAGTAATTGGAAGGAATATTAATGTTTTGTTCAATTTTTTGCCACAAGTATAAGAAGAGATATTATTTTCTAAAGATCGTTATTTTCTCAGAGGGAGAAAAATAGCTTCAATCATTTAAATCCAATTATATGTATTTTAATTCTAATTCACATCCAAACTAAAATCAGTGAATAAGAGACATTATAGTAACTAGATAGAGATTACTTAGCCAGTAAATGAACTTATTCTTATCACCTGAGTAGGAAATATCAAGCACCACTTTCAACTAATAGATCTGGTGTCCTTCAGATCAATTTGGCACTAGCCTGACCTTACACTTATACCCAAGCCATTTAAAATAAAAATCTCATTTTGTCCTGGTAAAAGATGTGAACTCAGTGCAGGCATAATGTTAAAATGGAATTTCATAGAAAGTAAAACATACTTTTGAGAAATTGATGTGATAATACATAACATCCCTTTATTAATTTCTCATGAAATCATAGGACACTTACCAACAACTCATTTATATGTATTATTTAAATTTAAATGCTTAGCATATTAAAATTATTGTAGACATGATTGTCATAAAGCTGACAAGAAGATTTCATTTTGTTCAACCTAAGAATAGCTCATAATGTGATCCTTATTTTTATACCTTATTAGGAGATGTCATGATACTTTCATAAATAGAGTCTGAAATTATTTTATTTTACTAATGTAAAACCTTATTTATAGGAATGTTAGTTATGCACAAGTCTTAATTACTAAGGACACAACAAAGAAGCCATAAAGAAAATCAGAGTGAAAATGAGCCTTATTTAACTATCTAGTACTCACAAAACCTTGGTTATAGAAGTAACTCCTCACTGTTGAAGACAAAGTTAAGTGAGAACATTTTTTCATTTGTTGCACATTTTTATTCCAAGAAGAAATAGAGATATTTTAGAGTCAAGAAATAACCACACAAGAAAGAGATAATATTCCAGGCAATCGTCTATCTGCAAGATTTATGTTTTGTGTCCTACACCAGTAAATAAAACCTCCCAAATCCCTCTCAATAATTCAAAGAGAATGGCAGAGATGCAAGTTGTTTACGAAAGTTAGATCACCTGGAATCCATGTCACACTGACTCTCATACAGTGATGAATTGTCCTTATTATTATTTTCATTAGAAGTCACAAATTGCTGAATACTTGATTATGGGCCTCGGATATGCAAATGCATCAGGTTGCAACACATGCTTATATTAACTTCACAGCAGAATATAATAAATGACATTATTGTCTTCACTTCATGTGAGCAAAGGTGTCTCTGAAACAGACAATCAGTCTATGTCACATGACTGATAAGTGTTATATAGACACATCACTTCCAGTCTAGATAGAGGGACTGACCATTTTTACCAAGTAGAAAAAAACATCATTATAATAGAAGCTGAAGTTGTTCAACTTCTTCAATAGCCAATCATCACCTTCATTTTGTTTTATTTTTTGTGGCAGTAGAAAGGAATGGACTCCGGTCTCCCACATGCTACGCACGTGAGCTACTGTTTATTCCTATCATCAACTTTGTCGTTTATGTTAGTTCTAGAAATCAATTATAGAACTAGTCAGATAGTAATCTGGATATAGCACAAGAATCAACCCAACAGTCCAAAATTTAACCTTAAATAAATAGTAAATTATAAATAAATAATTATTTATTTATCAAATTATTATTATAAATATAAAATCTAAAATCTCAGGGGCTAGGATGAATGGGCCCACACAAACAAATCATTGATCAATGGGATGACAATATATACATACCTCTTGGAGAGACCGGCAAGCTACTGAGAGTATCCCGCCTGCATAGGCAGAGCCTGGCAAGCTACCTGTGGTGTATTCGATATGCCAAAAACAGTGATGATAGGTCTCAATCTCCTGACCCTGAAAGAGCCTCCAATCTCTAGGAAAGACAAGTAAGGAGAGGCTGCTAAAATCTCAGGGCAGAGAGGAATAGAGACATTACTGGTGCCCTCTTGTTTAAATCGACGAACATGGGGATGACAGTGATAGTGATTCTTATTATATAATGACAAACAATTAGATTTTTGTTTTTGGTCCACAGTGACAGCCCAATGGACCTAAATGCTTTGTGTATAGAAGTTTCAGGTTCAATCTGTTGCTTCAAAGACGTCCCCAAGCAGCAACAGGAGTGACCCCAGTGTGACCCTCCCCAAACCAAAAGAAACAAAAAAATCTTGCAAATGATGACATGGTACATAATGAATTCCAATCCTTACCTTTTTTCCTCCAACAGAGAGTACTCTTAGTTCTAGGCAATTACCTCATCTTTTATTACAGGACATATTCACATGTAAAGAATTCTTTGCTTTTCTTTGTGTGTTTGACTGCTTCATCAATAGCACCTTGAAGTACTTGATAAGTAGTGATATATATTGTATTAATTTTTAATTAATTTATTTATTTCTAATTAGTGAATCACCATGAGGGTACAGTTACAGATTTATACATTTTTGTGCTCATGTTTCCCCCATACAAAGTTTGAGAACCCATCCCTTCACCAGTGCCCATTCTCTACCACCGGTAAACCCAACATCCCTCCTACCCTCCCCAATGCCATCTCCCCCCACCCCACCCTGCCACTGTGGAAGGGAATTTCCTTTTGTTCTCTCTCTCTAATTAGGTGTTGTGGTTCCAATAGAGGTGTTGAGTGGCCACTGTGTTCAGTCTCTAGTCTATATTCAGTCTGAATCACCCTTCCCCCGCATGGCCTCCGACCACATTATACTTGGTGATCCCTTCTCTGAATTGCCCTCTCCCCAGAATATGAGGCCAGCTTCCAAGCCATAGAGTCAGCCTCCTGGTACGTATTTCTACTATTCTTCTATTCTTGGGTGTTAGTCTCCTACTCTGTTATTATACATCAAACAGATGAGTGCAATCTTTCTATGTCTGTCTATCTCTTTCTGACTCATTTCACTTAGCATGATACTTTCCATGCCGATCCACTTACATGCAAAATTGATGAGCTCCTTTTTTCTAACAGCTGCTTAGTATTCCATTGTATAGATATATCAAAGTTTCTTCAACCAGTCATCTGAAAATATAAGTGCAGATGTTTCGACTATACTTTTTAGCTTCTCTGGGATATATTCCCAGCAGTGGTATTGCTTGGTCAAATGGGAGCTCAATATCTAATTTTTTGAGAATCGTCCATATTGCTTTCCAGAAGGGCTGAACCAGTCGTTATTCCCACCAGCAATGTAGAAGGGTCCCTTTCACCCCACATCCTCTCCAACAGTGGTTGCTTTTGTTCTTTTGGATGTGTGCTAGTCTCTGTGGTGTGAGGTGGTATCTCATGGTTGTTTTGATCTGCATCTCCCTGATGATTAGTGATGTAGAGCACTTTTTCATGTGCCTTTTGGCCAATCGTATGTCTTCCTTGGTAAAGTTTCTGTTCATTTCTTCACCCCATTTTCTGATGGGGTTGGATGTTTTGTTCTTGTAGAGTTCAACCAGTGTTTTATATACCATTGATATCAACCCCTTATCTGATGGGTATTTTGTGAATATCCTTTCCCATTCTGTAGAAAGTCTTTGTATTCTGGTCACTGTATCTTTTGCAGTGCAGAAGCTTTTTAGTTTAATGTAGTCCCATTTGTTGATCTCTGTTTTTACTAGATTGCTTAGTTCCGTGTCATCTTTGAAGATACCTTTATCTTCAATATCGTGGAGGGTTTTGCCAACCTTGTCTTCAATGTACCTTATGGTTTGTGGTCTGATGTTGAGGTCTTTAATCCATTTTGATCTGACTTTTGTGCATGGTGTCAGGTCGAAGTCTAAGCCCATTTTTTTGCATGTGGTTGTCCAGTTGTGCCAGCACCATTTGTTAAAGAGGCTTTCCTTGCTCCACTTCACATCTCTTGCTCCCTTATCAAAGATTAGATGATCATACATTTTGGGTTGTGTTTAGGGGTATTCCACCCTGTTCCATTGGTCTGCGACTCTACCTTTGTTCCAGTATCATGCTGTTTTAATTGTTACTGCTTTGTAATAAAGTTTGAGGTTGGGGAGGGTGATGCCTCCCATCGTCATTTTCCCAACAATTGTTTTAGCTATCCATGGGCGTTTGTTGTTCTATATGAATTTTAGGATTGCTTGATCCATTTCTCTGAATAATGTCATGGGTATCTCTATAGGGATCGCACTGAATCTGTATAATGCTTTGGAGAGTATTGCCATTTTGACAACATTGATTCTCCGTATCCATGAGCAGGGTATATGTTTCCATTTCCTCATGTCCTCTTTTATTTCATGGAGTAGCGTTTTATACTTTTCTTTGTAGAGGTCCTTTACTTCCTTGGTTAAGCTGATTCCGAGGTACTTGATTTTCTGGGGCACAATTGTGAATGGGATTGCTTTTTTCATTTCCCTTTCCTCTGCTTCATTGTTTGTGTACAGGAAGGCCATGGATTTTTGGGTATTTATTTTGTAGCCTGCAACGTTACTCTATAAGTCTCTTGTTACTAAGAGTTTCTTAGTAGAGGCTTTAGGCTTCTCTAGATATAGTATCATATCGTCTGCAAATAGTGAGAGTTTGATTTCTTCCTTTCCTATCTGGATGCCCTTAATCTCTTTTTCTTGTCTAATAGCTATCGCAAGTACTTCCAGTACTATATTGAAGAGAAGTGGTGAGAGTGGGCATCCTTGTCTTGTGCCTGATCTTAGAGGAAAGGCCCTTAGTTTTTCCCCATTGAGGATAATGCTTGCTGTTCCACACTTGCTTGTGGTAGATGGCTTCGACTATCTTGAGGAAAGTTCCTCAAAACCCTATTTTGGTGAGGATTTTCATCATGAAAGGATGTTGGATCTTGTCAAATGCTTTCTCTGCATCTATTGATATGATCATATGGTTTTTATCTTTACTTTTGTTGATATGATGGATTATGTTGATTGATTTCCGAATGTTAAACCATCCTTGCATCCCCGGGATGAATCCCACTTGGTCATGATGTATGATCTTTTTGATGATTTGTTGGATCCTATTTGCTAATATTTTGTTGAGAATCTTCGCTTCGGTGTTCATCAGGGATATTGGTCTGTAATTTTCTTTCTTAGTGGCGTCTTTGTTTGCTTTTGGTATTAGGGAGATGTGTGCTTCATAGAAACTGTTTGGGAGAGCTCCTATTTTTTCGATTTCCTGGAAAACTTTGAGAAGAACTGGCAACAAGTCTTCTTTAAATATTTGGAAGAATTCACCAGTGAAACCATCTGGGCCTGGGCTTTCGTTTTTGGGGAGATTTTTGATTACATTTTCAATTTCCTTAACATTGATGGGTCTATTCAGGTATTCCAAATCTTCTTTGTTCAGTCTTTGAGATTGTAGGAGTCAAGGAATTCATCCATTTCTTTTAGGTTCTCCTGTTTTGTGGCGTATAAACCTTCAAAGTAGGCTCTAACGATCTTTTGACTCTCACTGGTTTCTGTTATGATGTCCCCCTTTTCATTTCTGATTCAATTTATTAGGGTTCTCTCTTTTTCTTTCTTTGTGAGTCTTGCTAGCGGTTCATCAATTTTACTTATTTTCTCAAAGAACCAGCTCTTTGTTTCATTGATCTTTCGGATTGTTTTTTTGGTTTCGATGTCATTAATTTCTGCTCTAATTTTTATGATTTCCTTCCTTCGGTCTGGTTTGGGTTCCTTTTTCTGGTCCTTTTCTAAGGTCTTGAGTCATGAAGTCAAGCTATCTATGTGGGCCCTTTCTTTCTTCCTGAGGAATGCTTGGAGAGCTATAAATTTTCCCCTTAACACGGCTTTAGCTGCATCCCATAGGTTTTGGTAGCTCGTGTCTTCATTCTCATTTGATTCTAAGTATCTTTTGATTTCTTCTTTGATTTCCTTCCTGACCCACTCATTGTTCAACTTTGAATTGTTTAATTTCCAGGTGTTTGATTTGGTTCTCCGTGTTGGTGAGTGGTTAGCTTCTATTTTCAGCGCATCATGGTCTGAAAAGTAGGTTGATACAATTTCTATTTTTCCTATTCTATTGAGGTATTTTCTGGGGCCCAGTACATGGTCTATTTTAGAAAATGTTCCTTGTGCACTGGAAAAGAATGTGATTTCTTTCTTTTTGGGGTGTAAAGCCCTGCATAGGTCTATTAGTCCTCTCTCTTCAATTTCTTCTTTCAGAGTCAGTGTTTCCTTGTTGAGTTTTGTTCTTGTCGATCTATCTAGATGCGATAAGGCTGTATTGAAGTCTCCGACCACTATTGTGCTGTTTGTGATGTCCTCTTTGAAGTCTGTTAGGAGTTGTTTTAAATATTTAGCCGGTCGTTCATTAGGAACGTATACGTTTAAGACTGTGATTTCTTCCTGTTGTACATATCCCTTGATAAATAGAAAATGATCTTCGCTCTCTCTTTTAATCTTTTTCAACCTGAAATCTATGTTGTCGGATACCAGGATGGCCCTCCAGCTTTTTTAAGGGGGTTGTTCGCTTGCAGGATTGTTTTCCATCCTTTGTTTTTGAATCTGTGTTTACTCTGTTTGTTCAGGTGTGTTTCTTGCAGGCAGCAGAATGTTGGGTTTAATTTCCGGATCCATTTTGCCACTCTGTGTCTCTTGATGGGTGCATTTAGGCCGTTGACATTGAGAGAGATTATTGTGATGGGGTTTTGTGTCATCTTTCTGTGGGATTTGTTGTTCTTATGGGGCTCCTCCTTGTCTTACAGTAGCCCCTTTAGGCCTTCTTTCAAGTTTGGTTTTGAGTCTATGAAGTTCCTGAGCTGTTGTTTATTTGAGAAATAGTGTATGTTTTTTTCGAGTTTGAGTTTGTGTGAGAGTTTAGCCGGATAAAGTATTCTTGGTGAGGCGTTAATTTCGTTGAGTTTTTTCACTATGTCCCACCATTGTCTTCGGGCTCAGAGGGTTTCCTCTGACAGGTCTGCTGTAAATCTGAGGGGTGCTCCTTTGTATGTGATTTACTTCTTTGACCTTGCTGCTTGCAGAATTGTGTCTCTATCCACAGCATCCGTCATTCTGACTATGATATGCCTTGGAGTCTTTTTATTTGGGTCTCTTTTTGCTGGTACTCTTTGGACTCCTTGTATCTGGATGCCGGCCTTCTCCAGTTCTGGGAATTTCTTAGCAATGTTGTCTTTGACTGTATTTTTTTCATTGGGGTTACTTCCCTGTGGTTCTGGTACTCCAATGATTCTTATGTTGTTCCTCTTGAAGTCATCCCCCAGGGCTCTGATTCACTCTATAGCCATTTTGAGGTCTTTCGCCATGATTTGTTGTTGTCTATAAGCTTTCTGCAGCTCATCTTCCAGGTCAATGATTCTGTCTTCGGCTGTAGTCATTCTACTGTTGAGGGCATCTACTGAGATTTTTAATTCATCTACCAATTCCTTTATTTGTGTGACTTTCATTTGTAGTTTAGAAATTTCTGCTCTCATTTCTTCTTGCATTTTCTTGGTAGACCGTTTCAATGCTTCATTCATCTCCTCCCTTAACTTATTGGATGTCTGTTCCATGGTTGCTTGGAGTAGGTCGACTCTCCTCCAGATTTCCTCTCTGAATTGTTTATCTGAGAGGTCGTAGATGTGAGTAGCCCCTGTTGATGTTTCTGGAATCTTTTCTTCTCCCTCTCTTCGTGGAGGGGATTTTCGCTGCTTCTTCATATTGTTAAGAAGGTATAGAGTTGAAACTTTGTAGATAATTATTTATTCCTGTTCCCTCTTGTTGTGGAAAGGAGGGGCTCTGATTGTGCTAAACTTCCCTTATTCACTGACAGCTTTTATATTGTCACACTAATCTAATGGATATTTTGCATAAGTGGTTGAGATGGCTAAAGTGATTTTCAAAGAAATAGATAATAACTGTTGTGCTGAGGTAACAAAGTATAACTGCGGCCTTTAGTGGCCAAAGCTCCCACAGGAGGCCAAGCCCACTTTTAGACCACGCCCACTAAGATACAGGCCACGCCTCCAGTGTCTCCTAGTTAGAGAGCCAGGCGGGAAGACCTCAGGGACCCCAGGTGGCGGCGCAAAGGACGGGAGGGCGAGGGTTATTGTTGGTACCTGGTGGGCGGGCCGCAGTTAGAGAGCCAGATCGGAAGACGGTGCGGGGGCCCGGGGCGGGGCTGCTGCAGAATCTCGGGGAACCCAGGAGGCGGCGGGAAGCCTTTATTGTATTAATTGATGAATCTAAGAACAGTAGTTTTGTGCTCTTCTACATGCGTGTCTACTTTGTCAAGCCAAATCTATATTAGAAAAAAAATCTCACTTCAATGCTAATTAAAGAAGGGCCAAGATGTAGCTCAATAGGATAGAACTTGCCTTGCATGAGTGAGTTCTAGGATTTTTTTGACAAATAAAAAAAAAGTGTAATGGAAGGATGAGTATTATACTAATACCCTCTGGTTTGGAGAGATAACACAAATCTAAGTGTGTTTCTCTTTATTGTCCCTCTTTCCTTCCCTTTGTCATTGTTGCCATTTCTTCTTTGGCAAAAGGGTGGGATCACTCTAATGACTGCCTGCTGTTGGCTGTTGAACTCACAACTTTTAAGTGCAGTGCTCATCAAGGGTCAGGATTCTTTGAATTATAATCTTTGCTCTTGTCGTCTTGGGCACTTTTCAATGGTGCAGCTCACTCGAGTTCTGGTAAGTACAGGACACAGAAGTCTTTGAGGTTCTCATACAAGTGGCCAGCTCGACTTGAAATTCCCGACTGAGATGCTTACTAAAGTTTACATACTTTTAGATTTTTTTGAAGGTTGTGTGTGGTCTTGATCACACCTGGCCTTGCTTAGGATTTACTCCTGTCTCTACATTCAAGCATCACTCCCGTCAGTGCTCAGGGGACTTTATGTAATGGGGGACTCAAAGTAGGATCATCTGTGTGCAAGGGAAGTCCCTTAACCTCTGTATCATCTGACCTTTACTCTTCATATTCACACACAAATGGCTGTAGTCTAATTGGAAATTGTTTGCAATGCTGAGGATCAGAGTGAATCCTCGAGGATCAAACAGCAGAGCCGCCAGAGTTCCTCTGGGGTCTCACAGCAGCACTGCCATCAGCTCATGACCTGTTTACAAAGTAGGTCTCCCAGACCCCAGAGCCTACTCCTTTGAGATTCGTGTCTCCAGCCCCAATCTGTTTTAATGTAGTTGAGCTCCCACAGTGATTGCAATGAAATCGGTATCATGATGTAAATTTCAGGCATATTTCACAAATTCACTTGGTGTAGGAGATTTTAAGAAAGTGATAGTCATACCATCTGCTTATTTCACATTTGATAAAATGCATCTAAGATGGGACTTGAAGCAGCTTGTTTAGAATCCAGTTTCCAGAGCAGTCTAAGATTTAAAAGTGTATGCCTTTGGAATAAAGTCTTAATTCTATGATTTTAACAATGAATTTGTTGAGATATCAGCTTACAAGGATGATTTGTATGTATTCCCATTGTAATGTCAACATACTACATCCACCACCAAAGTGCCAATAACCCTCCGTTATAACCCATAACTTTCTTTCCATTCTCTTCTATCCAGGCTTCTTAAATGGTGGGTAGGTTGTAAACTTACACGGGGTCATATTACTGAACAGAAGGTTCACAAAATTTTTGAAAACAGTAAAAGTTTCCTAAACAAAATGTGTGAAAACCAAAACTTAATTCAAAATCTGGCCCAAAAGGGATTTTTCAGATCAAAAAGGAATCACAAGTAGAAAAGTTTAAGTACTACCTTAAATAATCTGTAATGTTTTCTTCTAAATGCTAACTGATGTATCATTTTGTTTTGTTTTGGGTCCACACCAAATCTTTTTCAGAAACAGAACAAATGGATTACAAAATTTTATTCATGGCTTCAATGCATATCCTTCATTTTAGTCATCTGAGATGGAAATGTATGCATGTGTTATTTGCATTATTATTAATATGCAAAGATAGGCAGAAAAATATAGGGGAATACACTGTGTTAGCAATGCTGAGGTTGATGGGCTAGTAGGTAGCTTGAAGCTTTGTGCGATGCCTCTTAAAATGTTCATAAAATGTTAACTTTTAGCTATGTATAAAAGAATTCCTTGAATGAGAGAGCAAATATGTAGATACATGAACAAGCATGCCAGCCCTGTCTGTACAAGGAGCATGTCTATTCCCAGCATTTAAATATGAACAACACTGGTAACGTTGATAAATTATTAGTGATATAACATGTTGCATATAACTCAAAGTGCTGATGATTTATTGTGTACTATTTTTGTTCTTTACAACTATTCCAGTTGGTAAATTCTTTTTTGAAATCAATTTTTAATATTATGTCTCTAATATAAAATGGCAAAGCTATAAGGTAGACTAAAATAAAAAGATAGTATAAGGAGCATATTGCTTGGATGTACTGGGCACGGAATACAAATCTTTTATGATATTTATATATATTATAATGATAATAAAAATGAGTATCATTTTGAATTCCTTATTGGCAGGCATTTCACTTTCTATTTACTATCTGTCTTTTTCTCTAAACTTAATGGCATGGAAAATGATGTATAATCTCCCCTACGGTTTTTCCTATGGCATCAGGCTCTCTGATACCTGAAATCACCTGCAACAGGGCATTTTATTAGTGGGTGTTAATTCAGCCAAGAAATATCCACTGAAGTTCAAGAATCCAAGATCATGAAGACGTGGAGATGGGAGTGAAAGACACACTGCTTTACTACCAAATCTGGTGGATACTGTGGGAGGTTAAGTGAGAGAAGATGGTTGCTAAGATAGCACTGATGGTTCTGCCCTAGATTGGGTGCTCCTTCCTCCTGGGCCTCTGTTATCCCCTAGCTACATGCCCCAGAAGTGCTTTTCCACTATCTGTCACTGTCATGCTCTCTTAACTTTTTGGTGGAAGAGCCACTAGTGGCTCAGTCTAGCCCAGTCACCAGACCAGAAGAATCAAGAGACTTGGCATTAAAAAAACATTCTGACAAGAAAACCTGATGTTACTTGGGTACTTTGCAAGATCTTATTTAACCTTGTGACAACCTGAGAAAATGAGAGCTTTGGATCAAGAATGCTAACTACATATTTCATCATGAATAAACTGTGCTTAAAGTTCAATTCTATTGTAAATAGTGTTACAATAAACATACAAGTGAAGATGTCATTTCTACTCTACTTTTTTGCATCTCTGGAATGTATTCCCAGAAGTGGTATTGCTGGGACAAATGGGAGCTCAGTGTCTAGTTTTTTGAGAAACATCCATATTATTTTCCCAAAAGGCTGAACCAGTCAGCATTTCCACCAGCAGTGAGGGAGAGTCCCTTTTCCCCACATCCACACCAACACTGCTTGTTTTTGTTCTTTTGGATGTGTGCCAGTCTTGTGGTGTGAGATTGATATCTCATTGTTGTTCTAATCTGCATCTCCCTGATTATTAGTGATGAAGAGCCTTTTTTCATGTGCCGTTTGACTATCGGATTTGTTCTTTAAGAAAGCTTCTGTTAGTTTCGTCGCAACATTTCTGATGGGATTGGATTTTTTTTTTTTTGGAGAGTTCAACCAGTGTTTTCTATATCCTTATGTTAACCCCTTGTTAAAGGGGTATTGGGTGAAAATATCCTTTCCCATTCTTTAGACTGTCTTTGTATTCTGGTCACTGTTTCTTTTGAGGTGCAGAAGCTTCTTAGTTTAAGTCCCATTTGTTTATTTGTTTTCACTTGCTTGGTCAGTGGGGTTTTGTCCTTGAAGATACCTTAGCTTCAATGTTGTAGAGGGTTTTGCCAACCTTTCCTTCAATGTACTTTATGGATTCTGGTCTGATGTTAAGGTCCTTAATTTTTATCTGACTTTTGTACATGGTGTTAGGTAAAGGTCCGAGCCCAGTTTTCGTGCATGTAGCTGTACAGTTTTGCCAGCACCATTTCTTATAGCCATTTGTTACAGAATTTGGAAAAACACTGAATGCCTGAGAACAGATGACTGGTTAAAGAAATTTTGGTGTATCTACATAATGGGATAATGTCCAACTGTTAGAAAGGATGAAATTATGAAATTTGCATATGAGTGGATTGACATGGAGATCATCATGCTAAATGAAATGAGTCAGAAAGAGAGGGACAGATATAGAATTACTGAACTCATATGTAGAATATAAAGTAACATAATAAGAGACAAATACCTAACGATAGTAGAGATAAGGGCCAGGTAGATCGCTCCATAGCTTGGAAGCCGATCTCATGTGCTGAAGAAAAAGGCAACTGAGATAAAGAAGGCACCACTAAATAAATGATGGTTGGAGGGCTTGCTCAGGGTGGTAATGCATGCTGAAACTAGACTATGGACCAAACATGATGGCTGCTTAGTACCTGTATTGCAAACCATAACACCAAGGAGAGAGTAAGAGGGAATGTGACTGTCACAGAGGCTGCTGGGGGTAAAGATGGGGATGGCAGGAGGGATACTGGAAACATCGGTGATGGAGAATGGGCATGGGTGGAGGGATGGATACTGGAATGCTCTATGACCGAAACGTAATGATGCAAGTTTGTAAGTCTGCATCTGTATCTCACGGTAATCTATCAGAATAAAAATAGTACAATTATAATCTCCAATTATTTAGTTTTTTTGACTGGCTATTTTTTTGTTTTGAGTCCACTCCTGGTGTGACGCAAGTGTGACGCCAGTGTCACTGGCTGGGGGACCATATGAGGTGCTGGATTTGAACCTGGGTCAGAGGCATGTAAGTATGCCCTACCTGATGTACTATCTCTCACACAAGTCCCAAATCACAAGTTATGTCTTATACCTTAAAGGTACACCTGACTTAGAAACAGAAAGGGTGAATTATAGTCATGAAGCCAACATACAATCAATGGTCTCATTGTAAGTACCTTCTTGAGAATGTAGAGGTTAATATAATATTCAGAATCTACAGTTTCCCAGGTAATGAATGAGGGCATTTTTATTTACTTTATTATTTTTTATAGACAATTTTAGTGATTTAATATTTTTATTTATTTATTTATTTATTATTTTTTTTTTTGCTTTTTGGGTCACACCCAGCAATGCTCAGGGGTTACTCCTGGCTTTGCACTCAGGAATTGCTCCTGGCAGTGCTTGGGGGACCATATGGGATGCCGGGGATCGAACCCAGGTCAGCCGCGTGCAAGGCAAACGCCCTACCCGCTGTGCTATCACTCCGGCCCAATTTAATATTTTTAAACATATGGAAAATTTATATTGAATCATAATTGACATATTGTAAAGATTCACATGGAAAGTATATTTAAAATATTTTCTATCAAGCTTGTATCCAATAGGAAAAGCTAAATATGAATCAAACCAAATAGTTATCTTTTAACAATATTTTTAGAGTATTAATTTCAAACACAGTTTTACATTTTCCTGAATAAATATGACGTACTAATATAGATTTCAAAATATTTAGCAAAGCACCATAAAAGCATAAAATTTAGATCACAGAAATACAACATATGATATTTATACCATGTCAAATAGTTGAATATACTATTTCAAGTCGAGTCTCTTGCCTGCACACCTGGCTGTCTTCCCCGGGGCCCCTCAGAGGGGATAGGCTCCAGCTTCCCTCCCCACCCCGAGCAGAGCTCCTGAAGGCCGAAGACTTCCGGAACCTAGCCACCACCATGCTCAAGGACCCTCTCCACACATTCGGACGAGCCTCACGCAGAAAGGAACGGGCAGAGGAATCCAGGTGTGTATAATCCCATCAATGGCCAACATCCAGAGACTTAAAAGCAAGCTCCCAGAAGCAATATCTTATAACCTACTTCTCCCTCTGGGAGAAACTAGCAAGCTACTGAGAGTTTCCTGCCCACAGAGGAGAGCCTAGCAAGCTTTCCATGGTGTATTCATATGCCAAAGCCAGTAACAAGCTGGATTTCATTCCCTTGACCCTGAAAGAACCTCCAATGGGGCACCACTGGGAAGGCCAAGTAGAGAGAGGCTTCTAAAATCTCAGAGATAGGACAAATGGAGAGGCTACTGAGACCACTGGAGAAATTCTACAATCAATGGGATTTCGTGACATGATTCATGACCAGTCCACAAAATGGGAGTTAGGTCCAAACATGATGACCTCTTAGTGTCTGTGTTACAAGCCATAATGCTCAAAAGTAGAGACAGAGTTTGGGGATTATTGTCTGCCATTAAGGCAGGGGAGGGTGGGAAAGGGAGGGTATACCCGGAATATTGCTGGTGGGAAATGTGCACTGGTGGAGGGATGGGTGTTTGATCATTGTGTAATTGTAACCCAAACATGAAAACTTGTAACTATCTCACGCTGATTCAATAATTTTTTTTAAATGAGAGTTAGAATATAAATTAATGTCTCTTTGCTAATTATGCAGCATGATTGCTACATAAGCCTCATAGAAATTATATTGTTGGTGTTTAAATATTTGATATGAATTTAAATATAATATATTTAATTTTTCAGATATGGAGTAATTAGTGTGATTTAAAATAAATACAAATTATTATTTTTAATGTGAATAAACAATAGATTTTTTATTACATTTAATATTTCCAGGGTGTATTGGTAGTGTGCTATTTTGTTTATCTTATAAAGTTCAAATTAAATTCTAATCAAAAGATTTTTTTATTTCATGAATACCTCTAGAGTCCTTTTGTGATTCTTAAAGGTGTTAATTCTTTAGTATTTGGAATTGCAGTTTTATTAAAGGGCAGTTAAAGATTTAATCATTTTACTTGTTTTTCAAATGTGATATTTATTTAATTTCTACACAATGATGTTAAAGTAATAAAAGTTGTTATTTAAATTCAAAAGATGACAGATGTACTACCTCTCCAAAAATTATTCATATACATATTACAAAACAAGAAACAAGTTTTAATACATCGGGAAGCAGAAATTACTCTACATGTCTATCTTTTATATGCCAACAAATCCCTTATCTGGTATTAGATTGATAACTTGGATAACTAATTTGCTCTGAACACATTTTTATGACATTATGACATGTTAAATTACATATTGATTTTTGGATAATCTGTACTTAAATATTTGCTTTGTCATGATAGTGAGCATTAAATACTAATGTTATGGTATAATAAGTATAGAATTTAAAATAACCATTTAGTTTATTAGTACCTATTATGTTAACTTTTTGTTCTTTATGTCCTAAAAAACAAAATGCTACCAGAAAAGTTTGAGGAAAAACACTCCACAATAAATTTTTCTAAGAAATATTTACTCTTGAGGGCTGGAGCAATAGCACAGAGGGTAAGGCATTTGCCTTACATGCGGCCAACCCAGGTTTGAATCCCAGCTTCCCATATGGTCCCCTGAGCACAGCCAGGAGTAATTCCTAAGTGCAGAGCCAGGAGAAATCCCTGATCCCTGTGCATTGCCAGGTGTGTCCCAAAAAGCAAAAAAAAAAAAAAAAAAAAAAAAAAAAGCAAAAAACAAAACAAAAAAATTTACTCTCGTTATTTAAGTTGCAATTAGTAATTAGTAGACATAAAGATAAACTTCTACTAGTAAAATATCTTTAAAGAATGCAAGTGTAATTCTATAAATGTAATTCTATAAAATGCTATAAATGTAAAAAATGTAAACTTACTTGAGACATAGGTGATTCCATTTTATATTAATATGGAAAAAAACTTTGAGGAAGAATACATTTGAAAACTTAGTATGTCTTCACTATAGACTTATTTAAATGTCCAGTAATTAAATTCTTGCAGACTAGTGAATGAAGCTATACTCCATATAGATCCATGTAGCTCTGTCTGACCATTTTAGCAGTTGCCAAGATAGTTTAACAGGGTGAAAAGTAGTATTTTTCTATCAGTGAAAGAACTGGATCATTTTGGACAACAGACATCATTGTGGGGAGAGGAGATGAGAGAAATAGAACAATGAGAAGGGCACGCCTTACACGCGGCCAACGGTGGTCAGTAATAAACCGTGGGCATAGCCACACATTGCTCTCAAACAAAAACCAAACAGGAAAAAAATCCTTGTTGTTGCTTTTATTCTTTGGAGGCCACACCCGCTGATGCTCAGGTGTTAATCCTCACTCTGAGATTAAAAATTACTTCATGTGATGTTTGAGGACCAGAGGGGATACTTGAGATTCGATCCCGGGTTAGCAGCATGAAAGAAAGCGTCCTACCCACTCTGTTATTTTGTTCTGGCCTGGTTTTTGTTTCGTTTTGTTTTGAAAGGAGGGCTTTCCAATTAATATTCAGAGAACCCCCTATTCTTCTAGTGATTTTTAACTACTAAACAGATCACTTTTAAGTAACTTATATTGTGATTAATATGTCCTAAGGGCAGTTTTCAGTACCCAAATTTGCTACAGTACAGGCAGTTTACAACTTCACTCATCAAGGAGCACAGGGCATGACTTGTGTGTGTAAAACAACTGGTGTAAAACTTATGTAAAACATAAGCCTGGCTCAAGGGCCTCAGTTCAACTCACTGCCAGCTGTGTCCTCTCTCCAGACCCCACCTCTGTTGGAATATTCTTGTCAAGCCCTTAAGTATTAGCCAGTATGACCCAGAACTAGAACAAACAATAACTTTGATACCTTCTCAGGATTTATATTTTTACTTTTAATAGTAGTGTTCTATTTAGCATTTTAGAACTCATGAATTAGTATTCCACTTCTATACAACAACAAAACAAATGGTTTTCTGGAAACAGCACCGAACAAGTTTAATCTAATGAAAAATACTATTGCAAAGAGGACTCGAAACCATAACCCCACTAGCAATATAATCTAAAGGCAATTTAAATATGATAAAATAAGGGAATTACCTATGCATATAAACACAGCTCCTAACAAATCTCCATTATTTTTTATAACAAATTTTGAGCTAATCTTAATTATGACTATTAGACAATTTTAATAGTTTAAGGTATCTCTTGTTATATTATTTACAATTTATTTATTTTTGACCAATTCCTGACTTGTGTTCAGGGATCACTTGTGTGGTGTCCAGAGTATTATATCCAGGAATGAGGACTGAACCCACAACCTCATGGGTTTCATGCAAGACTGGCAAATTAACCCCTTCTTGCATTTATTTATTTTTAATTTCTATTTTGTAACACATTATTGTGTTACTCATAAATCAACACAGCAACCTTAATGTGCTTAATGCATTTTAGACTTTAATATTTTATTAGATAATGCATATAGATGGTGTACTTTGCATAAATTCATTATTTTAGTTACAACAAATGTTTTGTTTTACAAAGATCATCCTAATCCTTTATCTTGGAAAGAATTTTTCTGAACCCTTCATTTAATTCTGTTTTTTTCTTCATTTAATTCTACCTGCAACAAAAACTTTTACTCTACTCTAGATTTTTAATAAAGTCTGCAGTATGGTATTTTATGTATTAATTTTTGAAACTTCCTTTTTCTAGTTTCTTGACACAAAAAACGAAACATTTAAAAAATTATGCACACACATTTTTTCCTACTTTGGTGATATAGCTAAGAAGAACTACTGAATATTTTACTATATGAATACTTATTTTTGCCTAAGTGGTAGCAAATTGCTTCTGTACACTCACAAGTAGTTCATGAAAATTTCTGTATATTCCCATCACACTAAGGATTCCTTGCATTAGAATGACCAAGTTTCTATTCAGATAAAAAAACAATTGTTGTGAAACACTGTTGTTTTAGTTTGAATTACACTATAAACTATTATTCCTTAATTTTTTTCTATATAACTTATAGTTCCCCAATCCATCTAGATTCCACCTGTATATTGACTCCTCCAAAGGTCCCAGAGACAACTATTATTATCTCTACAAAACAGTTGCTAATGTGAGAGACATACTAGATCATATGTTGAATTTGATTTATGTAATGTTTTAATATAGTTACATGCCCACAGGTTCTTTTTTAATTTTTTCTTTTCTTTTAAGATTGTTCTTCTCACTTGCTACAGACCTTTGAGAATTTTGATCTCTCAGTAAATTTTAAGGCCTCAATGATAGGCTTAATGAACTTACATGAAAGACCCAAATGACTTCATACATTTCAAATTATCTAGGTGTACTTCACTAAAAATTGGGCTGGAGTGATAGCACAACAGGTAGGATGTTTGCCTTGCTCACAGGTGACCCGGGTTCGATTCCCAGCATCCCATATGGTCCCCAAAGCACTGCCAGGAGTAATTCCTGAGTGCATGAGCCAGGAGTAACCCCTGAGCATCGCCGATTGTGACCCAAAAAGGAAAAAAAAATTAAGAAGTTCTTATGTCTGTTGCTGGTGTGGACTTGAGTTAACACAGAGGAGGGAGATGGCATTAGGAGAGAGCCCTGTTCCCTCCTCCCTGCTGGGTCCTCTACCCCTCACTGATAAAGAGTTTTCCTCAGAAAGGCAGGTAAGTCAGAACTCACATTGGCCTACACAGCATAGGCATTGAAATCCTGACCCATACAGAAAGTCATTAAAGGAGAAGACATAGTGAAGCAAAACATGATTATTTAGGAATATGAAGGAAGGAGGTGAGGAGGGGTATACATTCCTAACAGAATGGGATTTCTTTTTTTTTTTTTTTTGAGCTCCAAGAGCATATTATCAAGCAGAGTCCCACACGCCTGCCTGTTTGGTATGCAGTTGCTTCCAGGAAGGAATTGCAGCAGTACATTAGAGAAAATGATTACACCCGGAAGTGAGTTGTAGGCCACTTCCAGATATAGTGTATGCCCTATATATAGGGAAATCCTTGCATACCCAGATTAGCGAGATGTGGTTGATCCATGGCTAGGTGGACAGGGTGCACCTTGCTTCTCCAAAACTGTTCTAGTAAGGTCTTTCTGGCCTTCAGACTGGTTGCTAGGGGCTTGTCTAGGAAACACTGATTTATACTCTGAAGGATCACTGATGGGCCCGCACTAGGTTCTTGATGAAAAGCAACTCGTTCTATAAAATCCACCTGACATTTATTGCCTGAATCACACCTCCTCAGCCCCCCTCCCCACAGATATTCACACCTGCCTGACTGCTTCGAATCTAAAATGATTGTTAGTGGATAAAGTTTCTACATTATTTTATGTAGGACAACATAGCCTCAGTAGTTTAGGTTTATTGGGTTACTCCCGTTATAGTGCTCCTATTCCTCTTTGTTTATTTGTAGCTTCTTTCTTAGTGTTTTGTTGACTTGTAAATAATGTTTTTCTCTTCTCCTTGAGTCCTTTGCATAGTTTATTCAGAGCAAGTCCTTTTTGTATGGACACAGGAAGACTTAACAAATGTTATGCTTTTGTAACCTGGGAGTCATTTGACTCTACATGATATTTTCCTCCAGGGCATCTGTTCTCTTGACATAAGCCTCAGCTGCCCTTACTTCCTAGCACCCCCAAAGCACGGTCCCGACGTGGGACAAGAAGGACCCAGGGCAAGCAGTGAGTTGTGTGCTACCCTGGCATTGAGATGGGCCTGGCCAAAGTGCCTAATGCTTAACTATAAGTTAAGAACTTGATCATGGACAAATGCTGTCATGATCCAAACAGTGATACTAGATTTGGACCCTGCTAGGGTGAGGAATGATTAATCTGGCCTGAGTGCTGTGGTCTGAGCCTGTGGCAAGATGTTGCCAGAAGAGCTGCCTTGCAAGCCCCAATGTATCCCTTGTTATGTCCATACAAAAATAACTAGTATTGAGATGTTAATAAGTTCCTGGACTAAGGAAAAGAAAAAAACTTTTAAGAGTGAGGAAGGGCTTTGGAGTGCCCTGCCCTCAGGAAGGGCTTTCTTATGTTGATTTGGCTACCTGGCTGGTTGTAGCCTAGAGGGCAAGGTGGGAGAGACAAGGAGGAGGAGGGAGAGAAGCCAGAGAGAGGTAGCAGTTGAGCAGTAGATCCAGAGAGAGGCCGGAGCTGGGAGTGCGGGAGATGAGAAAGTTTGAAGATTGAATAAACGGTAACTAATCAGCAACCAGCTTGGTCCTCGTTCTTCCTTCGCCTGTCCTTGACCACCGGCCGTCCCGATCCATTCCACACACTGCGGTTCCAGAGCACTGAACGCGGGTGGTGAGACAGAGCCGCCCGGAGAGCCCGCGAGTGCACGCGCCCCCTCGGCGTTCTTTAGTTTTTTACAATTTTAGATAATAGTTTAAATAGTCTTGTTCAGATTTATAGCACACGAAATGTTTTAAAGCATATTTAGAAGATTAATTCTTCATTTATATGTATATATATGATTTGATAACATTTGAGACGTATCCATTTGAATTATAGTTCAAAATTTATCTTTTGTGAGTAAATAAAATAATAGCCAACCTTAAGCTTATTTTCTCATTTTCAGAATGATAGGTAGCATTTTAAAAATATACACTATCCAAGATAGCTGTCTAACTTTTGGGGGGGCCAAACCCAGCAATGTTTAGGGGTTACTCTTACTTTACACTTGAAAATTACTCCTGGCAGTGCTTTGGGGACCAAATGGGATGTTGCGGATGAAACCTAGGTTGGCTGTGGCAAGGTCAGAGACTTATCAGCTGTATTATTGTTCCAGTCCCAGATATTTCTCTATTGATTATCCAATCAAATGTGAATCTAGGGAATTCTCTGAAGAAACTTTAAAATTGTATCTTGGTGACTTAAAATAGAGATTTCACTGGATTTTCAAATGGCCCCAGTATAAGCACATGATCCTCAAAAGGCAGAGGGGAAAATTGTCAGAGTTGCAGCTGAAGAAGAAAAGAGAGAAGGGGTAAGCTTGAGTCAGGTCAAACAAGTTAGAAACATTTACTTGTCTCTAAATTTTGAGAAAATGGGTTTTGAATCTAATCATAAGGGAGTCTCTAGAAACAAAAAAGGAAAAAAAACAATAAACACCACAACACATTAGCTTACAATGTGGTCAGTCCCAAAGTGATCGCTCTAGTTATGCTTCATTAATTGTGTCATCAAACATTTCATTACTCTCTTTTCCATAGACAACCTCTCCCATTGTTAACGCTTTGTCTCTGTTGCTCACCCAATGTTTTCTCTGTTCAAAGCAGTCATTGTGCTCAGATTTGCCTTGATTTTTTTTTTCCTGCTCTCAACTTCTTGCCTTTCTTTTCAAATCCTACTCTGTTCTGCGGTTCTAATTCTTTGAATTGATTTCATGAAATGCATTCCCTGATTGGGGGCTGCAGTTATAGTTGAGCAGGGCAGGCTGAGTCTTTGCCAGCAGCTGACCAATGTTCAAACACCCATAGGAGTGAAGCCTGAGCACTGTCAGGTGTGGCTTCAAAACAAACAAGTCAAAAAAAGCATTCCCTGATTGTGCCATTTTTGTTCATCTATCTTCCCACTCTCCATAGCTCTTTTAAGCTAGGAAATACTTTTTACAGCTTGTAAGCAGCCTTGGTAGTTTATAGCTTAAATGCTATCTTTTTCTGATATGCTAAACGGATTCTAAACACATTGACAGAATTTAATTTTTCATCATTTAGAATGACCACCATCTGCTACATACATTAAAGATACTCAGTAAATTACTGATGAGTAACTTATTCTCTGAACGGCTGTCTGATATTTCTTCCATTCACTAATTTCTTGAAGAAATTGTAAGATTTCTTGGAGAATATGTAAATTGCTTAGTATCCTAGCATATTAATTATATGCTTAACTGTAAATTTTTTAAAAATAGTATTTATTTGAATTACCAAAAACCCAAATGTAAGTGAAACCAAACAAGCACCTGTGGTCCCCTGCGTTAGGAAGCCAAACAAGGTCACCCCAGCTTGCCTAAAAAAGGAAAGGCTTTATTTCATCGAAGAGAATACAGACATTGTATAGATGTACCAAAGTTTCTTCAACCAGTCATCTGTTCTAGGGCACTCGGGTTTTTTCCAGATTCTGGCTATTGTAAACAGTGCTGCGATGAACATATAAGCGCAGATGTCATTTCGACTATACTTTTTTGCTCCTCTGGGATATATTCCCAGCAGTGGTATTGCAATGGA
Organism: Sorex araneus; assembly: GCF_027595985.1. Taxonomy (NCBI): domain Eukaryota; kingdom Metazoa; phylum Chordata; class Mammalia; order Eulipotyphla; family Soricidae; genus Sorex; species Sorex araneus. The sequence goes on along the minus strand of NC_073308.1, from coordinate 25,107,122 downwards.
ATACTATGCAGCTGTTAGAAAAAATGAGGTCATGAAGTTTGCAGATCAGTGGATCAGCCTGGAAAGTATCATGCTAAGTGAAATGAGTCAGAAAGAGAGAGACAGACATAAAATGATTGCACTCATCTGTGGAATATAGATTAATAGACTAGAAGACTAACACCCAAGAATAGTATAAATATATACCAGGGGGTTGACTCCATGGCTTGGAGGCTGGTCTCTCATTCTGGGCAACTCAGAGAAAGGAGCACCAAGTAAAATGTGGTTGGAGGTCATGCGGGGGAAGGGTGATGTGTGCCGAATGTAGACTAGAGACTGAACACAACGGCCACGTAACACCTTTATTGCAAACCACAACACCTAATCAGAGAGAGAGAACAAAAGGGAATACCCTGCCATAGTGGCAGTGTGGGGGGGGGTGGGGAGACGGGACTGGGGAGGGTGGGAGGGATGCTGGGTTTACTGGTGGTAGAGAATGGGCACTGGTAAAGGGATGGGTTCTTGAACTTTGTATGGGGAAAACATGAGCACAAAAATGTATAAATCTGTAACTGTACCCTCACGGTGATTCACTAATTAAAAATAAATAAATTATTTAAATAAATAAATAAATAAAACTCAATAAAACAAAATGTTCTTTTGGAATCAAAAAAAAAGAGAATATAGACAGTGACAATGATAAAAATCTAACTCCTTTTCCCTTTCTTTTAGTGAGTATTTATGCAGGTAGTATGAAGGTTTTGATGCTGATAACTTAATTATGTTTTACAAAAAAGTAAGAAATAGTTCTTGGGACACAAAATCAGAGGTATGTAAAAAAATAGAAAGTCCAAATAAATAAGATGATCATGGAGTTTACTGTGCATTAATAAGCAGCAGGTCTTAGCTAGTCCATATTGTCTAAAAATTTAAAACAAACAACAGTAGTGTGTGTGTTTTGGGGGCAGGGGCCATGGTTATAATGAGTTCCTGCTTGTTTCCTTCTGCAAATTAATTGTAAAATATTGATTCTGTCTGCAAGGCAATCCCTATAAAACAGGGAGTGAAAGAGTTATGATTTGGGGGGTTTAATCCAATATATCAATGTCAGGTAGCTCTGTCCTTTTTGGTCAATGGTTCCATAAACTTGAGACAATAAATGGCTCATAAATTTTGGAAATTTGTTCACTTACAATTACACAACTTTAATATTTTTATAACATACAATCTTACTCAACATTGAACTCATCCACCTTTTTAATAATTTATTTAAATCATATCTTAAGGACTCAAATATTTTAAGGAAATGCTTCCATCCAACCTGAAGTTCCGTGAATTATTTGATAGGGAAACTCTTAATAAAGTCTGTTCTGACCCAATGGTCAGGAGTTAATTGGTATTCAAATCTCTCTTACTTGCTCATCTACCAAGAAAAATAATCATCCTTTGCTCCTCCTTTTGAGTCGGAAACATGATGTTTAATACTTATTCCAGTTAATTATGCTCTACATCTTCAGTCTTTGTTCCTATCCAGAGAAAATGTAATTGTTCTCTTTTCTGCAAGTGCAATAGCACTAGAATTGTTGCTTCTACTTGGTGCCCATTAATTAAAAATCTGCTTAACATTTTTATTTCTTTTCAGGCTTACTTCATATCCATTATTTTGATTTGTTAATAGAGATACTACTAAATGTATTTTAACAATACACACAGAAATCAGTTACTAATTTGCGACATTGATTTTTTGAAGGTAACTTAACAGCACTAAAATTATTTTTGCTTCCTCTTCGTAAAATTGACAAATGTCCTCTTGGAAAGGAGCTTGCAGCTCATTTCCATTTGAAAATCTCTTGAAATCTTAGGCCTTCTGGTATTTATTGCTTTGAATCTTACAACTTTCTTTAAGCGTCTATATGTTTTAATCTGATCATTCTCATTGATTTGGGCAAGAATATGATTCTATCAGCAGACACTGTTATCACTGGTAACAAAATACTGATGGGAAGATGTTTGATGCATGGAGGTGAGCAGTGAGCCAAGCATGTGCTGGGGTAAGAGACATGTGGGGAGTTTGTGTGTTTTGATTCTTTTGTTTTGTACAATAAATTAAATTAGAGACTTCACATATAAGTCTGTGGTCTATTTTTCAGCTATATTCCTGCCCCCAGAAGTTTGTTCATAAAAGTTTGTTTATATTTATTATTGTAACTATCCTGTAGCACTGTTGTCCCATTGTTCATCAATTTGCTTGAGTGGGCACCAGTAACTTCTCCATTGTGAGACTTGTCATTACTGTTTTTGGCATATTGAATACACCACGGGTAGCTTGCCAGGCTCTGCTGTGTGGGCGGGATACTCTCGGTAGATTCCTGGGCTCTCTAAGAGGGATGGAGGAATTGAACATGGGTCAGCCGAGTGCAAGGCAAATGCTCTACCCACTGTGCTATCACTCCAGCCCCACAAATGGATAAAAAAAAATCAAAATCCATTTAAAATGCATGGTAGACAAACAAATACTAACATAAAAGCACAAGAAATTCATTGAGTAATTTCTGATTCCCATTACAACTAGCATGAAAATAACTACCATTTATCAAGTTTCACTGACTGTAGGACTCAAGAATACTCACAATGATCAAAGCTACAGTTTTTTCTTTCCCAGCTGCATCTATCTATCTATCTATCTATCTATCTACCTATCTATCTATCTGCCTGTCTGTCTGTCTGTCTATCTATCTACTATCTATGTATATGTACATAGATATGCTAAAGTGTTCTCTTTCCCAGCTGCTTATATATGCATATATACATATGTGTATATATATATATATATATATATACAAGGTCAGATTTTCTTCATGTAATTCCATCAAAATTAGTGAGTGTGTTAACTTTAGGCATCAAAACTATAAATGTTAAAAATATAGGAACCATGTTACCTAAACTATTATTTTAAAGTTTTTTATTTATTTTCAGTAAAGGTAAAATATATTAGAAAAAGGACTTGTAAGTAATGCATAAAATGACTTAGCATATATGTATATTCTACTCTCTATCTTATATCTAATAGTCAATCTATTTCTAAGTAAATTCTACTTCATATAATCATTTGCATATTTTAAAAATATTGACTATGTGCCTACAGAAAGGAGAAAGTTTGCAAGGAGAAAGCCCAAGCCAGGTTCCCACAGTGCACCACACCCAGCTCAGAGGAGTGTCATCTTTGTCACAGCCATACTGAAACCTGGGCAGACAGCCCTGGGAGTTGCCCCATGATCCCCCTGAGGAAGTCTGGGGCATCCCTATTCATAGGAAATAAGAAAGGGCCAAGGAAATGAAGGGTGGGGGAAGGCACAAATGGAAGGGGGACAGGACCACCAAGTAGCCATTACCCTGAGTGTCTCTTTCCTTACGTTTCCACTGCAGAGGTAATTCAGGCAAAGAACATTTGAGAAACAGTGAAAAACTATAAAGCATTCACATGCAGAGTAAGAACTGGAATAGAATTACATTGACCACATATGTACTAGATTTTTGAAAGTTCAGGGGGCTGGAGAGATGTTCCAGTCACAAAAAGTAAAAATCTGTTACTCAATGCAAGAAGCAAGGCGAACTCTTTATCTACTGAAAACTATATTATTACTGAAAGGAATGAAAACTCAAAGAAATGGAAGTCCATTTCTTCTTTGTGCATTATAATAATACTTAAGTATGATGATCTTACTTAAAGCACTTCATAGATTCAGTGCACTCCCCTCAGAATTCCCAGGAAATACCTCAGGGACTTAGAACAAGCACTTCAAAATTATGTATGGGAACTTTAAGTATCAATCAAATATATCTTGAAAATAAAATCAGATGGGAGAGAACACATTCCCAGGATTTAACTACACAACATAATTATAATATTCTGAACTGCATGGTATTCTACTAAAGATAGATTCTTATAGCAATGTAGCAGAACAAAGAATTCAAAGGTACAGGCCTCCAATATATGGAAAGTAGTTCTATGACAATGTGGCTAAGTGTAGGAAGTGACACAAAGAAATAGTCTCTAAAAAAATGATGCTGATAAAAGTTGCCTCATTCAAAGAAGGAAAAAAGACCCCCATCTCACATCATACACAAAGATGAATTATAGACATTGAAATTATACATGTGTCTTTTCAACTCATGAGGAATAGCATAGACAAAATTCTCCATGGCTTTAACTACACCTAAGTTTTCAGTGAGATGACCCCACTGGCAAAGAAAGAAAGCAGAAATAAACAAATGAGACTATGCTGAAATAAACCCTTTTGCACGGGGTAATATATAATGCTCAAGAAAAAAAGATACCCTCCCGAATAGAACAAAACATTCTCACACCACAAAAATGGCTAATATCCAATGCACAAAGCATTTACTAAGTTTAATCACAAAAATAATCTATCCAAAGCTGGGGGAAGGAATTTAACCAGCAGTCAAATTAATACCACTATTACTACTAGTACTATTACTAATAAGACCAAGAAGCTTATGAAAAAGTTTCATCTTCCTGATTATTTGAGAAATATATATGAAATTGTCACAAATACCGGATCAGCAAAATTGGCACTCATCAAAAAGAACTAGTATAGGCAAGGATGCAGTAATAAAGGAATGTTCATTTACCATTAATGGACTTATGTCTGGCTCAGTTCTTACAGAAAATGATGTAGGGGGTTTTAGTTAATTTTGTACTAATTTGTAACTTTAGGCATAGTCTAGGTTTATATTAGTAGAGGATTAGAATTTCAGTTAGGGCAATGAGTAGAGTTAGGGTTAGAATTTGTGTTGGAGTTATAGTTTAGGTTTGATTATATTTAAAATTTTAAGTAGAAGTTAGAAACAGTGAGATTTTTTAATGAGGCTAATTTTTAGTTAGGTTACAGCTTGGATATGAAGTAATTTAAGAATTTGGCTTAGGTTAGATATATGGTTAGAGTTAGGGTTCTTAATAGAGATAGCGTGTAGGTTTGGGTATGTTTAAAGTTGAAGGTTATAGTTATATATAGGGATATTGTTAAATAAGGTTAATTTCCAGGTTTGGCCTAGGCAAGGGCGAAGTTGGTATAAGGTTAGGTTACAGTTAGGTTCAGCATATGTGATAGTTTTGGTGTTAGTGTTGGTTTAGCTAACGTGTTATGTCCAAAGTTAATAGTGAAAGTTCATTATTGTTCAATAATCTTATGGGTAGACAATTCTGGATCTTTCCCTTTATATCCCTCTGTCAAAAATACAATGACATACAGGTACACAGTCAATATTTGATTGAATAATGAATATAACAAATTTTCAGACTTCCAAATTCATATTAAAAAGTTAATTGCAATGGCCTAAAAACAGGCTCAAAATTCTATGATAAATTTTAATATACAGAAACCTGAAGATTGCTCTGCAGCACCGTATGGTCCCAGATCATCTCTATGAATGATTTTTAAGCACTGAATCAGAATAACTTCTGAGCATTGCTGGTTGTAATACAAAAACAAACCAGAAATTGATTACATTTATTTACACTAGGTGTCAACCACTAATAAGGGAATTAAGAAAATGGTTCATTTATAGTAATAACAAAAAAGATACAAAACATTACAAGTAAATTTAGTCAAGGAGGTGAAAGATTTTTATAAGGGGCAGAGGATATGACTCCATTTAAATCTGTGCCTTAAAAACAAACAAACAAACAAAAGCACTGCAAAAAAAAAAACCTGAAAGATTTACACAATGGAACTTACTAACATTGCTGAGAGAAAGAAAGTCAGTAAGAAAGAAAGAAAGAAGGAAAGAAAAGAAAGGAAGGAAGGAAGGAAGGAAGGAAGGAAGGAAGGAAGGAAGGAAGGAAGGAAGGGAGGGAGGGAGGGAGGAAGGAAGGAAGGAAGGAAGGAAGGAAGGAAGGAAGGAAGGAAGGAAGGAAGGAAGGAAGGGAGAAAGGGAGAAAGAAAGAAAAGAAAGAAAGAAAGAAAGAAAGAAAGAAAGAAAGAAAGAAAGAAAGAAAGAAAGAAAGAAAGAAAGAAAGAAAGAAAGAAAGAAAGAAAAAAGAGAGAGAGAAAGAAAGAAAGAAAGAAAAAAGAGAGAGAGAGAAAAAGAAAGAAAGAAAGAAAGAGAAAGAAAGAAAGAAAGAAAGAAAGAAAGAAAGAAAGAAAGAAAGAAAGAAAGAAAGAAAGAAAGAAAGAAAGAAAGAAAGAAAGAAAGAAAGAAAGAAAGAAAGAAAGAAAGAAAGAAAGAAAGAAAGAAAGAAAGAAAGAAAGAAAGAAAGAAAGAAAGAAGTTTCTAAGTGGGCCTGAAAGCTTGGTCAAAGGGTTGAGTGCAAGTCTTGCATGCAGGAAACCCAGTTTTAATCCTTGGCACTCCACAGTCCCCTGAGCACCACCGGGAGAAAACTTCAGCTAGGAGTTGATCTCTGTACTACCAGATTTGACTCCCAAAGAAATAAACATATATTAAAACTCTTAGACAGGGAAAAATATCATGACATTGGGATGAGTTGTGAGTTCTTATATTTGGCACCAAAATCACGAGAAGTGGAGGAAATATTTATAAAGCATATCAGGTAAACAGTTCACACACCAAATATATAAAAGGGCCAGCAAATAACTCAGACAACTGTTTGACTTACTTTGATAATATAGGCTGTTTTTGTTTTGCCAGATTGTTCACTGCTAGGACCCAGTGTTGCAGTGCTGCTCGGCCATAGCATTACTGGTTGTACCTGAGGTCACCCCCAGGAGTGCTTGGGGCCAAGGCGACAACTGGGATTGAACTCAAAGGCTTGAGGCACTCGAAAGATGCATCTCTGACCTGGGAGCTCTCAGCTTACCCCATAGCTGACTTATTTTAAGCACTTCTTAAAAACAAGAGTTTATTTTTCTCCTCAGTGGATTCTCACTTTTCTTAGGATCATATTCTTTAGAACATCCCCTTAACATCAGCCAGGTGAACTGAACAGAAAAGTACAGATCTCTTGAATTCTATTTTAGGGAATCTTTCTCTTCTCCAGAGCTATATCTGGGTAAGTCAAGCTCCCTTAGCTTCCTACCATGCACACAAGCTGCATTTGGTCATCTCAGGAAAACTGGCAGCTTCTACTTGTGTTCTTCCTTGCCTATTCTGAAAGACACAAAATATCTCCAGAGAGGAAATTTGACTAACCATTGACCTTTCTCAGTTGTTTCTGTTTAGTAAAAGATCCCTGTTCTGAACGTCCTGGTGCTTTTTTTGTGAAAAACAGCTGTCTCAAATTGTGTCTGAATATTTTAGTATTTCCAAGGATATCGCTAAGATGGGCCCTTTGTGTTATATGGAAGTACTGTTCAAATTTTCATTTTAAAGAGTTACTTTTCCTGAAAACTCTAAATCTATATTTATTGGTTTTGGAACCACACTTGGCAATGATCAGGGCTTACTCCTGGCTCTGCATTCAGGAATTACTCCTGGCAGTGCTTGGGGGATCTTATGGGGTGTTGGGGATTGAACCCAGATTGGTTACATGCATACAAGTGCCATATTTGCTGTACTTTCTCTCCAGTCCCTAAAAAATCTAATTATTTTTAAAATGTTGATATTGGTTTACAAGCAAATTCTTTACCAATAAGTTAGAAAAGAAAGGAATAACTATAGCTTTTAAAATAATGTTTGTGGCCAGAGCGATAGTACAGTGGGTTGGTTGTTGATAGTACAGTGCTACATGTAGCACTGTAGCAATGTTGTCCCATTGTTCATTGTTTTGCTGAAGTGGGCACCAGTAACATCTCCATTGTGAGAATTGTTGTTACTGTTTTTGGCATATTGAATATGCCTCGGGTAGCTTGCCAGGCTCTGCCGTGTGGGCAAATACTCTCAGTAGCTTGCTGGGCTCCCAGAGAAGGACAGAGGAATTGAACCCGGGTTGGCCTCATGCAAGGCAAAAACCCTACCCGCTGTGCTGTTGCCCCAGTCTATAGACAATGTATCACATGCAAATATATATATATACATATATATATAAAATCTAAATAAAAATCTTATTTTTGCCAATAAAGTGTTATAGAGAATTCATTGATTTTCAAATGTGCTATTGTTTTGCATAACTGTAATGTTTATTCTTTAAGCCTCAACATCCTAAATTTAAATACTAAGAGCAATATTTATCAATGATGGAATTCATCTTTAACTCTGATCACTGTATCACTGTATCACTGTCATCCTTTTGTTCATCGATTTGCTCGAGTGGGCACCGATAATGTCTCCATTTTTCCCTGTCACCTGCTAGTGTACCCCAGTGGCGTATTGGGGGCTCTTTCAGGATCAGGGGAATGAGGACCATTGTTGTTACTGTTTTTTAGCATATAGAGTACACCACAGGTAGCTATCACGCCCCTGTTGTGTGGGCGGAATACTCTCGGTAGCTTTCCAGGCTCTCCAAGAGGGACGGAGACTTTAATAAATTAATAAATAAAGAGTAATAAGCACTGTTGTCTCACTGTTCATTGATTTGCTCTAGTGTGCACCAGAAACGTCTCCATTGTGAGACTTGTTGTTACTGTTTTTGGCATATCGAATATGCCACAGGTAGGTTGCCAGGCTCTGCCATGCAGGCGGATACTCTCGATAGCTTGCCGGGCTCTCCGAGAGGGATGGAAAAATTGAACCTGGGTCGGCCACGTGCAAGGCAAATGCCCTACCCACTGTGCTACCGCTCCAGTCCAAAGGTTAATAAATTAAAAATAAATTTAAAACAAAATAAAATAAATAAAAAATAATAAATAAAATTTAAAAATCTCAAAACCAGGTGCAGACCCACCGTGGAAGCGGGTGGGAACGTGGGGCATGCAACTCTAATGTGTAACATAAATCCATTAACTCTAATGGGTGACATAAATCATATTACTGAAATATTGTCAATGCATTTTGGCACTTTTTATGAATATTGACTAATATAAAGTCTTAATTCTAAATTCTTAAAAAGATTTTATTTTATGTTTGCTTCCTGCCAAATTAAAAAAAATTTAGTCCAAGAAAATGCATCATATTTTAGTTTTACCTTGATTTTTAAGTTTTATGATTTCCCAATATTTAATAAAATTTTTTACTCTGTCTCTTTATATGATCCCTTCTTATTAAATATGTTTATGGTCATAAAACAATTTTATTATTAATTTAGAATTTTAAACTTTTAGCATTTGTCACATACTAGGAAAATTATCTCTTTAGAAATTCTCAAAGGCAATTACATTCTCCATAAGAACAGTGAATACTCTGTTTTCTCAGAATATTCTGTCTTACAGGGAAAGAAAGTAGGATGTATTAAAATTATGGATATATGAAAATCATCACTGTCTTTAATTCTTAAATTTTCTGAATTCTCTTGGACATGCCTTAGGCTTCTATCTGTTTGCTTCAGTGATTTTCCATTTTTTAACTTAACTTTTCACTTTCCCTTGTAGTTAAGATTGCAAACCTTAGAGTCATACTATTTGTGTTCAAAGTATTGTTTTGACAATTATAACCCGTAACCTCAGGCAAGTAATTTAGCTTTTCTGTGCATATCTTATTCTATATAAGGGAACATCCTGATATAGAGTTGGGACAGCTCTGAAGGTGACAAGCAGAAACTGTTGGAGCTCGATTGTGATGAACAGAATTGTTACATGGTGAGTGCACCAGAGATCAAAAACTGCTAGCCTCTCAGGGCTGGTGATTCTTTCTCTCCTTCATAGGCATCAATTTAGCATTTCTCTGACTTTGCTTCTATTGGCATATCCACTGAACACAGCTAAGAATGCTGGATGTGCAGAGAGACGTAGATAATTAGACTGAGCTCACTTGGGTAGCTTTGCCAGTCTGAGATAGTCTTTGATTTGAGGCTACACCCAGCTGTGCTGAATGTTGACTCTTAGCTCTGGATTCAGGCATCACTCACTCCTGGCTGGGTTTCGGGGAACATGTGAGGTGCCTGGGATCAAATCAAGATCAGATTTGTACAAGGCAAACACCCTACCCTCTTTAATCTCTCTCTGGCCCCAACTAGTTTTAGATATTTAATGAGATATGCAAAGTGTCCTTTAGTTAGGATATCCACACATTTTAGGAATTAGAATATGGATTTATTGAGGGAACTCACATTCGATGCTTAATTCTACTATTTGTCTCCTCTTTCCTACAAAGTAAGGAATGACTTAGCAGATTTATACAAACATATGACAGGTTTAAGCAAACATATTAATGACATAGTTAAAACACTTTGTAGGACTTCAAAATAAGGGACAAAGCAATTCTGAACTAAAAGGTCAGCTGATATTTAGGGTCTTGTTTCTGGAAACTGAGTGTTTCTTTGGGGAAGGGCATGGAAGAGTGATTCGGTTTTCAGTCAGTATTTTTGTCTGGTGAGTTTGGCAAAAGCCAAGAACAATGTTATAATGTATTTAATCTGGTCCACTACAAATCCATATGTTGAAACTAACCTTTACATTAAAAAAATATGACTGTGTGTAAAGGAAAAATTATGAGGTGTTTAGGGTGAACCTAAAGGCAGTCTGACTGGAATCATAATTAGAAGAGATTTAGGTGTGGATGTGAGTGGACTTGGAGTGAGGCTATGGGAGACCCTGGTGAAACAGTCCCCACTTATGGTAACATGAAGCATGTCAGAGAAAGCTCTTCCAAAACATTACCCTTTGCCTTCTAGAACTGTAGAATATAAGTTTGTAGTCATTTACCATACTATAAACGTTATTCTTTTTGTAATCCCTTGTGGCCGTCACTAATGTGAATGAAGTAAAACCAATAGTTAAAAGAAATGAAAGGTTTTATAAGTGATTTTGAAAATTAATTTGGTAATAAATGCAAAGATTAAAAAATCTCACAATCTATGACTCAGCAATTTCATTGCCTGATACATGGGACATTCTTTCATGTGTCAACAGGACATGATTACAATGATGCTCATGTGACACATTCTGTATTTGGTGTTTGATTCAGTATCTTAGCAGCAGCATGGCCTTTCCAATCTGTCCTGCAAATGTAAAGTTGATTGTGCCCCCACAACCTGTGCATCAATCTTTTAATGGAAAACTAATTATCAAATGCTTCTGTGGTAGTAGGACTGTCTTTCTTCGGGGGAAATTCCAACAACAATAGTGAGTTTTGTGTTGAAATATGGAATGTAATTAAGGTAAAGAGAAAATGAAGTGAAATTCATCAGTTATACAGTTGGGAGTTGGGGGGCAGGGGCGGGGGGGTATATTGGGGTTTTTGGTGGTGGAATATGGGCACTGGTGAAGGGATGGGTGTTTGAATATTGTATAACTGATACATAAACCTGAGAACTTTGTAACTTTCCACATGGTGATTCAATAAAAATTAAAAAAAAAACACCAAAATCTAGGGGCTGTTATGTAATTATACTATTAGATTAAAAATAGAAAACCAGAAAATAATGTGATATGAACATAAAGACATAAAATAAATAACAAAAAAGATGAGGCTGGAGAGATTATATAGTGGGGAGGGTGCTTGTCTTATATATGGACAACCCTGGTTTGATCCTCAGTATCCCATATATTCTCCAAGCACTGCTAGGAGTAATCCTTGTGCACAGAGCCTCAAGTAAGCCCTGAAATACCACTGTTTGGTTAAAAAAAAGTATGATTATTCCTAAAACAGTTATTTCTAAAAGGGTGCTCAACATCTATTTTTTTTTCTTCCAACCATTCATTAAATGTATAATCTTTTTTTATAATATATTTCTATCTTGCAAATAATTATCATTGTTCTTTCACTGTGAATATGCCTTTTTAAATATACCTCTGAATCTATTGTTAAATTATCATTTCTATAATACAAATCCTCGCACAGCAGAGCCTGGCAAGCTCCCCATGGCATATTCGATATGCCACAAATAGTAACAATGATGGGTCTCATTCCCCTGACCCTGAAAGAGCCTCCAATGTGGAACCGTTGGGAAAGACAAGTAAAGAAAAATGGCTAAAATCTCAGGGCTAGGACAAATAGAGACATTACTGGCACCCACTCAAGCAACTTGAGGAACAACGGGATGACAGTGATACAGTGATAATACAAATCATGACTTATTAAAATAATAATTTTGAAATTATTCAGTACTTTAGTTTTACTTACATAATCTGTACATAAGCCTTGTTTTACAAACGTGGTTATGAGGCATAATTTCTAGGTGTGTAGAAGGAATTAATATGTAGATGCCTTAAGTCAGCTACAATAGCAGGTCTAAAATTATAAGATAAAATCTCTGCTGAGATTTAAAATATAATAAGAAACTTCAATTTTTTTCTGAATATACAAAATTTTGTTAAATTCCATGTCAGAATCTAAAACTGTCTTGAATGTCATAATTTTAATGTCAGCACCTTGATTTATGTGTCTGTAAAATATATATTTCATGGGAAATTTGTATTGTTACTCCAGAAGTTCCTCATTATATTAATGTTCCCATGCCATATGTAGCACAATCAGAAAACACTTTACTTGAAATCATTGACTTGAAAATCACATCTGCTGACTTAAACTTGAATATAATGAAAAATATACATCTGTTATGCCTAGGATGTGACCAGAAACTTCCAATTAAGAATCTATATTTAATATATAAAGCATATGCAACAAAAGCAACTGAAATATTGTAAATTACTCAAATTGGTATAAATCATGCTTATTTTCATTACCAAAGACAAATTTATTAGCTGTGGACTCTACATATTGAATTGTCTAAACCAGTCATCTAACTTCTACGTTCTATCACTTATTTATATGTAAACTGAGGATAATAAAGAATCAGATCATTCATTTCCTGTTAAGATTGATTAAGTTACTATTTGTAGAGTTTGAGTTTGGTTATAGAGTTTAGAAATAATTCACTTTAAAACATTTTCATTGTGTTAACATTTTTAACATCACCACCACTATCATAAGTAGAGTAAGTTAATTTACTTTAGAATCATTTCTAAAGAAAAATACTTTCTATATTTATACCGTCTTATTTTCCTAAAAAAATATTTACATTTAATAATGTATAAACTGTTACAGATACCTTGTATCAAACAATTGAAATAAACTTTTCACCTTAAGAAAGTGTTCTGTCACTTATTTGTGCCTCAAATTTCAACAATAATTCTATTCCATTATTATGGAGATGTGATGCTATTTTGAGAGGACCCAAAATATCTCCCTGCAAATCGTGTTCAATCTTGAAAACACTTACTTGCTTGATCATAAATCTAACGAGACATAAGCAAAATCAGTCAGTGAAGATTATTAAAGTGGGGCCTTTTACCCTGAAGAATAATAGATGAGTGTTCTGGTCCCAGCCCGTCAACCGGGTATGATACTTAAGCACAGCCACAGTAACAACAAAACTCAAGAAGAAATGTCAGAGAAGCAATTTAAGTAGCTCACGCATTCTCAGAAAATTAAGCAAAAATGAACAAGTACAAATTTATGAGTTTGTTAATGAATATAAGATGCACAGTCACATAATGCCTTTGCCACATAAGACCTCAAACCAGAATTTCTGGAACTATGAATGTCATATCATGACTGTGAATATGTTATGCTGCACAAGAGGTGGTATTTTTAGATTATAGCCTTAATTGTAGGATTCTGATCAATCATCTGAACCCCAATTGTATTCTGGGTCTACCAGGGCTAAATCTACCAATATGCGAGTGATCAAACCCAGTGACTGTTCCATCACTTAAGTCACCCTCTCCACCTAAGATCTGTGTTATTTTACATATTTATACATTTGTAAAAATAGGTAGCTACTACAATATCATCCTGTCATTAGTCTAGAAATAGCTTAATTTGCATTTTAAATTCTTAAACTGCATATAATATATAACTGAATTTTAAATTATTTAAGAATGAGTATTTTTGAATTATTTTTAAATGTAATGTTACATGAGTATGACATACATACTCATGAGTATAACATAATACTCATATATGGTAATATATAACTATAATGATCATATATAGTAATATATGAGTTTTACTATAATGTTATATAATACTCATGTAGTACTGTTTTATGGCTCAAAAATAAAAGTTCTTAAAATTTCAATAATTTGAATTTTAATATGAATTATCTGTTATAGTTTATGCTCATATTTTTAAAATAATTCATGTACACTTTAAAACTTGTTTGTTTTCTGGTCATATCCAATAGTTCTCAGGACCTACTCCTATTTCTGTGCTCAGAAATCAAACCTTATGTTTCCTAGGAAATCATATGCAGTGCTGTGATTCAAACACAGGTGGACAATGCAAGGCAAGTTCCTTAATGCATGTATGTCTCTGGCACACAAAGGATTCTAAACGTCTTAGTGGAAAAATAAGTTTTTCTTATTAAAATCTTTCACAATAATTTTTTATGTTTTTTAGTTATTCAAAAAATTAAGTTCATCGATATAATTATGATTTATCTATTTACGTATTTTGCCAATTTTTTGTCGTTATAATCTATTAATCCATATTTTATTGGATGATTATATATGTAGATTGGAATATCTTCCATATGTTAAAACCTTTTTTTGTTGTTGCTATGGAGTCTATTTTCTCATTATTTTTCCTTCAAACACTACTTTAAGAATAATTATCAACAAGTACTTTAGCTTGATTATTATTTACTTTATTTGATGATTTATTTTCCATAGCTTAATTTACTTATACTCAGAATATGAGTTTGTTACTAAAATTTTACTGATTTATTTGTAAGTGTGATGGGTGGAGGGCACTCTGTGCGCCCAGGAACTTTCCCAGTGATACTCTGCTAACTTGACTAGAGAGCTGACTGCTCAGATCCAGCCATGATAAGTTTCTCAGCTTTGCCCCTGAGACCACAATCAAACATCCAAAAGCTCAAGGACCATGAGCCCCGCCCCCCCAGTGGTATTTGTGGGGTTTTGCAGAGCCAGGATTCAAGTTTTCATCCCCTTAATGGCAACATGCATTCATTATCACTGAGTGAAGAGCCGTCTTTGGAATCCATTAGTATACTTAAACCTTTTTTGACAATCCTGTAACTGCATTAATATCATCTCTATTTTATCATTTTCCTTATATTTTTATATACTTTTAAGTCTCTCATTTCTTTTTTTTTTGGAGGTACATGCTAAATCATAACTATTATTTTAATCTAAATAATATATTAGTCCATTTTCCTATTACCCTATTAATTTTACTTAGTTTAAATAGCATAATTTACTACTATTAAATGTAATTTTAAATACGTGTGATTAATTTTACAGTTTTCTTGACTAAGTAGGAACCAGAAAACTTTATATCTATTTTTCTCATCTCTATTTATTTTTGTAAATTCTAATGTATTTATGTTTTAATATCTACAGAGTAATATTACTGGTGCTGTCAACTTTATTTAATAGTAATGGTGTAAGTAGTAATGGCATCAGTAGCAGTATCAGTTGTAATAGTAGTATACACAGAAGTAAGTAACAGTAATAATAGTAGCAACAGCAGTTATTAAAACTTGATGACATTCTTTAAGTCTAACTCCTAAGGATGTAGTTTCTTTAATTTTATGTAAGTGGCTTAAACTGGACTTATTAAAACATCTTAGAAATATAAATTACATAACTTATATTTTTCCAATATATGATTCAAATTGTATAAATCATAAGTTTAGCTATTTTCATGAACAAATAATAGCCCATTGTAATAAGGTAATAGATGTTATGTTATCAATTTATGGTCATTTATAGCACTGTAGCACTGATATCCCGTTGTTCATGAATTTGCTCCAGTGGGTACCAGTAATGTTTCCACTGTGAGACTTGTAGTTACTGTTTTTGGCATATTAAATACGCCATGGGTAGCTTGCCAGGCTTTGCCATGCAGGCAGGATACTATCGGTAGCTTGCTGGGCTCTCCAAGAGAGACGGAGGAATCAAACCTGGGTTGGCTTCGTGCAAGGCAAATGTCCTACTCGCTATGCTATAGCTCCAGCCTTGGTCATTTATATAATTTTAAAAATATAAATAATATTTTAATATGTATTTTGTATGTATTTATTTATAGTTGATTCCCTTTCATGTATATCATTTTTGTTTTCTGCTAGTTTATTATAAAATCAGCATTATTTATTTTCTGTGCTTTTGTTCTCAAGCTACTTCAAATATTTTCTGTATATATTTTGAATTACTTTTAGGAAAAAAATGTGCACTATGATATACAAATATATGTGCAGCCCATTCTAAATACTAGTCTTTGAGACTTAACATGTGTAATGTTTTTGTACCTCAGATATTCTTATCTGTAATCTCATTTTCATTTCTCTTTTTTCTGTTATAAATTTTATAAACCTATCTTTGAATTTATAATTAATGTCTTTTACTTTTTCCAATTTATTGTAAACATTCGTGTTTTCTTAATGCCAAATATTGTGTCATCAATTGCAATTTTCCATTGATTCCCATTAACTCTTGAGATTCTTCTTTTCTTAACATATTTAATCGACTTTTATTTACTTAAAATGTATTTGTTTTGTTTTGGTTTTGCACATGTACTTCCGGAGATCAAATTTGGGTCAGTCATGGTCAAAGCAAGCACTTTAACTCACTAGCTGTCCCTTATTTAAAATTCTAAACAGAGTAGATTAAAATATGTAACTAGATGGATTTCAGTGTATTCATTTTAGAATATTTTATTTCTTCCTAGATTTTAGTGTTGAGGTTTTGTTTTCTACATTGTCTTTTGCTCTGTTGAAGACCATGGACAATTGTATAACTCTGTGGGTATATGTATGTATACATATACATATATACGTATGTATATACACATGTGTGCATATTTCTACATTTCTATATGCATCCTCACTACAAAGACCTGAATTGCCTGTGTGAATCAATAGAAGTGGTCTATGCAACTGTCTTCTAATCCACAAGTAATTCTTGTGTGTGCCCACCACAGAGGGAAACCAGAAGTGCAGTCCCTGAGGACTCTCGTGATTCACAGCTGATGGCTGCTTTCAAACACTCCGCACCTTCTCTGAATTTCTCATCTTCGTAGCAGAGTGCAGGCACCCTCTGCAGTGCATCCTCACTACTCGGGCGTAGAGATCTACAATGAGCCTCTGTTACCTGTCTGTACTCTCAGCTCTGTTGCCAGCAGCTTTCTGTTCTGTGCTCCCTCTCTGCTGTTTGTTCCGTTCTCACCTCTGGCCTTTGGAACCCAGATGGTCAGTGGCCAGCTTGGGCCCAGAGCCAAAGCAGCTGCCATAGCTCAGATCTCCAGCTCAAGGTTGATTCCTTTCTGGAACCTGAGTCTGCCAGGGCCACTATTTTCCCCTCAGCTTCTCAGCTACCTTAGAATGTTTGCTAGAGGTCTGTCAGAACACTGCTTTGCTGCTAACAACTCAATGGCAGAAAGGGATTGAATACTGAGAGGGCTGTGCTGAAAATTTTGCTGTTGCCACTTATTTTTTTTTTCTTTTTGGGTCACACCCGGCAATGCACAGGGGTTACTCCTGGATCTGCACTCAGGAATTACTCCTGGTGGTGCTCAGGGGACCATATGGGAGGCTGGGAAATGAACCCGGGTTGGCCAATTGCAAGGCAAACACCCTACCAACTGTGCTATGGTCCAGCCCCTGTGCTGAGAATTTCGGATGAATCATTTCCATGCTCCCTTCAAGGAGAAATGTCCAAGTCAACAATATTAATCCAGTTTCCCTTTTAGCAGCTCTTACCTCTCTCACAATCAGGTAGACAGCATATTGCAAGGAAGCCTCTGAAAATAATTGGTTTAAAGAATATCACACAATAAATACAATTAAGATTCCAGGAACCCGATAAAAACACTAATGCTTGGGACCCATCGAAAGCAACTGACTCGAGTTTGAAGTTGGGGAGGTTGATTCCTTCCATTTTCTTTTTCCCAAGAATTGATTTAGCTATTCGTGGGGGCTTATTGTTCCATTCGAATTTCAGGAGTGCTTGTTCCAATTCTTTGAAGAATGTCAAGGGTATCTTTATAGGGATCACGTTGAACTTGTACAATGCTTTGGGGAATATTGCCATTTTGATAATATTCTTCCAATCCATGAGCAGTAGTAATTAAAACAGCATGGTACTGGAACAAAGGCATAGCTGCAGACCAATAGAAATGCGTTGAATATTCTGACACACCAGCCCAAATATATGATCATCTAATCTTTGAAAAGTGAACAGGAAATGTCAAGTGGAGCAAGGAAAACATGTATAACAAATTGTGCTGGCAAAACTGAACAGCTATATGCAAAAAAAATGAACTCAGATCTCCACCTATCACCCTGTACAAAAGTCAGATCAAAATGGATTAAAGATCTCAACATCAGACCAGAATTTCTAAGGTACATTGAAGATAAGATCGGCAAAACCCTCCAGGACATTGTAGCCAACAGTATGTTCAAAGCTGACACACCACTGGCCAAGCAAGTGAAAACAGAGATAAATAAAAGGGACTACCTTAAACTATGAAGTTTCTGCATCTCAAAAGATACAGTAACCAAAGTGCAAAGACAGCCTACAGCATGGGAAAAGATATTTACCCAATACCCATCCAATAAGGGGTTGATATAAAGGATATACAAGGCACTGGTTGAACTCCACAAGAAAACTGCTAACCCGATCAAAAAATGGGGTGATGGAATGAACAGAAACTTCCCCAAAGAAGAAATCCGAATGGCTAAGAGGCACATGAGAAAATGCTCAACATTACTAATCATCAGGGAGATGATCTCACACCATAGAGACTGGCCCACATCCAAAAAAACAAAAGCAACCGGTGTTGACACGGATGTGGAGAGAAAGGGACTCTTCTTCACTGCTGGTGGGAATGCCTACTGGTTCAGCCCTTTTGGAAAACAATATGGACGATTCTCAAAAAATTAGAAATTGAGCTCCCATTTGACCCAGCGATACCACTCCTGGGAATATATCCCGGAGAGACAAAAAGGTATAGTAGAAGTGACATTTGCATTTCTATGTTCATTGCAGCACTGTTTACAATAGCCACAATCTGGAAAAAAAACGGAGTGCCCAAAAACAGATGACTGGTTAAAGAAACTCTGGTACATCTACACAATGGAATACTATGCAGCTGTTAGAAAACATGAAGTCATAAAATTTGCATATAAGTGGATCAACATGGAAAGTATCATGTTGAGTGAAATGAGTCAGAAATAAAGAGACAGACATAGAAAGATTGCACTCATATGTGGAATATAATGTAGCAGAGAGTTACGAGCTAGCAATGATGCAACTTCTGGCAGAAATTTCTCTGGACTTAATTACTAAAATACTAAAATAAAGAAATACAAAACCTCGAGGCTGCTATTGTAGCCACAGGACCTCATATCTCTTCATTCTCAGCAATGGAAAACAAATTATCAAATGCTTCCTTTCCAGCAGGTCTGACTTTGGGGGGGGGGGGAAATCTCCAAACAATAATAGTGAGTTTTTTGTTGAAATATTGAATGTAATCAAAGTAAAGAGAAAGTAAAGTGAAATTTATCAGCTTCACAGGCGGGGTGTGGGGCTTGCGGGGGTAGGGGTAGGTTTACTGTGGTTCTTGGTGGTGGAATATGTGCACTGGTGAAAGGATGGGTGTTTGAGCATTGTGTAACTGAGACTTAAGCCTGAAAGCTTTGCAACTTTCCACATGGTGATTCAATAAAAAAATAAATTATAAAAAATAAAGCAACTGACTAAATTTGCCAAAGATGAACAGGCAAACCAGCTAAATCCGTGACTCCAGGGGAGGCATTACTCTACACCAGGGAGAGCTAGTGTGAGCGTCATTGCTGTTCTTTCTCTGCCATACCCAATTGTTGCAAACGGATTCGCCCTGCCAGCAAAGCATGTCCTCAGCCCATTGGACTATCTCTGCCTGCCTCCCTTTAGTTTACACAGATCATTTATATTTGTACTTGTCAGAAATGATTTAACTGTAGGAAAAAGAATGTATTTAATTGACTGTTACACGTTAAAAATATTTTATCAGGGCTGGAGCTATAGCACAGTTGGTAGGATGTTCGTCTTGCACACAGCCGACCCAATTGGATTTCCAGCATCCCCTGAGAAGCTAGGAGTGTGCTAGGAGTGGTTCCTGAGTGCAGAGCCAAGAGTGAAACCTGTGCATCGCCGGGGTGTGATCCAAAGAGAAAAAAAGAAGTTATCCGCCTACTGTTGAGTAATAGAGAAGGTTGGCAGAAAAATTAATTGACATAACTGAGAATTTTCCACTTAGTGTCTGCTACTTCCCTGGTAAGAAGGCAAGAAGGTTACAAGAGACCCATTTGACTGGTAGTGTTTACCAAAGAGATACATCAACCCTGGAGGGAGAAGAGAGAGGGGGCAAGGTGACAATCACTGGAACTGTTAAGAAGAAGAATAATAGTAACTTCTGATGCAATTGGGTGATGCTTATAGGTGATCCTTTAAAGGTGACCTGGATGGGGAGGGGTGCTGAATAATGTATTTCTTTTCTAATAGGTCTAGCTAAAGTTTGGAATCTCTGTGTTAAACCTTTAAAGATTTGGTGTTCCTTTAGCTACAATGTCTTATTGTTGATATTTTAAAAGTTTGCTTCTTTCTGTATGTGGTCTATATAATGTTTATTTTGGAAGAGAATTTTTCTCATTTGTAAGAAGCCAATAATTGCATATGTTACAATTTTTTTCACACATTTATTCCCCTTTTTTTTTTCTTTTTGGGTCACACCTGGCGATGCACAGGGGTTACTCCTGGCTCTGCACTCAGGAATTACTCCTGGCAGTGCTCGGGGGACCATACGGGATGCTGGGAATCGAACCCGGGTCGGCTGCGTGCAAGGCAAACGCCCTACCCGCTGTGCTATTGCTCCAGCTATTCCCTTTTTTTTTTTTATAATTCTTTGCCTCTGATAATTTTGGGGTACTGTGGTATACAATTTTTAATTGACGAAATTTTATTTTGCATTGTTTTTAAGATGTTTATTTCTAAGGAAAACTTTTCAAATTCATGATTATAATGCCTTATTCTATTCAGCTTCATTTTTCTTTGTATTCTTAATTATTTTGTTTTGATATTTTGAGACCACACCCACCAGTATTCAGGGATGAGTCTTGACTCTGCTCAAGGATCTTTTTTTTTAGAGGCCACACCCACTAACTCAGGTATACCCCTGGAAAGACTTGGGGGACAATATGGAGTATTGGAGATTGAACTTGGGTCTAGTGCATGCAAGGTAAGCAGTTTACCCACTGTATTTTCTCTCTACTTACCTCCTTTGCATTGTTAAATTTGCAAGTTACATAATGCTAATTTTTGTTTGTTTTATCTGCTTTTGGATTTAATTTGGGTATAAATGTCACATTCTAGAAAGAACCTATTGCTTCCAAACAATGTGCTTGTTTGTGATAACATGAATGTATCTTGGAGGGATTATTCTATGACAGAAGTCAGATATAGTATAAATTACAAGCATTAATATTAATTATATTAAGTATTTAATATTTTTTTAAAACATTCAAATGTCAAATCTGCACATATCTTTCAATATTATGATGCTCAAGTCAAACTTACATAAAAATGTGTTTATGTGCCTGACACATTTCAATATATTGAAATTATAATTACCATAATTATAATATTTTATAAGAGTATTTAGTACTCTTTTAATAGTAAGACTTAAAGTACATTTAAATTAGTAAAATATTTTTATTAACTAGGGATGCTTTATTAAGCATAATTTGCATTGGTCAAAATGTATACTGTAGAATATGGTTTGTAATTTTAATATATTTATTCAATGAAAAAACAACAAATGCAGAATATTTTTAAGCATTCCATAATTCTCTTTATTATCAACTTATCCACCTTGCTTCAGTAAGATGGATTGCTCCACATATATAGATTCTTTTAATGAATTTAAGATAGTCACATAAGATATAAAGATACAAGAATACTGTTTTATTTATAATTTTATTCACTCAGCATACTTCTTTTAAATTTTTATCTTACTTCACATATCAAAGATTTGTTCAAATTCACTGTCCAAAACTGTTAAAATATTTCTATAGTTTAAGATTTTTTCAACCATTGATATGTTTATAATTATTTGACTTGTTTATTTTATTTAGCTACATAAAGGCTACTAAAATATTGTATTGAACTTTTTATAAAAACATATTTTTATATATGCCTTACCTAAAAGTCATCATCATAATATATATATATATATAAAATATATATCACTTACATTCCACTACTGTCAAGGGAGAGAAAGGAAAACAAGCATAAAAAAATTTTATTTTACATAGTAAAGCCAGGTGAGAGAAATCATACTGTTACTGGAAACAAGGGAAATTTGACATGAACTGTTTTCTGCAAAAGGAGATTAGAATTATTATGTATTGGTTGTTAAGAACTTCATAGTGCTCCCTAGAATATAGGGATTGATTATTAAAAAAATGAGCAACCATCAGACCTGAGATAGAACACAGAAAGAAGAACACATAAGGATTTAAAATATATTTTGCCCACTGTATTGAAATCTACTACTGTCCAATACTTAGTATCATTCCTTTATCTAATATCTAAATAGCAATGGAGATAATTTTGAAAGTTTTCTTTCTTTAAGATATTTCAATTTTATAGACTTTCAGAAAACTCATCAGTTTGTATATTGCTTTGTATATCCCATCTAGTTTTATAGTTTTTCCCTGAAAAGATATATTTTCCTTAATAAGTACTATGCTATGGACAGAAGCAGAATATTAGCACTATAATGTTGATTTACCCTCAGCAAAACATATGTGTACATTTTAAAAAATTAAGCCTGAGTAGAATATGTGTCTTGGAAATTGTTGAAAGGAATATTAATATCTAAAGGAGATAGCAGGGCCAAAATAGTTATTTTGTTATCAATCAGTTAAGCATTATTAATTTATTCACAATATAATGGTTGCTCTAACTTTTAAAAAATTCTGAAACTATGATAAATACTTGTAGAAGTATTTCTGTAACCATGTGATGATTTTAAATTTTCTTTTCTAGGACATAAAAGTGTTCTCAGGCATTTTCACACAGAACTGGCCATGTTAAATCAGAAATCTCTATAACCTCAACAATTAGTTTTATCCTTCTACTTCAAGTTCTTGCATATGAAGCCACATATATGAGACCATATATGATTATATGTACTTATCCCAAAGATAAGCTATAAGATCCAATATAAACTGCCTGTATTTCTTTTTTACAATCTTTCTCTTATGTATTTGAAGAATAATATATCATTCCAAAAGTAAGTCAGAAAATGGTCTTTCCTATTACTCTTGTTACCAAGGTTACATATAAAACACAATATGGTTATAACATCAAATATCAATTTCCTGCCACTACTGATTCTCATTATAGCTCTAATTATATTGCTGGCCTCTCATCATTCTTCCAATATTTTCAGAGTACTATTTATAAACAAAAATGTGATAATTTGACCTCTTTCTCATAGAAATTAGGATAAAATTCCCATTTTTGACTAATCAGTTCAAAGTTTTAAACTTGATTCATTGTCTTCTCAGGAACTATTTTACATGTAAAAGTTATAATTTCTTCCAGTCATACTAAACTTTAAAAATCATCAAATTCATTATACTTTGTCAAGCCAATGCATATGTATTGTTGGTGCAATAGTCATTTGAATCTGTTTCAGTGATGTTTCTAAAATACATTTCTGTGGATTTCAACTTGGGCTTTTGCCTTGCATGCCGCTGACTTGGGTTCAATTCCTCCCTCTCGGAGAGCCCGGCAAGCTACCGAGAGTATCCCTCCGTGTACAGCAGAGCCTGGCAAGCTACCCGTGGTGTATTCAATATGCCAAAAACAGTAACAAGTCTCACAATAATGGAGACATTACTGGTGCCCGCTCAAGTAAATAGATGAATATCGGGATGACAGTGCTAACAGTGCAGTGCTAAAATTTCCATAATACTTTCTTGTCTAATTCCTTTTAGAGAATCTACATTCCTGTACCTTCTACTCCCTCCCCTTCCTTTGCCCTCTCTCCCTTTCATCCCCTTCTCTTTCTCTCCTCTCACCGCCCCGTCTTTCCAATTTGTGTCTCACCTTGCTCTGTACAGAGTTTACTCCTATGTGTTCAAGAGTGGCAATGCTTGGGCATCATATGTAGTGCCAGAGATCAAATCAGGGTCATTTGTGTACAAGGAAAAATCTCAAGCCCTATGCCTTCTTGCTGGCCCCAGAGATCTTCATGTCTATTTTAATTAGTGGATATAATCAAGTAATAGATATATTGGAGTATTTAACAAAGTATATTTAGTAGTTTTTGTTTAAAAGTTTTCCCTATTATCCATCTTAAAGAACCAATTTTAATGAACATTTAATGCCAGCATTTAACAAAATATATGTCACACAGAGTGTTTTGTTTTCAAAATATTTTTTCAGTGACTTATTTTAAAATGCTTGTGAGTATGGTAAGAATACAGCATATCAATGTATAGTAGTATTTTCATGCTATACAGCAAAGTAAGTAGAAGTTTGTTTAATGTGTTCTAATACATGCCCTCTACTATATTTAGTTGCTATTAAACAGTTAGACTTTAAAATAATCTTCATAGAAAAGATAAATAGGACAGTGGGAGGCTCCTGGAGGGAACTACGTTGCCATAAAATAGATTAAAGGAGAGGAAAACTTTCAAAGAATGTGGAAGGTGAAGGACAGTACCAAGTTTTAGAAAGGAAAAAGTGTTTTAGTTCATTCCTCACAATGTGTTCCCTGGAGACAACAAAAATCCAAAGCTTGATCTATGTATTAGGGAGAAAGAAATAGAAATTGTCCTCTCACGGGAATACAGCTATAAACCAATAAGTTGGTGATATTTATTTTAAAGCACATTTTTCTATCTTTTTTGGTAGGCTTTTGATTTTTACTTTGATATTAAAATAGTACTTCCCAACCTTTTAGCAACTGACCTAAAACTACAATACTCATGAGTACAAGGATTGTGGTGGTTGGGGGTGAGAGGGGTGGCAAATGAAGGTAGAAATACTTATTGATCTTAACTGGAAATGTGATTACCAGCTCTTTTGGTCATGGTCATTATGTATCACAGGAACATAATGTATCATATGTATTAAAGGAGTTTGAAAGGAGTGTATGCATTTGGCCACAAGGTTATATACAGACAAAACCTCTTAATTATAGTTATTTTACCTTATTTATTTGGGTGAAGCTGCCACACAGTGCTCAGGAGTTTTCAGGGCCACTCCCAGGAATATTTGGCCTACTTGACTAGAATGAAATACCAGGATCCGGCGATAAGATACTGCTGGAGCCTAACGTTGGGAGGTTTCTCCTAGGGCTATCCTAGTAGTGCCTGGGGTAGAGGAATATGAAATCAGAGACCAGTGATGAGTTATCCCCCAAACTATCTCACCTCTAATTTTTTTAAAGTGTTATAAACTATTATTTGTTTTTCTAATTTTTCTGATTCTCTGAGGAAGTTATTTTCAACATTTTCTAGTTAAGTAATTTGTGTAGTGGGGCTATTAATACTAATAGTACTTTATTTTATTTCTTTTTTAATTTAATTTTATTTATTATTTTAGAGCATCACAAAGCTGTTCATGATTGGATTTCAGTCATACAGTATTCCAACACCTGTCCCTCAACCAGTGTACATTGCCCAGCACCAATGTCCCCAGGTTCCCTCTCATAACCCCTCACTCCCCACCCCCTGCCCTGCCTGCTTCTTTGCAGGTGCTCTTCTCTCTCTTTCTTTCTTTCCTTTTGGGCACTGTGCTTTGCAATATTGATACTGAAAGATTATTATGAATATCTCTTACCTACTTTTTACATTCAGGTTTTAAACTGACTTAGCAATGATTCACAAAAGTGTAGAAAAGTGCAGCATTGAATTCTTGTAATAATGAACTATTAAAATATTTATATAATATTTTTAAGAGTTAGTACAAAACATGTTAGTACAAAACAGCCACACCTAAGAACCAACATTACTCCTCCACTACCCACAGGAACCTTACCTATAACCTCCACTATCATCACCCAAAATAACCCTCTTTCATTCTCAACTGTGTACATTCACTATAATAAGAGCAACAACTAACCAAATAAAAGTCCCATATATCTTATATATGAAACCTGATTTTGTATCTGCATTTTTTAAAATAGGTTGATAGTTTAGCAATAAACAGACTGCTGTGGAGAGTAAATATGCAATGCATATCAATATCTATCTACATTATAAATGGCAATGGAGGCAAGATTTTTAAATATGCACACATTTTATATTTTTAAATGGAGTAATGCCTTTCATCTTGTGACTATCTCTTGTGTTATAATTTGGAAGGACCTTGTTTTCTATCTAAAATAAATTTCACTCTTCATCTTAGCTATTGTAGCATTCTGTGTCCATGACTTACCTTAGGCTCTGTGAACAGAGATAACTCCTTGTAGTATGCAAGTGTCACTCTTGATGGTTATTGGGGGACCATATGTGTTCCATTGATTTGTTCATGTTAAAGCAAAAGCCTTATACCCTGTAATGTATCTCCAGTGCCTATAAATTCTTGATGCACTTGTCAAAGTCTTGAATATTAAAACAATTCTATTTTGTTACAAAAAAATACTGTTTTTTTTCTTTTTGGGCCACACCAAGTGATGCTCAGGGGTTACTCCTGGTTCTGTATTCAGAAATTATTCCTGACAGTGCTTGGGGGACCATATGGAATGCTGGGGATCAAACCCCAGTCATCTGTGTGCAAGGCAAATACCTTACCCACTGTATTATCTCTCCAGTCCCACAAAATACATTTTTTTTTGGCTTTTAAGGTCATATCCAGCGATGCACAGGTGTTATTCCTGGCTGTACACTCATGAATTACTCCTGACAGTGCTCGGGGGACCATATGGCATACTGGGAATTGAACCTGGGTTGGCCGTGTGCAAGGCAAACGCCCTACCCACTGTGCTATTGCTCCAGCCCCACAAAATACATTTTTAAAGAAATAAATATACTTGTTTATTTTTGTGTTTGAAGCATGTATTAAAATTCATTCTTCAATATTTTATGAATAAGGCTTATTGATGGTAATGCATTTTTCATAGAATGAATCATAAACATCACTAGTCTAAGACCCATGATACTTCTATAAGCCCCTACACCTAGCTCCTGACATTGAAAATGAAATATTCTCTCATCAAAAATAATAGTACTAGGAGTCAAAGATATAGGACAGCTGGTTGGGCAATTGTTTTGCAAGTGGCTGGCCTGGGTTTGATTGGTATCCCATATATTCTGCCTAGCTCACCAGGTAAACTAAGAATAAATCGTAAACATTAACAGCATGGCCCAAACAAAACAAAACAAAACAAAACAAAACGATAACAGTGTTATCATTACCTCATGGAAGTAATAGTTTTAAAGATGCATGAGAATACACCCTTAAAATATTCACCTTTATGTATATTTTATTCAATAAAAATAAATGGATTCCTATTTATATCTTTTCTGTTTATCAGTTACACTGTCACTGTCATCCCATTGCTCATTGATTTGCTCAAGCGGGCACCAGTAACGTCTCTCATTGAGAGACTTATTGTTACTGTTTTTGGCATATCCAATACGCACTGGATAGCTTGCCAGGCTCTGCCCGGCGGGTGCAATACTCTCAGTAGCTAGCTGGGCTCTCCGAGAGAAGCGGAGGAATCGAACATGGGTTGGCTGCGTGAAAGGTGAATGCCCTACCGCTGTGCTATCACTCCAACCCATCAGTTACACATGATCTTCATTTCTTGGTACTCAATTTTCACCAAATTAGTCAATATGCCATTCTATTTTAATCTGGAGCAATAGCACAATAGGGAGGGCATTTACCTTGCCTGTGGCCAACCCGGATTGGATTCCTCCGTCCTCTCAGAGAGCCAGGCAAGCTACCAAGAGTATCCTGCCTGCGCGGCAGAGCCTGGCAAGCTACCCGTGGTGTATTCAATATGCCCAAAACAGTAACAACAAGCCTCACAATGGAGACCTTATTGGTGCCTACTCAAGCAAATCGATAAACAAGGGGATGACAGTGCTACAGTGCTACATATACAATTTTAACCTTATTTCGTGTTAATTCTAAATATTTCTAACATTATTGATTTGCTTGAAAATAAATTCTAAGTGGTAATAATAGAGTAATATCATAGCAACCAAAAGAGATTTTTAATATATGTTTATAGTTATGAAACTCTAGAGATCAATTGAAGCATCCTCCATCCCTCCTCTTCCTGCCCCCTTACACCCCACCCCCCACTCCCACCACAGCCAATTTAAGAGGTCCTGACTGGAAGTGGCCATAATTTTAGATTGTTGTTCTAAGATAGTGAGGTAGGTCTCTTGGTTAATCATCAAAATCTATTTTATTAGTTTGCAAACATTTTCAAAATTATAAATTGTCATTAACTTTTATATTTGTTTATATAGCCATAAACTTTTTAATTTGAGGGTTTTTAGAACCCCAATAATAATAGTCTTTCTCATTTATCCTTTTGAATAATACTGCCATAAACACTAAATAACTTAAGCGTGGGAAAGCATCTCAATTATGTACGTAGATTAAAAAAATAGTCAGAAATAGTATCAGTTTTATCAGATCCTCATAGGGTGTTAAAAAAATAGTACCTAGGAGATATTTACTTTACTGTTTCATATATATTTTCCTTCTGACCAATTAAACATTTGAACCTTTTATTTAATAAAATTTACTAGGTAGGCTCAAGCTGCTAAATTCCAGTCTCATTATGATAGAAATCAGAATTAAAATATACAGTGGAATATGGGATCTACAGAACTTAGAAAACAGTCTATATGTAATGGTCCATAGGCAGTAGGCAGTCAAACACTGTAATCATGATTAATTGCTAGCCAACAAGCAAAGGGAGCCCCAGATGCATTTAAATACAGACTTCAGCTCAGCATGATATATAAATCGAAAGCTCTCTTCTTTTTTATTAGTATGTCTATTAAAATAGTGTACTATGCCTGTCTAAAAGCATTAAGTACCTTCCAAGATAAAGAAACAAGTTATAATGCTATTAACAGAACACTTGTGTAGTTTAAAATTAGCTGACTAAATAAACTCTATGATTTTCCAGCTTTGTTAAGGAAAGTAGTGTTAAAAGTGAAAGCAGTATAAAAGCTAAAACAAATGAACTTGTTACTAGCTTTTTGTCCCTTGATCCATGTTTTAAAAAATGATAGAGGAAACTGTCGGTTGATTTATTTTAGTCACAAAAAATGGGGAAAATTCTATTGCTTGTTCATTATTCTACCAGATGCTCTAAAGTACAAAAGAACTTCTGATGAGAAGTATGAATTTTGGTTTGGACATGGGTAAAGAAAAATATATTGTTAAAACAGAGATATTGTTAAAAAGAGATACCCTGCATATAAAGAATGAAAACACTGTTCATTTGTGGATCACACTTAATACTCAGCGGACCAAATGTGTGCCAGGAATTGAATAGGGGTTGACTACAGCCAAGACAAGCACTTTACCCTTATACTTATACCCTTATACTTTAATCAAAAAGGATAAAAATATTTTATACAGAGTTTTTCACAAAGTTAGTTGGAAAAACCAAAAATACTGAAGGGATTAGTTGAAATCATATGTGGGCAAATTAATATTTCTAATACTAATATTTCTAACATCATTAGCAGGTTATTTCACCAGGTCTTTTACATCTTGACAGAAGACTGTGTTTCTCTCCATAGTATCCTGACTTCCAACAAAGGTCAATACCATCAGAATTTTTAAATTTTGATATCATTTACTTGAGTAAAATTCTTGATTAAACATTCATTCTGAGACATGTTTTTCATATCCAAATCTCAATTTGATGTTTCCTTAAGTGAGATACCACACATAATAGATGATAATAAAGACATAGACAAATGATGGATAGAATTATCTTTAGCTTTTGAGAACTAATTATTCTCTTTGTTCCAACTATAAATGCAAATCACTTTTTAAAAATGGTGATAATAGACATTTACAAAAACCTAAACTTACCAAAACAAAACAAATATTGGTTAAGATATACAAGATTTGTATGTAACAATGTGCTAATACTTGCAATATTTCTAGATATATTTTTTTATTGTTTATGAGGTGGAGGCACAGGGAACGAGGCACACTTGGCAAAGTTTAAGTCAGGAATTCTTTATTAGCTAATCAGTGACTTTTATCTCTGTGCCCAGAATTTGAACAGGAGAGCAGCCACTGAATTGTCTTCTAGCACTTTCTATGGACCCAGCTTACCTTCCATTCTGATGCTAAGCAAGCGAGCACCCCGGGTATAGAAATCAAAGATAAGTAGTTAGCAAAGCAATCTATTGATTTAATATTTTCACTCCATTGAATTAATCTATTGATTAAAAGATAGGACTATAAGTTAAATAATAGGTGAACAATCAATTGATTGATGTAGGGGCTAATAGCAATAGGCTACCCTCTTTATTGATTCATCGACATCGACATCGTGAGTCATGTTTTCTGACAAGTGAGTACATGTCCTGTTCTTCTGCCAGACTTGCTTTTCTACCCAACCCTGACTTACTTTGGTACCAAGCTCAGTTACACATATTCTGCTTTTCTGCCATGTGGACATGCATCCATCTTATCTGTTGAAGGAGCTCACATTCTGGGTGCCGGGTCAAAGAGAGTTAGTCTCTCTCTCAAGGAATTGGGGTCAATTTCCAAGAATTGAGTCTCATTTTGCTATGATTACTTTGCTGTCATACTGTATGAATCAGGCACTTGTGTTTCTTTCATTTCCAAGTTATGTTCTCAGCACTTCACATCACATTTTCTGGTAGCGTCTTGGATGTCTATACGCTTTTTCACTCACTTTTACACAAGCTCTTATTCTTTTCTCAGTTCTAAAAATGATTTTCTATTCTCCATCTTTTAATTATGTTGTTTGTTTTATTTTTACTTTAATAGATATATTGTCTGAATAGATATAAATACCTTTTCATGTAATGTATAAGGTTAAATGTATATTATCAGAAAGTATTACTATAATAGTTTTTAATAGTAACAAAAATTTGAAAATTTGATATGGGTAAATGCATTATGCTGTCAATCGTTTTTCAAGTTAAATGTATTGGGAAAATAACAATGCTATCCAACACAATCATATTTAAATATTATTAAGTAAATACTATTAATTAAATATATAGCACTATGGTAGAGTAATTTTAAATGTTGATATATTTAACTTCATGAAAATTTCACTATACTTAAAAAATTTTCCATAATTTCAATAGCGATAATTTTTTTAAAAGATAACATTTGAGGATTTATCGAGTTCATTAAAACCTTGAGTTTTAGGAGATGAACCAAGAGCCGCGGCACGAGAAGCAGAGCCTCTGCGCCTACTGACTGTGATCCTGAGGTCTCCTAACCCATTTTGGCACCAGAGCAGATTCTTGCAGCCATGCATTTTGACTGTGAACTGAACTACAACCTCGTGCAGCCCGGGGAGGGATTTTTTTTCCCTCTCCACCCCATTTTTCTGAGCGAAAATGACGGCAGCGGCTGCAGCCACGCGGTGAGAGCCACCCTCTAAGACCCCTCCACCAGGAGGTAGGACTCTCTTTAGTGACGTAGCCTGTAGGTGATCCTGGGAGGGGAGGTGTTCCCGGCGCGCCTTCCGCCCAGAGATGAACCAAGAGCCGCGGCACGAGAAGCAGAGCCTCCGCGCCTACTGACTGTGATCCTGAGGTCTCCTAACCCATTTTGGCACCAGAGCAGATTCTTGCAGCCATGCATTTTGACTGTGAACTGAGCTAAAATATTAGAAACCCAAAACCGCGTGGCCGCAATAGCGGCCGCGCGGACTCAAAGTCTTCACTTTTATCAAGGAAGAGAAATTATTAGATGATGCTTATTCAGCAGGCCTGATTGTTGGGGAAAATTTCCAATCAACAATAGTGAGTTCTGTATGGAAATATGAAATGTACTCAATATATAGGGAGAATAATGGGAATATCATTAGGTACTTAGATGGGGGGTGGGGTGGGAGGGGGGTGTATTGGGGTTCTTGGTGGTGGAACGGGTGCACTGGTGAAGGGATGGTGGTTTAATCAGTATTTGACTGTGACTTAAACTTGAAAGCTTTGTATTTTTTTTCTTGTTTTCACGGTGGTTCAATAAAATATTTCTTTAAAAAAAAAAAAAAAAACCTTGAGTTTTAAACCAGATCTAACAGTCCTATAAAACATGGGTTCCAACGTAACTGATGATGTAGACAGAGCAAAGCTTACCATCATAAGTTATTAATGAGAATTTAATATCTTGCATTAACCTCACTTAGATAGAGGCCATATAGCCAATAACATGTCCGGAGTAAAATAAATTTTTACAAAACGTTTAAAGTATTTATTAAGCTAGTGCTCCTTTAAAATACTGCTTTAGTTTCAGGGGCATAATTTCACATCTTTTCAAAATATCCATTACATATCATACATACCATGGAAGTGCTGGTATGTCTTCACCACAGTTCATCAGACACCTCCTAACTGCAATTCACTCCTCCCTCCTCTCTAGCTCCAGAAACTTTAATTGTAAAGTCTGAATTCAAGAGTTTGTTTTTGTTTTGATTTGGCAATTCTCTTCCTTTGCTTTGTCTATATATCCCAATTACGATTGAGATCATCTGTTGTCTTTATCTTTCTGAATTGGTTTGCTTAGTATGATGCCCTCCAAGTTGTTGCAAGAATCAAGATTTTTATTTTTTTTCTAAAAGTTGAATAGAACTTCATTATGCACTTGTAATTAATCTCTTCATCTTGTTTGTCCTTTTATCCATCATTGAATAAATGGGTTGTTTCCCCATTCTATAAATAGTGCTTCAAAAACCAGAGGATCCTCTCTACTTAGCAAACTTTTAAAGTGAGTCATGTGGGCTGGAGTGATAGAACAGCGGGTAGGGCGTTTGCCTTGCACGCGGCCGACTCGGGTTCGATCCCCAGCATCCCATATGGTCCCCTGAGCACCGCCAGGGGTGATTCCTGAGTGCATGAACCAGGAGTGACCCCTGAGCATTGCCGGGTGTGACCCAAGAAGCAAAAAATAAAATAAAATAAAGTGAGTCATGTAATATGTTAAACATTTATTATTTAAATATTATATAGATATGTAAGAATATTTAGTACTATAATTTTTAAAATCTACTCAGTCTTTCAAGCATAACATTTTCAGCATTATAAATGATAGCAGTGGGGCTGGAGCAATAGCACAGAGGGTAGGGCATTTGCCTTGCACGAGACCAACCTGAGTTAGGTTCCCAGTATCCTATATGGTCCCTTGAGCACTGCCAGGGGGTAATTCCTGAGTTCGGAAGCAGGAGTAACCCCTGTGCATGGCTTAGTGTGACCCAAAAAGCAAAAAAAAAAAAAAAGAAAGAAAGAAAAGAAAAGAAAAAAATGATATCTGTGAAGAGGCTGAATAATAGAGTGGGCATAGTGCTTGCATGACGCATGACCAACCCAAATTCGATCCCGAGCCTATTAGAAGTGATACCTGAGCTCAGAGTCACAAGTAAAAAGACATGAGCACCACTGGGTGTGACCCCAAAACTGGCAAAAAATCATAGCAAGAAAAAGTTTAGTTGTATAAAACCATTAATTTGGACCAAATCAACAATTTAAGATTATAATAACTAGAAGAGCAAGTACTAAGTATAAGAGCAAGTGCTTAACAACTGTTACAGGGTTATATGCCATGTTTCTGATCAAAGTGAGGCTAAAATAGAGAAAAAATACTGTGTATCTAGTTAAAAATCTTCTTGTACACAAAGTCTGGCTTCATAATCATGTACACTAATAATAAAGGGGGTGAGACTTATACATGCCTTATACAAGTCTCACCCCCTTTATTATTAGTAAATAAATTATTTCATATATTAGTTCTAAGAGCATTGAAGATTTATAAAGCCTGTAAAACTTTTTAAAATTGAAAAGAAATCACACATAAGAATTAAAAAATAAATATGTTATAGAAAATTTCCCACCAGACTCATTTTCCCTATCCCAAGGAAGGTTAATATCTAGTTAAATCTACTTCCATCCCTACACTCTCGACCTCCACTACCTTACACTCTTAATGCATTTATTTATATCTTTTCATGCGTTAGAAAATATTGGTAAAATATATCATTTAATGCTTTTGCCATAGCTCTCTGAAGAGAGGGACACAGTCTCTCTTGCCCCCATGCCTGGCTGTCTTCACTGGGGCCCCTCGGAGGGGATGGGTTGTCTTTCCCTCCCTGCCCAGAGCATAGCATAGCTGAAGACCTCCAGAACCCAGTCACAGCCATGCTCAAGGCCCCTCTCCACATGTTGGGACAAGCCTCACTCATGCATGAAGGAACAGGCAGAGGAACCCAGGTGTGTGGGACCCGGGGCTGAGATCTCCAAGCCTGCTCGGATCAGGACTGGACCTCTTCTGCCCAGATCCCCCATTTTCTAGTAGCGAGGCGATCACACCCAGAAACAGCCTCTGACACCGTGTAATCCCATTAACAGGCAATATCCAGGGACTAATTCTCCCTCTCAGAGAACCTGGCAAGCTACCAAGAGTTTCCTGCCCGCATGGGACAACCTGGCAAGCTCCCTGTGGCGTATTCATCTGCCAAAACCAGTAGCAATGATGGGTCTCATTCTCCTGACTCTGAAAGAGCCTCCAATGTGGCACCATTCAGAAGGCTGAGTAAAGAGAGGCTTCTAAAATCTCAGGGCTTAGATGAATGGAGATATTACTGAGACAGCTCGAGAAAATCAATGATCAAAAGGATGATGACGGTGATGAATGTACTATAAACTTTAACATATCCATAAGGTACACATTTTTGAATGAGGAATCATAAGACTGAAAATACCAATAGCAGAATTTCTAAGTATGCAAAACTTTTTCCTATACATGTTACAGTATGGGTCAGTGAGATGACTTTGTGGTGTTTAGTTCAAATAAGAAAAATCTAGCAAACTAAATTTGGTGGGGAAAAAAGCAAACAAATCTTTTAGAAAAAGATAACTTTTATCCTCTAATCACATATTTCTGATCCTCATAGCACTGATTTCTATTAGAAACTCATAGGACTTTACTGACTCATATTCCTTCCTCATCCCTTAATTTCTTTGTTGTAATTTGCCGAACACTCAAATACCTGTAATACTATGTGTTGTTTGTATTTCTCCTTTCTAAATGAGTTATCTAAAATTGGCAGAACATGTAGATTTTATAATTGCATATTATTTCAATAATAAAAGGCCCTAGAATGGATGTGATAGTGCCCTGTTTACTTTCCTGTTCATGATACTGTCAAAATATGCTTTATTCATGTCTCTCTCAAAACTGCTGGATACTTTTGAATGGTCTGTCTCTACCCCATTTCTAGAGTAGCTCTTCATGTGGTTGACTTAGGAAGTACTCAGTGACTTATTGATCCTTGGTGAAGCACTCTAGTAGTAACTAATCAGTTTTGTTCTGGAGATATTACCCTATCAAGAGTGCCTGTTTGAACAACTGCATAAATTTTGTTTTTCAAAATGATTACTAACAGATTCACTTACATCCCACATACCTGGGTGGGTGTGCGAGACCAGGTGTGCATACCTGGGGCTGAGATTTCCAAGCCTTCTCAGATCGGGACTGGGCCTCCTTCACCCAGATCCTCCATTTTCCAGTAGGTAGGCAGTCATACCCACAAACTGTCCCTGGTGCCGTGTAATTCCATCAAGAGCCAAGATCCAGAGACTATAAAACAAAGCCCCTGGATCTGCTATAGTCTAGTTCTCTCTCGGAGAATCTGGAAAGCTACCAAGAGTATCCTGCCCACATAGCAGAGCCTGGAAAGCTCCCTGTGGCGTATTCGATATGAGAAAAATAGTAACAATGATAGGTCTCATTCCCCTGACCCTGAAAGAGCCTCCAATGCAGCACCATTTGGAAAGATGAGTAAAGACAGGCTGCTAAAATCTCAGGAATAGGATGAATGAAGACATTACTGGTGCCTGCTCCAGCAAATTCATCAACAATGGGACAGTGATACAGTGATACACTTACATACTTGCACAGGTATCCTTTACTTTTTTTTTTTTTTTTTGCTTTCTGGGTAACAACTAGTAATGCACAGTGGTAACTTCTGACTCTGCACTCAGAAATTACTCTTGGCGGTGCTCAGGGGACTATATGTGATGCTGGGAATCGAACCCAAGTCAGCTGCGTGAAAGGCAAATGCCCTACCTGTTGTGCTATTGCTCCAGCCCTATCCTTCTTAAAATGTCTAATCCTTAAATTCATTATTTCAATTTATGTCTCACCTGATTTTTTTTCAATAAGTCCTTCTGCACTTTCTCTGCAACTAGTGATGGGTGGTTGTAATTTGTCAGGAATAGAGCTAATGCTGAATATTTAATTGATTTGTTTCTGTAGCTGCTGTATTGAGTTGAATCTCAAAGATAAGCACTAGAAAAACATACATATTACTTTCTACTTCCAGCAACTCAAACTTTGTAAATAGGTTTTGAGGCTTTGAATGTCTCTATTTTTAACATACTGATTCATTCAAGAAAAAAATAGCTTGTCCCTTTAGTTTTGAGGAATAATAGCATTTTACTAATAAACAAAACAGCTGTTTGCTTGTGAACTGTAATCATTCTTGGAGATGCAGGCACTAAAACTAAGTAATTGAGATTTAGAGTATATATTATAAATTTAGGCCCTCAGGCTTGATTTGTTGAAATGTTCTTGCTTGAAATATGCAGTCTTAATTAATGGTAATATTTTCCTCCGTTGATGTGGGATCAAATACTTGCTCAAGTAAATCCTGACACAAGTGACATCTGTTTGTGTTTTTTCTTCATCATCACTCACGGTTAGGTTTGTCTGGATTTATAAATACTACATTTTATTTGGACTTGGATTTCTAGAAAGAGCTCAGATACACATTTTTCATTTGAAAATTGATTATGTACATTATTTAATGTCAATGCTATTATTTATTTATTTATTTATTTTTTCATTGTTAAATGCATTTTATTTTATTTTATTTTTTTAAGTAATTCTTTTTTTAATTTTAATTAATTAATTTATTTTTAATTCGTGAATCACCCTGAGGGCACATTTACAGATTTATACACTTTTGTGCTTATGCTTCCCTCATACAAAGTTCGGGAACCCATCCATTCACCAGTGCCCATTCTCCACCACCAGAAAACCCAGCATCCCTCCCACCCTCCCCGATCCCATCTCCCCCCACCCCACCCTGCCACTGTGGCAGGGCATTCCCTTCTGTTCTCTCTCTCTAATTAGCTGTTGTGGTTTGCAATAAAGGTGTTGAGTGGCCACTGTGCTCAGTCTCTGGCCCTCATTCAGCCCGCAACTCCCTTCCCCCATATGGCCTTCGACTACATTATAGTTGGTGATCCCTTCTCTGAGTTGCCCTTTCCCCAGAATGTGAGGCCAACCTCGAAGCCATGGAGTCAACCTCCTAGTACTTATTTCTACAGTTCTTGGGTGTTAGTCTACCACTCTGTTATTCTATATACCCTAGATGAGTGCAATCTTTCTATGTCTGTCTCTCTCTTTCTGACTCATTTCACTCAGCATGAAACTTTTCATGCCCATCCACTTAAATACAAAATTCGTGACCTCCTTTTTTCTGACAGCTGCATAGTATTCCATTGTATAGATGTACCAAAGTTTCTTCAGTCAGTCATCCGTTCTAGGGCATTCGGGTTTTTTCCAGATTCTGGCTATTGTAAACAGTGCTGCAATGAACATACATGTGCAGATGTTGTTTCGATTATACTTTTTTGCCTCTCTGGGATATATTCCCAGCAGTGGTATTGCTGGGTCAAATGGGAGCTCAACCTCTAATTTTTTGAGAGTCGTCCATATTGTTTTCCAGAAGGGCTGAACCAGTCGGCATTCCCACCAGCAGTGTAGAAG
This sequence comes from Sorex araneus, assembly GCF_027595985.1. Lineage (NCBI taxonomy): Eukaryota > Metazoa > Chordata > Mammalia > Eulipotyphla > Soricidae > Sorex > Sorex araneus. The sequence continues at coordinate 25,069,083 of NC_073308.1, read as the reverse complement.
GGTCCCTTTCTCCCCACATCCTCTCCAACAGCGGTTGCTTTTGTTCTTTTGGATGTGTGCTAGTCTCTGTGGTGTGAGGTGGTATCTCGTGGTTGTTTTGATCTGCATCTCTCTGATGATTAGTGATGTAGAGCACTTTTTCATGTGCCTTTTGGCCATTCGTATTTCTTCCTTGGTAAAGTTTCTGTTCATTTCTTCGCCCCATTTTTTGATGGGGTTGGATGTTTTCTTCTTGTAGAGTTCAACCAATGCTTTATATACTATTGATATCAACCCCTTATCTGATGGGTATTGTGTAAATATCCTTTCCCATTCTGTGGATAGTCTTTGTATTCTGGTCACTGTATCTCTTGCGGTGCAGAAGCTTTTTAGTTTAATGTAGTCCCATTTGTTGATCTCTGTTTTTACTAGATTGCTTAGTTCCGTGTCACCTTTGAAGATACCTTTATCTTCAATATTGTGGAGGGTTTTGCCGACTTTGTCTTCAATGTACCTTATGGTTTGTGGTCGAATGTTGAGGTCTTTAATCCATTTTGATCTGACTTTTGTGCATGGTGTCAGGTCAAGGTCTAAGCCCATTTTTTTGCATGTAGTTGTCCAGTTGTTCCAGCACCATTTGTTGAAAAGACTTTCCTTGTTCCACTTCACATCTCTTGCTCCCTTATCAAAGATTAGATGATCATACATTTGGGGTTGTGTGTAGGGATATTCCACCCTGTTCCATTGGTCTATGGCTCTGCCTTTGTTCCAGTACCATGCTGTTTTAATTGTTACTGCTTTGTAGTAGAGTTTGAGGTTGGGGAGGGTGATGCCTCCCATCATCTTTTTCCCAAGAATTGTTTTAGCTATCCGTGGGCGTTTGTTGTTCCATATGAATTTTAGGATTGCTTGATCCATTTCTTTGAAGAATGGCATGGGTGTACTTATAGGGATCGTGTTGAATCTGTATAATGCTTTAGGGAGTATTGTCATTTTGACAATATTGATTCTCCCTATCCATGAGCAAGGTATATGTTTCCATTTTCTCATGTCTTCTTTTATTTCATGGAGTAGCGTTTTATAGTTTTCTTTGTAGAGGTCTTTTACATCCTTGGTTAAGCTGATTCCGAGGTACTTGATTTTCTGGGGCACGATTGTGAATGGGATTGCTTTTTTCATGTCCCTTTCCTCTGCCTCATTGTTTGTATATAGGAAAGCCATGGATTTTTGCGTATTGATTTTGTAGCCTGCAACTTTACTGTATAAGTCTATTGTTTCTAAGAGTTTCTTAGTAGAGGCTTTGGGCTCCTCTAGATATAGTATCATATCATCTGCAAATAGTGAGAGTTTGATTTCTTCCTTTCCTATCTGGATGCCCTTGATCTCTTTTTCTTGTCTAACAGCTATCGCAAGTACTTCCAGTACTATATTGAAGAGAAGTGGTGAGAGTGGGCATCCTTGTCTTGTGCCTGATCTTAGAGGAAAGGCCCTTAGTTTTTCTCCATTGTGAATAATTCAATGCTATTATTTAAATGAAAATATATTGATTTGGGAAAGACAGATCACACAGAGGTTAAAATGCTTAGTTTGCATGTGGCCAACTCTGGTTCTATCAAGTACCACCTATGATCCCATGAGTCTTACCGGGAGTGATCGCTAAGAGCAGAGGCAGAAGTAAGCCCTGAGTATACCCAGTATACTCTGCTGCATCCACCCTCCTCCAGAAAATTATCTTGGTGAATGTTGCCGTCCATGAACTCAGTCTTATTTAAAAACATTTAAAAACAGTTTAAAAACAGTTATTTAAAAACAGTTTTGTCAGAATCAAGAGTGAGCATGCCTTTGAATGATAGAAATAGGGGCCAGGGGTCAGAGAGGTAGTGCAGTGGGTAGGGCATTTGACTTGCACATAGCTGACCCAGGATTGATCCTTGGAATCCCAAATGGTCCCCTAAGCCTTCCAGGAGTAGTTACTAGGTGCAGAACTATAGGTAACTCCTGATCACTACTTAGTGTGTCTTACAGAACTAATTAAAAAAATTACAGAATTACAGAAATACCCTGCTTTGAATGTATATAGGTATATATTTGGGAGCCACATCCACCTATGGACAGGTCTTAATCCTGGACCTGGTGGTTCTCAAGAGATCATATGAAGTGTCTGGGACTGAAATAAGTTCAGTGTGAAGAAGAGTGACTTAAATCCTATACGAAATATAACCATAGAATAATTATATTTTTGTCTCAACATTTTTATTAAGTAAAGATTTACACCTCTCTGTATTAATATGTCATAAAGTTTTTGGCAAATTTTGGTAGAATATAATTACAACTTATACAGTATTTTCAATAGGAAAAATGTCCCTCTTTTAATCAAACATTTATTTAATAGATTAAATTATGCATTTTGGAGGAATTTCCAAGCAATTTGGGGAAAAATAAAGCCATGTATACATTGATCTATTCTCTTTATATTTGACTGAAAAATAAGCTAAGTATGACATAGTCACAGAATCTATGGAAGTTCTAATTTTTATATTTGGTGCTATATTTTAGAAAATATTGACCATTACATTGTGAAATAATAATATAATTATAACATCCTCTTCTTTAAATGCTTTCTTCACCGAAAAAATACATACTTAAATATATCTAGAATTTCTATCACATTTTCAGAGCATGTGCATAAAAAATGGCTCAAAATAACTCAAAGCTGTATAAATATAGATATAACATGACTTCAAGGGATAGCTGTAAAACAGACTTTTGTCTGTTTTTAAAAGTAATTTTAGTTGAACATTTTAAATTACAAATGAAGAACAAATATAGAGACTATGGGGGAAAGAAACATATTGTTTAGGGCCACAGTAAATTTATTAATTATATTGGCACTAGTGTAGAGAACTAGACAAATATGAAGCAGGGAACATTTTATAAAGTAGGAACAACATTTACTGAATCTGAAAAGTATGGGATACTATTATTCTGATTAAAAGCAGTATATGAACAGTATGGGAAAAATAGAAGGAGAATGACATGAGGAAAGTTTACATATAAAAGAATAAACATGTATTATGTGTTGTTCATGGTAGTTGTAGATTATAACCTTTCAGGTTGAAAATTTGAAATTATATTTAACCATTTTTATTACAAAAAGCAAATCAAATGGATCTATGTACTAAGGAGTTAAAAGAATTATGAGCATTAGCTATAAATTTCATAAAATTAGTTTCTATTTGTGACAGTGTTATGGCAGGAGAATTCTCGGAAATACTTAAAACAGCATTATAATAATCACTATGAAATATAATGGTGAATATTAATATAAAATTATGCACTGGCCACATCCCAGATCCATCGACTCACCACTGTCGTGTGATACAGACTTATGTTGTATTTCTGGTGTGTGTGTTTGTGTGTGTGTGTGTGTGTGTGTGTGTGTGTATGTGTGAGAGAGAGAGAAAGAGAGAGAGAGAAAAAAAGAAAAAGGGAGATTTTGTAAAAGGGAGTAGTGTTGTGGAGGAAAAAGAAAGAGACATGAAGAAAGAGGAGTGAAATCATTTAGCTCAATTTTACATGCAGCTTCATTAAAGTCCTTGAATACTTAGAGTTAAAAATTACAACATAATGAGATATATGGTTATAAGGAGACATAGAACTTAAACTAAAATTAACTAATTAAATAAATCACAATTCACTGAAAGATTTTTTCCAATTAATTAGGTATACAACTTTCTAAAAGTACATTTATCTTGCAAGTCAGAGCAATTTTTATGAAAATAAAACTATCAGATCAACTGTACTTGTTAAACTATTTTGCTTTATAACTAATTTCTGTTGCTTAGCAATACAAAATATTTTTATGTGGTGTAATAGTGATATAATGATTAAAATCACTGTATCACTGTATCACTGTCATCCCATTGTTATTCGATTTACTCGAGCGGGCACCAATAACATCTCCATTACACTCAGCCCTGAGATTTTAGCAGCCTCTCCTTACTCTTCTTCCCCAATGACTGGAGGCTTTTTCTGTGTCAGGGGAATGAGACTTATCGTTACTCTTTGTGGCATATCAAATATGCCACAGATTGCTTGCCAGGCTCTGCCAAGCAGGTAGAATATTCTCAGTAGCTTGCCAGGCTCTCTGAGAGGGACAGAGGAATCGAACCCAGGTCTGCCACATGCAAGGCAATGAGACTCAGTGGTCAAGCCCTTGCCTCCCAGGACCCTGGGTTTAACTCCTACTTTCACACACACACACACACACACACACACACACACACACACACACACACACACATGAAAGAGAGTGAAAAGTAGAAAGACCTTATCACTCTATCACTGTATCACTGTCATCCGTTGCTCATCGATTTGCTCGAGCAGGCACCAGTAACATTTCCATTGTGAGACTTGCTGTTACTATTTTTGGCATATCGAATAGCCACTGGTAGAGTGTCAGGCTGCGCCATGCAGGTGGGATACTCTCTGTAGCCTGCTGGGCTCTTTGAGAGGGACAGAGGAATCAAACTCAGGTCGACCACGTGCAAGGCAAACACCCTACCTGATGTGCTGTAGCTCCAGCCTCAGAAAGACCTTATAAATCAATACAAATATTCCGTGACTTTTTCTTAAGATTTGAGAAAACAGGAGAAACAAAAGTTTTGGTTAACAAAGCAATAGCTAAATATATTTAAGGTTAATAAATTAAATGCAATCAATTCCTTTATTTAGACTTATTATTAACAGGTGAATGTTTACTTTTAAACATATATTTTGTATTAAAATACATAAAAATTAAATTTAGAAATACAGCTTTAACTTAAACACACATAAACATATCAATTGAAGAATTAATGTAAAGTTATTTGTATAAGAATTAAAGATGAAGTAGAGTGTCATCACATAATATTGAAACTGTATTTAGCAAATTAATTCTCAAGTGAAATTTTTAATGAAAAATCACCAATAAAATGGACTTGCCATGTTTAATTCAATGTAGTTAGTTAATGTATTCATCTAAAAAATACACAGGCGTGTACCTGTGATTTGATATGAACTAGCAGAGATTCCTTTCATATCTTTAATTACTTCTAGGATAAACAAAATGTATGATTTCAGGAAAGCAATGTTTTGTATTCTATAAACTTGATAAAATATTTTAGCATTTGACTGGAAAGTTGCAGATTTAAAAATGCATAGTCTTTGTACTGTGAGTATAGTTCAAATATTTTCATATTTATTTCAATTTTTTCTAATTATTATTTCTAATTTACTTAATTTCAATAATATTTATTCTTTATAGAGAATAACATTAATTTATATAAAGTAATTATTTGCATAGTTAAAAGTTAAGCAAAATAATCAACTAGAGGGTATAATGCACCAAAATCTTTTGGATGAAATAAAGAGGAATAATAAATCTGTTTATCTAATCTGGAACATAAAGTATTTTTCTATTTGTCATATTTTAATAATGGCATTCAATAAATGTAACTAATTATGCTTAATATTTTGTTGCTTTTCTTGGTTTGGGGTCCATACCCAACAATTCTCAGGAATTACTTCTGGGTCTCTGCTTATTGTTTACTCCTGGCGCGATTTTGGAGGGGGCTATGTGTGGTTTCGGTTGCGTGCAAGGCAAATACCTTACCAGCTCCACAAATGGACCTTAATGGAAAAAGGGAGAGAAAGAACTTGATTATCTTTGAGAAGCATGTAAAATTTAATTCCCATAAATATTGATATGCATGTATTCTATAATTTTAAAGAAATGCTATCCCAAATTAAGAAATAGAATATAACCAGTAACTGATGGCATCTTGTATTTCTGCCTGAAGCCTTTCAGAGTTTTCAAAGTATCACATTATTTTTTACTTTCTTTGTGATATGTGCATGTTCCTATATATTAAATGTTTCTAATATCTGCATAAAATTTTGTCATTGTATATTATGTAATTGTATGACTTGTTTCGTTAAGAATATGGTAACATCCATGTACATTAATACATTTATTTGATGTCTAACTGAAAGTGCAGTGTTTAGGGTATAAGAAAGAGCAAGAAGAAGATAAACTTAGAGAAATAGGAAAAAATACTTATTGATTTTAGTCATAGTAGTGCTTTGTAGGGAGTCATGCAAATATCAGGCATTTGAACAATAAAAAATCATATTTTCTTCTTACCATATTATTGATGCCCTTTCTTCTGTCAGTAGATAATATTTCACTTTCTATAATGAATGATGTCTTCATATGCAGTGTCAAATACAAAATTAGCAGTAACTTAGCTCTGATATGCCTCTTTTCCAGAAAAATAGCTATAAAGAATGTGAGTTCGTAAGGAGAAAATATTTTAGTATTTATATTCTTTTGTGAGATTATCATTGCTCTATAGCCAGACTATATTTATGCAAGTTTTCAATATACACACACACACATATATATATATATATATATATATATATATACTCCATTACTGCTGTTAAGTAAATTAAAACACTATTGTTCCACTGCTATGCAAAAATCAGTACTGGATTAATTTATATTCTGTCAATTAATCACATAAATTTATAAAATAGGTGAGCAGAGCATAATTAACTGATGCTGATAAAAACATATGTTTTCTGGACAAGAAAATAAGTTCCAATGTTGTGATGATAAATTATCACTATCCTAAAATTTGACTTCTCCAAAGGTCTACACTGTTTTCTTATCAAGAGAGAATTTTTATGGTATCAACAATATCCCCATGACACCTGTCTAGCATCCAAATACGTATCCAAATCTTTTGTGGAAGTGAAGACATTTTGTGGTTTGGTGTTTAAAAGGAGATTTTCTTGTCGAAAAAAAGTCTTTAAAAAGACTAGTTTTCAGAGTTTTACTACCATTTTAAGAGCCAAATACTAATGAGTTTGGAGTTATCTTAGGTTATGACAACAATATGGTGGTTAGCTAAGCAAAGAACAATAGGGCTACGGCAAAATCCAGCTAAGGAGTTCATTGTATGCTGTTGAATCAAATCTAGAGTCCTGATGGTGTTCAAAATATAGTACATGAGATTAAAGGCTGATGTTGCACCTTAACCTATATCTTGTTAAAATGTATTTCTTTGTCAGAGAAACATTGTCAGGAGTTATTGATGATGAAAATCGTGATGGAATTTAGGGTCTAAAGGAGCATTGCTCAGGGATTTCTGGGATAAAGTCTTTTCTATATCAGATGCCTTCCCTAAGGGAAGTTACTAGAAATTTAATGAGGCTATTAGTAGTTGTGGCCCCAAGGTTAAGTGCTTTTGAAGATTTTAGAGAATTTCTCAGGGAAAATAGTTTCAACTATGCCGATCACTCCTACTATTAACCTATATCCTAAGCTCAGATTTTCTAATTAATGACATATCAACTCTTGGCTAGCCTTCTAACTCTCCCTGGAAGATTTGCTTTACCACATTTCAAGGAGATTATTTCAAACAGTCTGTAACTTGAATCTCTAGATGTTAAGCATTATAATTGAGTGATGCACATTTGACTTAAATTTTTCCAAAATGGCCAGTGATTTTGATTTGTGACATCAATATAAATCATAATTCTGAAATTTAATAAACATTTAGACCATTTGGAAATAAAAATTAAGATAGTTATTGAATAAGTCTATATCTCCAATTTAAAAGTCTTAAATTGGGTCTTGAATTTACAAGACTTTTAAAATAAGATTAAAATTTAGATATCACCACAAAAAACAAGAATATCACTCTATATGTGTATTTGTGTAAAAAAGAGCAAGTTGGGAATCTATTTGTTATTTGGGTATTTAATGGGCTAGTTATAAGTAGAGAAAAGATATAATAGTTAGTAAAAAAAATTCTAACTTTGTTAAATATTCTTAGTAAAATATCAGGTTAAGTAGAAGATAAAATGTTAGTAGCAAATTAATGTAGTTATACTTCAGAGGTTGACCTTTTTGATAATGTCTGCTTAAGAAATATAATGTCATTTTATTCATGAAAGAACTCATTTTTTATGTCTTTAAGAGCTTCAAGCTATATATATTCTAAAATTTTAAATATGCGGGTAAGAAATAAAATTTTAAGGCATGATTTTAGCAACAAGTGGCTCTTTAGAAAACAACTATATATGCCTGATAATATATGCATATACAAATTTAATGTATTATTTAATGTAATTTATTTAATGTATATGCTTTTTATTTGAAGAAAAAAATTAGGAATTTTTTAAATTATTTTGAAAGAAAATTAGCCTTAAAAACAAAATCTTAAGAAGATAATAGTATTATGTACATAGATTGACTCTAAAAATTATTTTTTTTATTGAATCACTGTGACATAGACCATTACAAAGCTGTTCATGATTGCATATCTGTCATACAGTGTCACAACATCCATCCCTCTACCAGTGTACATTTCCCAAAACCAATGTCCACAATTTCCCTGCCACAGCCACCACCACCCTCCCCCCCGACAGCCTGCCTCTATGGCAGGCACTTTTCTTCTCTCTCCCTGTCTCTCTCTGTCTTTTTGTGGTTTGCAATACAGATACTGAAAGCATATTATATATATCCCTTTACCTACCGCATATATAATCCTTTACCCATATTTATGTATATTTCTTTAACTACTTTCAACACTAGTTCCTATCCAATACGACCATTTACAACTATGGCTGTCATACTGTCTGTCATACTGGTCCCTTCTCTATCTTACCTACTCTCTGCTCCCCACACACTTGTGGTAGATTCCAACCATTTACCAGTCTTCCTGGTCCCTGTTTTCCGTGGCCTTGGCTATTAGTCTGATACTATTTTTTAAAATATACATAGCCCAAATGTATGAAGTCATTCTACATATGTTCATTTCTTTCTGACTCATTTCACTCAGCATGATACTCTCCATGTCCATCCATTTATAATCATGAATTTTTTTCATGACTTTTTTCCTAACAGCTGTGTAGTATTTCATGCACAGATTGGCCAGAGTTTGTCCATTCCACCGTTCTTGGGCACTCAGGTCATTTCCAGATTCTGGCTATTGTGAATAATGCTGCAATGAATATAGGAGTGCAGATGTTGTTTCTGTTGTGTGTTTTGGCCCTCAGGGTAAATTCCCAGAAGTGGTATTGTTAGGTCAAATGGGAGCTCAGTTTCTAGTTTTTAGAATATCTGTATTGGTTTCCAAAAAGGCTGGACCAGTTGGTACTCAGAACAGTAATGAATGAGAATCCCTTTCTCCCGGCATCCACACTAGACTGGAATTGTTCTTTCCGATGTGTACAAGTCTCTGTGATGTGAGAAAATGTTGCATTATTGCTTGGATTTCCATCTTCCTGAAAATTAGTGATGAACATATTTCATGTGTCCTCTAAGAATAAATTGTAACTATCAGTGTTATGATAGCCTGCTTTATGAAATACTTTTCCTCTAACAAGTTTCAAACTTTTCAATTCCATTTACTTTAACATATACATTGATAAATAACTCTATACAAGAAATCTGAATTTTATTGACTTGATAAATATTTGGGGCTGGAGCAATAGCACAGCAGGTGGGGTGTTTGCCTTGCATGCTGCTGACCTGAGTTTGATTCCTTTACCCCTCTCGGAGAGCCCAGCAAGCTACCAAGAGTCTCCTGCCCGCACGGCAGAGCCTGGCAAGCTACCCGTGGCGTATTCAATATGCTAGAAACAGTAACAAGTCTCACAATGGAGACGTTACTGGTGCCTGCTCGAGCGCATCATGAACAATGGGACGAATGTGCAACGACGAGAGTGATAAATATTTGAGATTTTTCAAATAACAATCATGTTTTGCTGCTTGTTATTGATTAAATTAAGCAATATGCAACACTATGCAAAATACTATATAAATTAACATAGGTCTAAATGTTTTAACATTAACTGAAAACACACATTATTTTTCTCTTAGTTGAGCTTTCCTTTGGGGTTAAATGATTGATACTTTTAAATGTCCATATTCATTTGGAATAAAAATGTTAAGTAGATGCACATAAGCACTTAGGATTTCTCATGAAAGTGGGTTTTCTCTATCTTTGCCTAAATCAGAAAACCTTATCTAAAACCTCACTTAGAACAATATGAAATGTATATTCTACATAAATTTGTATGTGCATTTTTAAATAAAACAGTCTATTAGAATAACTGATTCAGATAATTATTAAAAACTATCAAACTGAGAACTATGGTCCTTAAACAAGTCTGAGCCTTACTTATCCAATTCATGGGGAAGAAAGGGAAATGAAAACCATCAGTAACATAAATAGTCTTGCAGCACTAAGAAACTCTACTTGTTGCTGTGATAAAATGGAAGAGTCATTAAGATAGAAAAAAACCTCATCAATTTGTGCTCCACAGGCCACTATTTTTCTTCAACTCCGTCAATTTTTATGAAGTATTAATTCAATGATAATTTATTTTATGATTAGGTAATCATATAACCACATACAATTTTTTAGTTTTTTTGAAATACATTGAAAATATAAATTTGTGGGGATAAATAGAACTTTGTCTTATTTGATAAATGTTGAAAATACTGGTAGTACTTTATTTATTTTTTATTTATTTATTTATATATTTTTTGAAGTAAACAGATTTTATTTAGGGGCTTTTGAGGATAGGAGGAAGGGATAAGGAAGGGAGAGAGAGGTAAGAGTAACGCATTCACGGGTTTCTCCAAGGGTGGAGGAAGCCCCTACACATAACAGAGCTTTAGACAAAAAAGTATGAAAACATGGAAGTACACATATCAAAAGGGGAGATTCGGGCAACACATGTGCTCGGGCAACACATGTGCTCGGCCACGTGGGCACAAGCAGCACATGGGCTCAGGCAGCATATACACCGAAAATACTGGTAGTACTTTAAACTGTGGCAAATGATAATCATGACATAAATTTTCATCCATAATGTACACAGTTAACAGCATAGTTAAATATAAAGTAAAGATTAATCATTTTATATTTGTAAGGATTCTTTCTCCCCAAGACTATTCTTAAACTTCTTTTTATTTATTTATTTATTTATTTATTTATTTATTTATTTATTTATTTATTTTTATTGCATCACTGTGAGACAGAGCACTACAGAACCGTTTATGATTGGGTTTCAGTCATACAATGTTCCAACACATATCCCTCCAACTAGTGTAATTTCCCAGAATTAGTGTCCCCAGTTTCCCTCCCACCCCTCCAAACTACCCCTGACTGCCACATTTCTATGGCAGGTACCTCTCTTCTCTCTCTTTCTCTCTCATTTTAAGCATTGCGGTTTGCAATACAGATGCTGAAAGATTGTCATGTGTATCCCTTTATCTACTTTCAATGCTCAGTCTTGTCCAGAGTGACCATTTCCCAGTAATGTAGTAATGTTGTCATAAAGGACCTCCCCCCCACCTTGATTACCCTTCACCACCACCTCCACACACACACACACACACAACCTTGTGGTAATTTCTAACCATTTAGCAGTTCTCCTGGCCTGTTTTCCCTGGCCTTGGATATGAGTTTCATACTGTATTGTTTTGATTTTTGTTTGTTAAATTTCCACAAATAAATGCACTCATTCTATATATGTCCCTCTCTTTCTGATTTCACTTAGCATGATACTCTCCAAATCCATCCATTTATGGGTAAATTGTATGACCTCATTTTTTCTAACAGCTGCGTAGTAATCCATTGTTTAGATGTACCATAGATTCTTTATCTAGTCATCTGGTCTTCGGTATTCAGGTGTTTTCCAGATTCTGACTATTGTATGTAGTTCTGCAATGAACATAGAAGTGCAGATGATGTTTTTGCTCTTAATAAACCTCTTATAAAGACCATTTTTAGTATTTGAACAAATATATTTTTAAGTACTGGGTAAATTGACTTTTATATTTTAGTGGTAGCTCAAACTGAAATGTATGTGTTGTTATAAATGTCTTCCCGTCATTGTAGTTCCTACATGATTTCTGTGTTCATTAGAGACAGCCAAGTTTAAGGAGCAGGTTGTAAAGGTGAACTGCTATTAAGCTACTAATGTTTTATAAAGACAGTGAGTGCCTAAAGAAGTATCGAGGACAAAAAGCACTGAGTCTGACGTGAACATATTTTACTGTTGATGAGCTAACCATTTAATCATTTGAGTTAGAATTTGTTCAACATTTATTCGAAACATGTTGTTTTTTCCCCCTGAGAAACAACTTGTTACTTAAAACTTTAGGAGAAATGTCCTTCAATGAGTAAGAGACTGAATCGTTTTACGATGAAAATTAGGGAGCTTAAAAATGCTTGAATTTATTTTAAAGTTATTCCTGTAATTACACAGAGAGTTTTGCCTTAAAATTGAGCTTTGGCTACTTGATGTCAATTCAGGATTTATAGTATATACAAATTACAAGACTATAGCAATATATTTTATTTATTTATTTCATTTTTTAGCAATATATATTTTAAAAGTGGCAAAAATCTAGAGTCATAAATACGGAGTTACTTGAATAATATATTTCAATAGAAAATAATACATTTAAATGGAACTTTGATTTTTATTTAAATAAAATGTTTAATTAGTTGGATGTAGATATATAATTTTCTATCTTAGTATATATGAGACTTTATCTTTCACCCAATAAAAAAAAACCTTAAGTAATAAGTTTAATTACTAGTAAAAGTCTCTTGATATTTGAATTATCTTATCAGTGCCTTTGGATTGGCATTATTTTGTTATTGTTTCTTTGGGCAGCATAAGATTATGACTTAATATTGGAACAACTTGCACTTCTAAAACTCATGTTAGAATTACAGTTTAATTTTCTAATATAAAACTGTTATTCTAAAAATAACAAATATTGATTTCTAAAATTATCTTTCCCATGCCATAATGGACTGTCTATAAACATTTTTAGTTACTCCACAGAATTCCATTCACTGATGCCCTTGACAAAGAATGATTTATTTTCCACAAGTTTTATGCAGGTTAATTGGAATTTCCTTTACCTGACTCCATCTTTGACACTCACTTCAGTGCACAAGTACTAAAAAAAGAAAAAGAGAGAGAGAGAGAGATTTGAGGGATAGTATAAAGTTAAGGTGCTTGCTTGACTGCTGCCTAACCTAGTTCAGTCTGAAGCATTGTATATGGCCCCCTGAGCATCTCTAGATATGGTCTACTTAACAAAAATAAAGACAAAACAAAAAAAGCCTAGAAATGCAAAAAAGGATAGCAAAAATATCATTCAGTGGTTGAATGTTGACCATTATTAATAATTTATATATTTCCTTTCAGCTAAGTATGTATAGACACACACATATAAATATATATTATATATAACTGTAATAGTAATATATATTAGGTTATGTATAATCTAATATGTGTCCTAAATTATAAAACATTTTAAAGGCATCATGAAATACATTGAGCTTTTTAAGTCAAATAGAAATCAATAATGTTTCTTGCTGAGGTGAATCATAGGTAGCTTTTTGAGAATTGCTGAAGAAATGATAAGATCGTAACTGCCTGAGGCAAGTCGAAGAAGCACCCTATATAGAAAACAAGAGTTTTAAAAGGGGGGAAAAGCTTCCTATTTCATAAACTTTCATATACCTGACATTTGCTTAGTAAGAAAAATATAGATCAATGTTATTAGACAAATTTAGTGCATGTGAGAACTCAAAGACAATAAACTGCCATCCTTGCAAACACTACATAATACCTTTCATGTGTAGATAGAGCTCAATATATAAATGGAACATGAAAATGAATAGGTATATTCCCATCTTGACAAAAGAGGCTAATGGAACTTACCCAGCTAAAACTTCTCACATTAAATGGAAATTATACCTCTAAATCTTCAAGGTAGTGAAAGCTAGACATACTTCTTCTATGTTAAGACACTGAAAAAATATTGGCCAATTCAGAGATTTATAATATGTCATTGAAAGCATTCATTCTAACAATAAAAAAAAAGACTGGAGGATGGTGAAATGATGGTTGGGATTCAGAATAAATCACATGGGACAATAATAATTCCATAACATTTAGATCACCTTCATCAACCTACATCTGGATTTCTATTATGTTATATTTTAAGAGAATAATCTGTCATTAGGGATAAATATTAAGACAAAATTCACTAAAAAAATTGGAAAATGCAGTTTTAGCTTTTACAGAAGACTACCATTTTGTCAACATACTTTTTGAAAATGTATGTTGACAAAATTGGTCAACATTGTCAGGGAATGATGTTAATTTTGGCCTATGTTGGTAGGAAATGTCATTAAAAATGAGGAGTTATATTAAACAGTCATTACTAATAGTAAACATGCAATTCTTGATCATCACCACCTATTAGAATTGCCATGGAAATTTTAAAATTATGATTATTTTTGTAGTTTTTGTTTGTTGGAGGCTACTCCTGGTGATGTTCAAGGATTACTCCTGGCTCTACATTCAGCAATCACTCCTCAAAGTGTTCAGTGGACCAGATGAGATGCCAGGGATTGAACCTGGCTTGGCTGTGTGCAACTAAAGAGCTTACTTGCTGTACTATCTCTCCAGCACCTATATGTGTAACATTTATGTGTGGGTGTATGTGTGTGTGTGTGTGTGTGTGTGTGTGTGTCTGTATGTGTGTGTGAGAGAGAGATTTGGGGAAGAAAAATTAACCACAATAATGAAATTATTTTCTTTGTGTTTAGAAATATTACTAGTTACCAATTTTCTTACCCTAGTCTACTGGTCTTTATTTCATTTTATTTTTAAGAATTAAAAGTGTACAGGAAATTTAAACTATATGTGCTCATGGATTAGAATAAACATTTACAAACTAATATTTTACAAATCAATGAAATTCCCATCAAAATTCCAATAACGCTATCCTAGTATTTAAAAAAAATTCTACTAAAATTTATATAAAATCTTAAACCTTCCCAAATCAGCAATTTAATTCACATGCAAGAAGGGTAGTGGTATTCTCTTTCCTAACCTTTGACTGAAATAAAAATAGATTACAAGCACCCTGATGGGACAACAGCAACAAATGAACAAATAGACTTATTAGTATTATTAAGTATTATTAGTTATTGGTTATTAATATTATATTGCTAATGATATAGTAATAATTAATATGTTGTTAATAATGTTATATTATAATTAATAATTATAATAGTTATAAATAATGATTATTTGTTTTTATAACTGGTTTGGAATTTGTCTTGTTTGTGACCAACTTAGTTCAATCCTTGGCACCTCATATTGTCCTTGAGCCCACCAGGAATGATCCCTGAGCACAGAGCCAGGAGTAAGCACTGAGCAACACCAGGTTTGGGAAAACAACAAGAACATCCCCCTACCACCACACATACACACACACACACACACACACACACACACACAAGACATTAACACTATTGTAATCATGGTACTTAAGAAATAGTAAGAATAATAATTTTAAAAATATATGTTCACAGATTACTCATGTTGGAAATACTTAAAGTAAAAAGCCTGAGGGTAATATGTACTGAGTCATGTGCCTGTAACTTATTTCCAAGGATTTTCATTAGCATTTATTGATGAGAAGCAGCTACTCTAGAGAATTACATGAACTATAGATGGAGTATGTGAGCCAAGTTATCAAACAAGATGGAATCAGGCATGAAGATTTCTCTAGGCTGAGATATCTGTATAGATCTGGCTTTTATAATTCTGGCCCAAGTTTAAACTTGGTGGTGCTAGGTACATCTGTATTGCTGTTAATGTATTTTGAGTGTTTATTCTCTTAATTCTTTCATAAAGCTAAAGATATTCTTGTTAGTTAGAGCATTTTGAGCTTGTCTTGTGAATTTGACTTCCTAACTAAACACAAAACCCATTTTCTTACATAGCAGACAGGACACTGCATTGCTCGTACAGATACATTTGTGTCTGTATTGATACATCTATAGATCTATAACCCTGTCTCTATAAATATAAACTTATCTACCATAGAGCTATTAATCATCTTCATTTCTACCTATATTCTGATAGCTTCTTTGCACTGTCTTATAAACACATTTAAAATCTATAACAAATGATTAAGTTAAAGAAAACAGGCTTTAAGGAGATTAATTTACATAGTAGACAAAGTTTTATTGAGGATGCCATCTTAAGAGCATTTGGGCATTCTTGGGGCAACATAAGAATAAGACCTGAGAGTAACTGAAGATTACATTATTTCCTAATTGCTGTAATGAATTGAGCAGACTTCCCCATCTGAACTTAAAGAAAAATTATAAATAACTTTAGCGCACAAGATAGTTTTCAAATACTCTAAGCTATTTTATAGTGTTTTGGTAAACTATTAACCAGCTTTTATAATATCTGACCCAAGTTTAGACAGATGATTCTAGGGACATCTGTACTGCTGTTAATGGAGATGAGTATTTATTTTCTGAATTCTTTCAAATTTCCAAATTATTCTGCTTTTCCAATTTATACTTGAGTACAAAGATGTGTTCTAGCTTTGGATTACTTACTGCACAATATATTTCTGAAGTGTTGTGAAGTATTTTTTTCACACTAAAGTGAAATATCTCTTATGATTATCAAACAGGACATACATCTATTATCTGTTGATAGGTAGATGTCTGGGATACTTGAAGACCCTAGCTGTGTGCTTAGAACAATACATTTCTTAAATTGTTATCTCTTCTTTTTGCTGCAACTGAAGAACTTAAGGATAACAATAACGAGGATTCTGCTTTTTACCTTCCTTTGCAAAGTCAGTCCACTGCATTTACTCTTGTGCTGATCTTACAATGGTGAATTTCCCTAAATGAGGAATGCTTTAAACACTAAATTATAATTTATGACTCAAAATAATTTTAAGGAATTGAATAAAATTAGTAAAACTTTATCTCTACCAACATAAATATAGACAAATAAAAACTAATTCAGCTAATTTTTTTGCAAAATCAATGAGGACGGGGAATTCACTCAAAAGGTAGCACCAGGGAGCCTCAATTACATCCTCAGACTGCATGTTCCACATATTTGCCAAGTGAATTTATAGATAATAGTATAAAAGTTGGGCTGGAAAGTTGGGCTGGAGCGATAGCACAGAAAGTAGGGCATTTGCCTTGCATGCGGCTGACACAGGTTCAATTCCTTTGCCCCTCTCTGAGAGCCTGGCAAGCTACCGAGAGTTTCCCACCCACATGCCAGAACCTGGCAAGCTACCCGTGGCATATTTGATATGCCAAAAGCATTAACAACAAGTCTCACAATGGAGATGTTACTGGTGCCTGCTCAAGCAAATTGATGACAAACAGGATGACAGTGACAGTGACAACGTAAAAGTTATAAGACAATAACTGTTTATAAGCATACCCATTCCATTTCATTATCATTCAAATTTTAAATAATCACCTGCATTTTGAGATATATACTTGCTAATTAATATTTTAAATATTTATTCAATTACCATTACTAATTTTAATGTTATTCAACTGTACAGTAAAAATATGTATTTGTGACCCAGGGTTTTATGGTAATAGCTATTTAGTGAGAGTAAATGTTTTTAAATTTTATTTTCTTTTTTTTTTTTTTTTTTTTTTTTTTTTTTTTTTTTTGCTTTTTGGGTCACACCTGGCAATGCACAGGGGCTACTCCTGGCTCTGCACTCAGGAATCACCGCTGGCCGTGCTCAGGGGACCATATGGGATGCTGGGATTTGAACCCGGGTCGGCCGCGTGCAAGGCAAACGCCCTACCCGCTGTGCTATCTCTCCAGCCCCATTTTATTTTCTTTTTATAAAGTTTTTCAGAGAAATTCATTGCATTTTAGTTTTTAGATGAATTATTATGTGCATCACATTGACTTTGCCATTTGGATTCTATGGGATATATTTAAATAATTATAATACTTCCATTTTAAAATTCAGCACAATAATTCAATGATTACATTATATGAAAATTATTTCAATTTACGGTAGAAAGTATCTTGGAGTTATTAAATCATGTAAAAGGAATGCAAGCAAAAGCAGTTTAATATCATTAAAAGCATTTAGCGAAGTGTAGAAAATGTAATTGATATATTTAAAGTTTCATATTACACAACTGACTTATGTCTCTAAAATCATCTACAGCATACCAATTCTATGTCCAGGTTAAAAATAATATAACTTTATTCTTTATAATATAACTATATAGGAAAACTATATTTGCCTCCGGAACACAGGCACAGCCATGCTTAAGGCCACTCTCCATATGTTTGAATGAGCCTCATGCATGAAGGAACCCGCAGAGGAACTCAGGTATGCGGGACCTGGGATGGAGATCTTCAAAGCTGCTCCTATCGAGACTCAGCCTCTTCCACCCAGATCCCCCATTTTCCAGTAGCTAGGCAGTCACACCCAGAAACTGCCCCAGGTGCCATATAATCCCCCAATGGCCAACAACCAGAGACTATAAAACCATGCTCCCAGAAGTGAAGTTGCCATGCGATATCTAATAGCCTAGTTCTCCCTATTGGAGAACCTGACAAGCTACTGAGAGTCTATTCCCCCACAGGAGAGCCTGGCAAGTTCCCCGTGGCGTATTCATATCCCAAATATAGTAACATATATATACGTATTTCTTGGAGAGCCCAGCAAGCTACCAAGAGTATCCCCGTCCCTGCCTGCATGACAGAGCCTGGCAAGCTACCAATGGCATATTCGATATGCCAAAAACAGTAATGATAGATCTCATTCCCCTCATCCTGAAAGAGCCTCCAATCATTGGGAAAAATGAGTAAAGAGAGACTTCTAAAATCTCAGGGCTGAGTGTAATAGAGACATTACTGGTGCCCACTCGAGTAAATTGACAAACGAGATAACAGTGATACAGTGATTTAGGTACTAGAGACTTATACATGTAAATAAAATGGAAATTACAGAAATTATAAAGATTCTGCTACAGTATAAGACATACATAAAAACATGTAGCATCTATATCTAGTTTATTTTAAATTTATATGTATACTTTTATAATTCAAATATCAAATATATATCTCAAGATAGTAAATTTTATTATGATGTTTAGTGTGATCTGCTAAGGTCATTTTGGGGGGCATTGTAGGTTTTCTATATCTATGATTTAATTAAGAAAATATATATAGATCCAGAAATGTAGTTCACTGCCTTGCATATAGACAAACTGGGTTTGATCCCTGGTGCCAATGGTTCCCCAGTCACCCCTTAGAGTGATTCCTGAGTGAAGACTGAGAAGTAAATACTGAGCATCACTGGATATGACCCCAAACAAAGCAAACCAAAGCAAAAATATATATCTATTAAAAAATATTGGTTGATATAGTCATACTGACATTAACATGCCAAGATAGGACCAAGAAGATCACTCAAAGAACTCCACATCAGGAGTTTGTTCCTAGAATGGAACAAACGGGGTGACAGATTGTCTGAGTTTATCATGTTGACCAAGACCATCCGTAGTAACTTCAAGTTCCAGAAGGCCGAATCTAAACAATCAAAGGTTTTGCTTGACTGGTGTTGCTGTTGTCCCAAAATTCCAAATGGGATCAGACCACCCTCTTCTTTGTGTGAAATTGTAATTCATGAAGGAGGGAGGAAGGGCTGCAAAGTTTAAGAAGAGAACTCCCAGAATGACCACCAATTGGAAGCTCGTTGGCACTATTGTGGCAATATGGGAAGATGTCGTTGTTAACAATATTGACAAGGAATACAAATGCTTCAGCACTTTCACAATTGTGCAAGGAATACCTAGAGAGAGAAAGCCACAAAAATACGTCTGTCTTCGGAAACTCTTGAGCTCATTTGCCAACATGATTTGGCTTAAAACTCAGGCAACCACAAGTTAACGTCCGAGCTCACAAAGGTGTGCAGAGAAGCGATAAAGGAAGACCTTAAATAGAGAAGAGCAGCAGTGTTGGCCAATGCAGCAGAAGCCCGGAAAAGCATTGTAATGCCCACCTGTCCTTCACCAACTATAAGGCCAAGATGACTGCCCTCCAATGTATTAATGTATATATCACAACTTCCAGAAGGGCAATGGAAAAGGTAATCATGACTTCTGCTCGGATCTCTTCGATATCCACGTCCACCTGCCCCCATACCAATTTCTGCAGGATGGATATGTCATTTCCAGCATTCTCCCTTCCGAAATCCAACATGCCATTTCATCAATAAAGAATCACACAGCAACCCGGTCCAGACAAGGTCAGACCCAAAGACCTGAAGAATCTGCCGCCAGTACTCATCAATATGCTGGCTCGGCTCTTCACGCGCTACCTGTCTGAATGCAAGACTCTGTCCCAGTGGAAAACCAGCAGGACCATCCTGTTATAGAAGGGAGACATCCACAACATAGGCAGCTGTCACTATCAAACTCAGTACATCAGGATCCTCTGTGAGCTGTATTATGGAATCATCATCAGGATCTCACCATTCTACAAGGAAGTGATCATCAACATAAAATAAAGAGAGGGGTCCAGCAGGGTGACACCATTTCACTGAAACTCTTCAGTACCACCCTTGAGAACATCAGGCGACAACTGGAATGGGAATGGATGGGAGTGAAGGTAGATGGTTGGCAACTACACCACCTCTGCTTCCCTGATGAAACTGGTCTAATAACACCAAATGTTAGCCAAGTAGCACGAATGCTGGCCCACTCTGACTGTGAGTGTGGAAAGGTCAGACTGCAACTTAATCTCACAAAGACAATGTTCATGTGAAACGGACTTGTTCCTGATGTTCTATTTGGTCTCAAAGGAATGAACATATCCAAATGCAGCAGCTATGTGAGCTATGTGTACTCAACATGAGTAATGACTTGGCGCCAAATCTGTGCAGGAGGAAGAGAGTAGCATGAAACACCTTCAAGATTGTTGAAGAAGTTTTTAAGATGAAGAACTTACAGCTCCGGGCACATCTTTTCAACTCCACCATTCTTCCTGCACTGACAAACGCCTCAGAGACCTGGGCCCAACAAAAACAGGATGAGATCGCTATTTGGGTATTCCAAAGAGGAATCAAAAGAGCTATGCTTAGAATATCATGTTTCATTCAAGTGAGAGAAAGAATCCAGACTTTCAATATCTGTCCACGATTGAGAATCATGGACACTGTCCTCGTTTGCCAAGGTGTCAAAAATCAGATGGGCGAACACATAATGCTGTTTGGAGAAGCTGGATTACTAGATCTGCCAATGACTGGACTCTATGGTACGTCAAAAGAACGCCTGGCTGCCCACCTATGAGATGGTCAGACTTCTTCATCAAGACCCTTAATGAATGGTTTGAGGCTCTTCGTGTTCCTGGAGTGAGCAGACGCCATTGGGCTATACTAGCATGCAACAGGTACAAATGTAGATGTTATGGCTACCCCAAGTAGATAGAAATGGATGACACATGATATAAATGTGATAATCATATTACCAAAATTGATGAAATTAAGTAATCTTATATAATTATATATATGTACATATATGAATTCAAATTAAAATTTATAAATGTTGACTTAGCAATGCTGATACAGGTTTTATAAAAAATTTCTGATGACTAAAAGTGATTAAAAAGGATTAAAAAGTAGACTAATTTACAGCATTTGTAGAAAATATAGTAGTTTATTCTTACTGTTTCTTTTGACTATTTTGTCCTACAGAATTAAAGACAGAAGAAACATCACACTACCTTTTGAATCATGAATCGACTTGCAGTGTTAATCTTACTGATTATTTTTTAAAATATTGCAAAAATTAAGGCAATCAGCAAATAAAAATCCATTAAAAATTCAATAACTATTGTAAAAAAAAGTATGTATCAAAAGACTTCTTCCTTAGTAATTTAATTTGGGAGCAATTTTAATCCATTGAACAATTTGAAGATACCCATTGTCATAGCTTAGACTCATCATTATATTATAGATGATAGCCAGTGAAATATAAGAAAAATCCACTTCTAAAATCTTATGATTGCCTATATAGCACCTTCAGACTTACAGATAATTAAAATTTTTATGCCTGTGTTTAGTAATTGGTCTTTCAATTTTTTTTAGTGATATGAATGATTTTCTTTTTCCTGAATTCAGACACTCCAGTTGAGTGTGGAAGGTACTGTGGAGACTTAGGGACTGTGCTCTTTTGCTAATGTCTTGCTTTTGGAAGCAGAGATGTCAGATATTTGGTAGAACATCCTAAAATACATTAGAAAAGTGGAGGTAGTCTCAACAATTTGTCCCTAGTTGCTCACTTATGATGATTTAGGTAGTAACAAAATTTCTGTTTTCTAAAAGGAGAAATTCCATTTCTCCTTTGATAGCTGACCTTCTGACTTTAGACCCAAATATTCATAACTTGCAAGTTAAAAGCTGCCATATCCCATTAGTATAAAAAGTGGTAAAAATCTTACATTATTGTTATTTATATGTTCTATTAAAAAATTAGATTTCTTGTATCTTCAAGATATTTGTTTCTGGGTAACTGCTTTGGCTTTAATGCTGGATGTTATAGTTCTGCTACTTCAGTTAATATATCAAAAACTCATGCCAGAAAATCCTTGTCTTGGATTATGAATCATGGTCAATCTTCTCTTTTTTGAAAATAATGACAAAATGAAAAATAAAAGTAATCTTTCAACAATTATAGTTTTGTACTAATATATGAATGTCAACAGAGAAATTTATTTCTCAACTATCAATGATTATAGCAGTTAATGAACTATCCAATGGCATAATTACTGACTAGTAGCATTTTTATTAATTAAATAATTACTACTTACTCTGTTGTACTATTTTTTCTGAAATATCACCAGATACATTATTAATAATGATCTTTTGAAACATTTAGGATAAAACCACCACGGTAAAAGTGAGAAAAATAAAGCATAAGACTAAGGGAGTAATCAAATTTTCTACTATTCATTATAGAGATATTTATTGAGCACCTATTGTTTGCTGGATGTAATTCTAGATATTTAGAATATAGAACTTCATAATCAAAAATGTTTTCTCCTCAGATGGAATCTATGGCAGAACAGGATCCACAGCAACACATGTCATTCACATGCTATTTGTAGTAGATTATACATTCCTACTGCTTCACCCTTGAATCTCCTTTATAAAAAATAAAGAACCTGGAGTCAACATAGAACTCCATTTAGCACAAAATCAAGTTACTAAAAAGAAAACTAATATACAGAAAGATTCCACAATTTCTTTTATTGTTGTGGGTTGGTTTAAACTTATATTTTCTGAGTTGTTTATCTAGTTCTGCTAATAATGGCATATTAAATGGAATGATCTACTGAATGTTTTAGACTCTAGCTTACTTCCTTGGGAAAAGGAATTTGGGAAGCATATTATACACATGTATTCATTTTGTTCTTTATAAAAGAATGTTTACATTAAATATAGGCTATGGTACATAAACATGTATGTATAGATTTATAAACACCAGTAAAATTAATTTACATTAATTAAAAATAAAGAATAATTAAAATCATCTACATATTATGTCTTTAGCATTAATTATGGGAATTTTTATACAATTGAAATGGTTATTCTAGACATGTAGAAATCTTTGAAGAATAATAACAATGAGATATCTTTATAATTTAAAGAAAAATTTTATATGAGAATAATTTGGTGTCAGTCAAAAAAATGGGATCAGTGCCTGTCCAATTTATTAAACACAAAAATTCAGTTACTTATAATTCATTAGGAATCAAGCTTTGGTTAAATGGAGCCATTTTAATAGCCTGTGGTGAAATAAAGCTCTCTGTGAACAGGTGATGATTACAGTACTTAGCACTTCTGGAGAATGAAAGTATAGTGACTGTAATCACTCTAAAAATTACTTCATAAGTGTCACATTGTTAATTACAGTTCAAAGAATTAGCATCTGGTTGAAGTTATAGGTGTAGCTTTGAGGAATTGGCATTACAGGAAATGCATTTAAAGAACCTTTAATCACAACATAAAATGTTCTCTGCCTGACTTTGGGTTACCTTGTACAGTAAGTCACACCTGGTGTTTACTAAAAATGGCAAACTATAAAAAGCACTCGAAACTATATTTTCTTCAGTGAAACAAGAAGGAGAAAAAAAGATTATCACTTTATATCTTAGGAATTATTGTTTCTAAAAGAAACAAAAAGGTAGGGACCTTTAGTGAATGTCAAACTTTCAGTAACATTGAAGATGTTATCCAATTATATCAGTTTGGTCTGATTAGAATCAATATGTTAATGAGATATGAAATTACCTAGGAAATTAAATGACGGCTTGTGTTTTAAATAGACTGTGCAAAGTAAAAATACTTCTGAAAAGATTCTATGAAAAACATTTTATTCATGTATATCTATTGGTAAGGAACAGTTTTCAGTGTTATTCCAAAAGCAGAGATTATCTTAGATTTTGATTTGGAAGAAACTTAATGTTTGAAAACAGAAATATATTAAAAGTCTTTAAACAGACTCACATATTTTATATAATTTATAACAAATGCAATAATTAAAATCAGTAAGAGTAAATTTATTTCTGTAAATTATGTTGTGATCATAAACTAACATTTGGGGATATGTAAAGTTAGTTTTAAATGTAAAAGCAAACATTTAGCAAAAAATAAATAGTGCGATTTTGAAAAGTGGATATTTTAAATTAAAAATACTAAGCTTGGATGTAATGTTTTAAATTGATATATCTGACTCCATATACTAACTAGGGACATGAGACGTTCCTAGTTAGTATAACATGGTTGCCTGAACACAGAGTCTGGAGTCACTGTCACTGACATCCCCTTGCTCAACTATTTGTTCTAGCGGGCACCAGTAACGTCTCTCATTTTGAGACTTTATTGTTACTATTTTTGGCATATCCAATACACCATGGGTAGCCTGCCAGGCTCTGCTGTGCAGGTGCGATACTCTCTGTAGCTTGCCGGGCTCTCCGAGAGAGGCTGAGGAATCAAACATGGGTCAGCTGTGTGAACAGCAAACACCCTACTGGCTGGCCCAGAGTCTGGAGTAACCTCTGAGTAACACCCAGTATACACCCCACCTTACCCTTCCGCCGTCAATTTTATTATTAATAATTTTTGAGAGAGTTAGTGAGAGAAGCCCTTCTCTTGCACTGTGCTGACTCCTATTTGATCCCTCTAAGCATTGCCAGGAGTGATCCCTGAGCAGAGTCAGGAATAATTCTTGAGCATCTCCGGGTACTGGAAATGTGTTACATTATTCATACCGTATTCCATATAAAATACTTTCATATTCTTTACATTCAAATCTAAGATATTATTTCAGACACAATTTCCATTTTAACTTTGCTTTTGTTGGCTCTGTGACTCGTAAGTATATATTTTAATTTGACTAATATTTAGTTTCTGAAAATGTTTCTTGTATATTATTGAACATATATGTGTATATATATATATAAAGTTTTCCATAATCCTTGAGATAGTAGCATTGTAAAATTATCATATTGATGTTTCCACAAGATCAGTCATTTTTATGAGTAAAGTTTTGTGTGAGCTGCAGTGATAGCACACCGGGTAGGATGTTTGCCTTGCATGTGGCTGACTTGGGTTTGAGTCCTCCATCATTATTGTCCTATCATCTCTTCTTCTCTGCTTTGCCCTGGTCCAATCCCAATCAAGGCTAGATGTTGCAGTGCATGTGACTAGGAGGTTGAATGAGGCTCAAGGCTGAACACTCGTTATTGACAATTATCCCTGGGGTATCTCTGGAGCCTCATGTGAGGAAACTTTAAAATAGTTTTACATTAAAGGAATTTCTACAAGTTGGTGGGAACTCTCCATCTATGACTTAAGTCATCTCTCTCGCTTAGTGTTATCATCGCTCCTTGGTGGTAGCAGAGTTGTACATGAGAGGATGACATTACACAGGTCATAGTCTTTAAATAGCAGGCTCAACTTTAATTCATTAGGAAGTTCACTGCAGAATAGCTATTGGGGAAAGGCTACAGCTATTCCAAATATCCTGCTACTCTTACTGTAACAACAGGGGCATGAGATAAATGTACACAAAACTTTCACTGTATAACTGTCATCATTTGGGGCTCCAGAGATACCTCAGGGATAATTGTACTTTCCTTGCAGAATGCTCTGAGAAGCATGAGGTGAAGCCTCAAAAAAAAAAACTTTTCTTATTTGTGAGATATCAAAAAATATACATAGTATGGGAGTAATGCCAAAGACAGTAGAATCAAGGGCCAAGAGGACTGCACTGTAGTTTATAGCTTGCCACCAAGGGGCTAGGGGAGTGCTGTTAGAGAGAGCAGAGAAGGGTCCAGTGTGACAGTGATGATTGAAATGATCACTCTGGATAAGACCTGAGTGCTATAGTGTGGAGCATGGTGACAGGCACTGGAGCAGATAGACCTGAGCTTGCAACGCGGACCAGTAGTGAAGCCTCAGAAGCGGGATTATCTGGGCAAAGTTGGCAAAAGCAGGGTGTCAGTCCTGGGTGTTCAGCCTTGAGCCTCACACAACCTCCTAGTCACATGCACCTAAAAACACAGAAACTGTCATGCAAGCTTAGCAAACTGCAGCATCTAGCCTTGATTGGGATTGGACCGGGGCAAAGCAGAGAAGAGATGATAATGCTAAGCTTTATGTGATTGGACCTTCTTGTAAACCGAGACCCTCTATAAAATATGTGCGTAGCTGGCAATAAAGTGAACAGCCATCAGCTGCTGCCAGAGGGTGTTTCTCCGTGCACCCATCATCCTTCACCCCACGTCTACCGGGACCTGAAAAGCAACATGTCTGAGCATGCTAGGGGAAAACACCCAGGATTGACCCAGGGCAAATTGTATGCAAAACAAATGGTGCCTTGTGCTATCTGTCCAAGCCCAATGGTTTATGAAAATTCGTTTTTTTGTAATTTAATACAACATAGCACTGTAGCACTGTCATCCCATTGTTCATAGATTTGCTCAAACAGGCATCAGTAACGTCTCCATTGTGAGACTTGTTGTTACGGTTTTTGACATATCAAATACGCCATGGGTAGCTTGCCAGGCTCTGCTGTGAGGGCAGGATACTCTTGGTAGCTTGCCAGGCTCATCGAGAGAGATGGAGGAATCAAACCCAGGTCAGCCGCGTGCAAGGCAAACGCCCTACCCGCTGTGCTGCCTCTCCAGTCTGGGAAATACAATATATAATTTATAAATTTGAATATTTGTAATTATAACAAAGTTATATAAAAATATTACATTGATATAATTTATATTAATGGTGCCTTATATAATTAGTGTGTTTATGTGTATGTAACATAATTCAAATATTTAAACAAATTGAGGAATTACGACAGAGCCTGGCAAACTACCCATGGCATATTCGATATGCCAGAAACAGTAAGAACAAGTCTCACAGTGAAGACAGTACTGGTGCCTGCTCTAGCAAATTGATGAACAAGGCGGTGACAGTGCTAGAGTGCTACATTTTGAGAATATATGCAAAGGATCTTACATCTTACATTTTAACATACAGAAAATTAATGTGGAATAAAATGGTCATACTCTTTAAAAATGACTTTCTTAGATAATATTAATGATATCCATGTTTTAGTCAATGCATTTTAACTAACTACATTCATGAAAATATTATTTCACAGTGATTCTGGTCATAAAGCCAATGCTAGGAGGGTCCAATGATCAAACTGTGATAATTTTATTTATTTATTTTCATTTATTTATTTATTTTTTCTTTTTGGGTCACACCCAGCGATGCACAGGGGTTACTCCTGGCTCTGCACTCAGGAATTACTCCTAGCGGTGCTCAGGGGACCATATGGGATGCTGGGAATCGAACCCGGGTTGGCCGAGTGCAAGGCAAATGCCCTACCCGCTGTGCTATTGTTCCAGCCCCCTGTGTAAATTTAATAATAATTACAACTCATATGATAGTTAAGAATTAAATTGTATTGTTCATTATATAGCATTACAGTATTTTCACACAGTCTTACATGTTTTTGTAGATCTATCACATATATTTTTAACTTCTTTGGAGAAAGTGAAATAGAAACTGAAGTATGACATAAATCACCTTGGTATAATTTTATTATTTATCTACAGTATAAGTGAAGGCAATGTGGTAGCCACAAAGTAAAAGTTTTATTGTCGTATACCAGAAGGAAGAAACTGGTTCAAAGTGGGTTGCAATGAATGTATTGATATTTTAATCTTGTATACGTGTACACATAGAATACATGTAATATCTTTTAATTTAAATTTAACTGTTTAAACTAGAACTCTTCATTAGATAAGAAAGCAACATGGGTCAAATTTACAAAAACTACTTTTTACTACGTGTTCAGTGCTGATGCTGACTTAAGAGCAAAGCATCATTTACTAGAGCAGTGGGGTTGGGACGTTCCATGCATCTGTTTTGAAACAACTGTAGTATTGGTCAAAAACAATAAAGTGCTTATTTGAAGAAATGTTTTTGAATAAATTGAAGTTAGAGACTACTATAGCTTTGTATATAAATTAATGCAGATTTTTTGAGTTTTACTCTCAATACTTCCAACTGAAACAGAGATTTGAGAAGATAGAGATATGCAGGACAAACCTTGAAAGTTCATAAGGACCCGGGAGCAGAAGTAGCAGTGCACAACAAAACCATGAACACTACACTGTTTTTAACCAAGTTTCTTCACTAATAAGAAATGTAATTAAATATTTTTTCCTCCAAAGACCAGAGGGATAGTAAACAGATACATTACTTGCTTTGCATTCATCTGACCCAGGTTCAATCTGGCATCACTTCTGGGTCCCCGAACACTGGCAAGTGCTCAGATCCCTGAGCACAGATCTCCGAGTAAGCCCCGAACACCACTAATGTGGCCCAATGACTAAAGTAGAAGAAAAAACAGTATTTTTTAAAATATCCCTCATTTATAGAACCTGCCATTTTCTTTAGGATAAACACTGTCATTTTAAACCACTTCTAAGCTTAATGGAATGGAGCACATACTTGGTACTTCCAGGAGCATGAGTTTTGATCCCTCATACAACATGCACCCCCAAACCTGGGTTTTAAACCTGGTGGCATTTAATAGTGTTGAGCCGAACGTCAATCACAAGGTGTGCTCCATGACCTCTGAGCACTTTTTGGGAGTCATTCCAAACAAGGAGCTAATTCATCACATTTTTTTCCTTGAAGGATACATTAATTATACTGTCATTTTTAAAATCGCTCCTTTAATTCATTGAATTGTACATTTTCAAATGCAATTTTGGGGAGTTAGATAAATAGTCTCTGAGTGACTATCTTCTGAGTAAAAACTGGAGAGGCAAAAATAACTAGTAGTAGGTGGTGACGTAAACATGTTAGGAGAGATCTCAGGGGTAATTTTGGTGGGGGTGGTAATATTCAGCCATGCTAAGAGGTTTAGAGATTATGCCTGACTCTGCACTCAGGGATCATTCTTAGTCGTATGCAGGAGACCTTATGGAATGCTGGGGATCAAACCAGGTTCAGCCATATGCCATTCAAACACCCTCCCTGCTATACTATCTCCCTGGTCCCAGGAGAGGTTTCTAGAAATGGGTGGAAATATATGTGTCATCATTAGTTAGTGGAACAGTCTAAGTGAATTGAAGCAATTCACTTTTAATACTCACATAAAGTGGAAGCTAAAGTTCATAAATAGAAGAGCACTATGGCAAGCATCGCATGATAGATGCGTATTGTGAGTTGTCTGTAGAACCTCCTAGCTAGGTCTACATATAGACCTCAGAGGGCACCAACTAAACAAATAAATAAATAATGAACAAAGTGTGGTGTCTCTGAATACAGTTAGCTCAAGGCAATTCTGTTGTAACTAGCTTGATGAACACAACTGTATTTATTTACATGCCAATGAAATGGAATGTAAGCATTTATCAAAATTCAATCTACAGCAAATCTGGAAACAAAGAGGCAAGAGGTGTCAGGACTGTGTGATGGAAGAGTGAGATAGCACCTCCTTCAAACCCTATGGCATACTCTTATTGCAGACTAGTACTAATGGACATTGGTGTTTTATGGATTTGAGGAGGGCATGTGTGGACCACACCTGGCTTTGCTCAGGACTTACTCCTGGCTCTGAGCTCAAAAATCACTCCTGAGGGAATTTTCCCCTTTATTTCTTAAACTAGATTGTGTTAATGAAAATTATGCAACTGGATTTTTTTTCTACTATTCCACTGATGGTTACAGAATAATATAACTTATTTTGCACCTTTTAATTTCAGAGTTAATTTTAGAAAAAATGGGAGTGGGTCATGTTAGATATCCTCTATCTTTCTGTTCTATAAAGCAAAGGATACCTCCAAAGTAGAACTAGACTTAAAAATGAATGGTAAAAATGTTGAAATAAAAAACAATTCTATTTTTTTTAAATATAGCAATTAAACACAAATGGTAGATAAAATTGGTAATAATTATTATCATACATATCATGTTTTCTTAACAATACTGAAATCAAGGGCCAGAAAATAGTGAAGTAAATAAGTAAGGCTATACAGCATTTGCCTTGCACACAGGTGATCCATGTTCTATCCCTGGAAACCCATATGGTCCTGTGAGACTCCAGGAGTGACCCCTGAGAACAAAGACAGCAGTAAGCACTGCCAGATGTGATCACAAAAGAAAACAAAGCAAACAAACAGTAAACCAAGGAATGACAAAGAAAACAAAATAATAACATTAACACACCTCTGTCTTTCAACAAAACTGAGAAACTACTTTTAGTCTACAAAGTAGTCTACAAAAGTAGTTTAAAGATTCTGTTTAAAATTCCTCTTGGGTGTGGCCTTGGGGACTTGCGCACCGCCAGCAGTGGCCTGTTAGTCCCGAGAGTGGCTGGATATGGTCCTTGGCAAGAAACAACAAAGACAAACTTCTGTTGAAAAGTATTGTCAGTCCAACTTTGTTTTAAATGGGGGATTTTCTTTTATTTTTAAGAAGTAGAAAAGATTTTTCACATAGTCTTTCTAACAAACAACATAAAATATATTTAATGGCTCTTACACATAGGATATTACTTTGAAGATTATGTTCAATAAAAAAAAGCAAAGAGGAATGTTTAAATTTAACCATAGAATAAAAGGCGATTTCCTTGGTGACAATTATAGTAAATGTATCTGCCATAATTATTTAGAATCTATAGTATCATTTCATATATTTATCTATCACTTCATTTAACAGCTCACTCCATTTAAATCCCTTTCCACAATTTTCTTCATTTAGCCATAATCAAACTCATTGATGCAAATTAAAATGTAACATTCTGTTATTTAATAAATATTAATTATAAAGTGCCTTTATGATAATATAAAGTAAGTAGAAAAGGATGCATTACTCTAATATCTTTGGCGGTAATTTAATTCTTATTAGATTAGAATGTTTTCCAAATTTAAAAATTTTCGCTATTAATGTTTGAACTAATTGATGCATTAGTGGAAATTGATCGAAATATTCACTAATTCACTTAGATGATGCTCAATGTTTCTTTCCTTATAATGTTAATGACAGTTAAAAGTACTCTGAATCTGGTAGCACTGTTGTCCCATTGTTCATCGATTTGTTCGAGCGGGCACCAGTGAAGTTCCTATTGTGAGACTTTTTGTTACTGTTTTTGGCATATCAAATATGCCATGGGTAGCTTGCCAGGCTCTGCCATGGGGGCAGGATACTCTCAGTAGCTAGCCAGGCTTTCTGAGAGGGATGGAGGAGTTGAACCCAGGTCGGCCACATGCAAGGCAAACACCCTACCCCCTGTGCTATCGCTCCAGTCCTTGAATCTGGTACCAAACTAAATTTAATGTAATTTATAATTACTTCCTGAAATCAATCCCAGTAAAACAGTCTATTTACCTATTCTATTTTTTTTTGGGGGGGGAATTTAAAGAACTTTCTGGTATCTTAATAAACTAAAATTTCTTTACACGTACTATTAAGTCTTGAAAAAAAAATTAAGTGTTTCTAAAAACCGAAATGTAGGTTTCTGCTTACATATTCACTTCATCATTCTTCTACTTGGAATTTATACCTTTAGCACACAAGTTAATTGATGAGCTTGAATACATTTTAGAGCAATTTGGTTGTTCAAAATGTCTTTTAGTAGTGTATGTTATGTACACATATTTCTAGCAACAAAACAAACAAACATACATATACATATACATATACATATATATCACTTGTATCACTTGTCATCTCATTGATCTTCAATTTGCTCAAGCAGGCACCAGTAACGTCCCTATTCGTCCCTTTCCTGTGCTAGTGTAGCCCAATAATAACTGCTCACTGCAGGAAGAGGAATAACCTCAAACCGTTTTTCAGGGTTTTGGTGTAGAAGTCTGACCATCTCATTGGTGGACGCCCACGCGGTCTTTTGATGTCCCATGAATTCCAGTCTGTAACAGCTCTAGTCCAGTGGTCATCTCTGAATCGCATTATGTGTCTGGCCTATCTGATTTTTGACACCTTGGCAAATGAGAAAGCGACCCTAATTATTGGCCGTTGACAGAGGTCGGAACTCTGGATTCCTTCTCACTTGAGTGAAACGTGATACTTCTAGCATAGCTCTTTTGATTTCTCTCTGGGATACTCGAATGGAGAATGGTGTTCTTGTCTTGTTTGCATAGGACCCAGGTCTCTGAGGTGTATGTCAGTGCAGGAAGGTGGAATCAAAAAGATGTGCCTGGAGCTGGAGGTTCTTTGTCCTCTTTACCACTTCTTCGACACTCTTGAAGGTGTTCCACGCTCCTCTCTTCCTCCTGTGCAGTTCTGGCACCAAGTCTTTCCTCATGTTGAGATCTCGACCCAGGTACACATAGCTGCTGCATTCAAAGATGTCTGTTCCCTTGAGAGAAAATGGAATGTCAGGAACTAGTTCATTTTTCAAGAACATTGCCTTAGTGAGATTCAGCTGCAGTCTGACCTTTTCACATTCGTGGTCGAAGTCAGCCAGCATTTGTGCCGCTTGTCTAATATTTGGCATTATGAGAACAATGTCATCAGTGAAGCAGAGGTGGTGTAGTTGCCTACCATCTACCTTCACTCTCATTCCTTCCCATTCCAGTCTTCACATGACATTCTCGAGGGTGGCACTGAAGAGTTTCAGTGAAATGGTGTCATCCTGCCAAACCCCTCTCTCTATGTCAATGATCACTCCTTGTAGAATGGTGAGATCCTGGTGGTGAATCCATAATACAGCTTGCGGAGGATCTTGATGTACTGAGTTTGAATGCCCTGTTTGGCTAGGGCTCCTATGACTGCATAAGTCTGAACAGAATCAAAGGCCTTCTTCAAATCAATGAACGTTAGACAGAGCAGCATCTTGAACTCTCATGAAACCTCAATGACCTTGGTCACTGTGTGGATATGGTCGATCGTGCTGAATCCTTTTAGGAACCCGGCTTGCTTGCATGGTTGTCCTTCGTCTAGTGTTCTTCCTATTCTATTCAGGATGACTCAAGTGAACAACTTGTAGATGACGGACAACAGGCAGATAGGGTGATAGTTGCTGATGTCATGAATCTCTCCTTGTACAACTAAACTAAACCGTCCTGCTGGTTTTCCATTGGGATGGAACCTTGCATACAGACAGGTAGTGTGTGAAGAGCTGACCCAGTGTATTGATGAGTACTGGCCTCAGATTCTTCAGGTAA
The DNA here is from genome assembly GCF_027595985.1 of Sorex araneus. NCBI lineage: Eukaryota > Metazoa > Chordata > Mammalia > Eulipotyphla > Soricidae > Sorex > Sorex araneus. Next base: position 25,035,423 of record NC_073308.1, on the reverse strand, counting down.
TCAGATCTGACCTTGTCTGGACTGGGTGCTTTACACGTCTTTACCAAGGAAATAGCATGTCAGATTTCGGAAGGAAGGACCTTGGGAACGACATATCCATCCTGCAGAATTTGATATGTGGGCAGGTGGACATGGCTGTCGAAGAGATCTGAGTAGAAGTCGTGAATAATCCTCTCCATTGCCCTTCTGGGAGATGTGATAGATCCATCTATCACATAGATAGATGGCAGACAAAGGATCTTGTTTCCGGTTCTCGTTAAGCCTGGAATCCAAGATTGCAAAGTTCTGCTTTACCTGGTTCTGTGGTGCCTCACGCATGCATGATGTCTGCAAAGTGGCTGGGTAATGGAGCATATATATATATACATATATGTGTATGTATGTATACATATATGTATATATTTGTATGTATATATAATGTAATTTATAGACCTTGTGTATCCCTCTAAGTTCCTAGGTCAATTGTGTGCTCACCATTTAAGAAAAGACTTTTAAAAGATGTTTTATATTCATAAGGGAGAGAACAATTATTATTATGCCAGTTTTTCAGTTTGGAGAATTTTGACTTCATTTATTTAAATATATCAATCTCACAGCTTGTCCAAACTCAGTCCGTCTAAGCTGTCTTTCTGCTGTATGGCTTACAAACTGCCTCCATTGTAGAGTCTCAGTCAAAGAGTCTCTTCTGAATTTCAAAATAAAGTTGATAGAATATTCTACTAAACATAAATTTTAATATAAATAATATCACTTAAAGCTACGATATATATTTAAAACATAATCTGTGTAAAATGGAAAGTGTGAATATTAAATAGCATTACAGAACATAAAGGATATTTCAACTCTTTAATGTATATTAAAGAAAAAATTTCTGTTTTACCACAGTAATTTTAGCCTTGCTTAATTTTCACAATTTTCAAAATTCCCCAAAGCAACCATCAATCATGCAAAGTAATGTAAAAATAAAATAAGTGTAGAGATCAATTAATTCCACTTTTTCACAGTCCTTTTCCCAGTATAAATGAGTCTTGACAGCTTAAATTCTGACACATTATTAACATTTAACCAATTCTTTCTCTACTGCAACAACCTTGAACCACTACAACATGAAAAAGTCTTCTTGCTTCTTTTTTTAATCAATCTGCCTATAACTTTCATACCACACACAGATCACATGAATCCTTTTACATTACTCTGTGCCTATACTTTTTATTCTCAAAAATATTCCCCGGGATCTCTAAGATCCTTATATTTAAGGTTTTCCCTGCTATTTTGTTGACTGTTATCTGTCTCAGTTTTACATACTTTAGGATCATCATAATTTTTTATAATATGTAAAAATTCTCAATTTTGTGCATCAGAGTAAATAAGAGAGACATTGATTGTATTTGTGCTATTTGTTTTTATCAGGAATTAAAGTAAGAAAAGAACTTTTAATGAAGTTGCAGTCCAAGTTAATAAATAATTAATAAACACCTGATGGTCTTGTAATATTATGAGAAGAGTGGTTGATAAGAATCAAAAAAGAGACAAATATGTATTAAGGTAGAGTGGCAGAAGCCTGTGGCTGTTAGCAAGATGGTTCAAAAACTGGGGGGCTGTAAAGAGGGAGTCATGTAGTGAGCATTGTGAGCATCAAAAAGACCTTATACATAAAACAATTATTAAAATAACCCTTTTGAAAGCTGTAATATTTATTAATAACTACATAATCACTGAAAACCTGAAAAAAACATGCACGACCCACTAAAATACAATGTGCTGGGTCAGAGTAGTTGTACTGAGGGTGGAGATTCAGGTTCAAGCTCCAGCATATGCTCTCAGAAAGAATGCCAGGAGTAAGGCTGAGCACAGTTAAGTATGACCCACAAACAGATCAAAAATATATGTGTATTGGGCCAGGGTGATAGTACAGAAGGTAGGGCATTTGCCTATATGCAGCTCATCTGGGTTCAATTTCCCACATCCAGTATGGTTCCCCAAGCACCGCAAAGAGCAATTCCTGAGTGCAGATCCAGGAGTAACCCCTGAGTATCGCTAGGTGTGACCCAAAAAGCAAATGTATACGTGTGTGTGTGTGTGTGTGTGTGTGTGTGTGTGTGTGTGTGTGTAAAATGTACTTACTTGCAGTCGTCGCATATATGTAGTTTATATATGATGGTTCAGAGTTGAAAACAGATTTTTCTTTGATATTTTAGCAAAGTTTATATATATACTAAATGTGCAGTGCTAGTGCCTAACCCTAATGAATGTTACAATACAGAACATAACCTGGTATTTAGAATTATATTGCTCTAAATTTTAATTTTAATTGCGTAAAAACATGAAACAGTTCAGAATTGAGTTTATGATCAAATGAGCATAAGGAAAAGCATGATTTAACAGATAATAAAATTCAAAAACCATACCTATTACTTTTTTAAGGCTATACCTATTAGTATCTGGTACAGCTAAATAAGGGCCCATGTTTTGCTTCAAACGTCAAAATGACACAGGCTTTCCCAGGAGTCCACTGAATTGTACGCTTGAGTCTTTCTGATGAGCACATAATCACATAGCAACCCTAAGGATTTAATTTTTTCCTAGGGATTTGTTTAAGAAAGTGGAATTTATCAAGCAAATTAAACAAAGGTCATCTTTATGTCTGGATATATTGGCATAAAAATTCCTGTGAGACCATTTATAGTTTCTGCCTCTGTTGCTTACTCATTTTTTTCCTTAAAAACATACATAATGAATTGTCTTTTATTTCATATATAAGCATTATTTTTGCAATATTCAACAGTTAGTACATTGGGAATAATTAGTGATACTATTATATACCAAATTAATTAATGCAAAAATGCTACAACATGCTGTAAAGGCAATTACATTTTTTGCATACGCTTAAATTTCACAAATGTCATCTAAATGACACATTTTTATGATTTACATTCCTCTAAACTATGTAGAGTATTTTACAATAGTTTAATGATATTCAAATGCTAATTAATGATACTTAGAAGCGATCAAGAGCTTCTGCATGATGGGCTTGAAGTGATAGGAAAATAGCCCATTTATCAGAACATTGCGAGCCTAATTTAAAATTGCACCCCATGTTTCTTAACAATTTTTTTTAAACATAGCTTAGGGATTTCTAATAGATAATAAATAAAATAAACCAGTTTTATAGTTTACTAAGAATGATTTGCAAAATAGAATTAAAATTATTTTTCTATTACTCAAACTTCCAAAATAAGCTTGGTCCAGATGTTTCAATATTGAGTTTAATATTTTTTTAGGGTCCTCCAAATCTTTCTATGATTTGATAGCTCATTTGTTTCATTCACTGAATATCTGTGTTAAATCTGAGTTGGTGATTTTTAGTGAAGCTTATATTAACATCTGTATGCACCTTTAAGAGTATTTATTGTTTACAGTATTGGCAATTATACTTGTTATGGTTGCCTGTGTTTGCATATTTGTTTTAAAAGGAAGACCATTCACTTGTAATAACCATTTACTTGTGACGTACTTATTTGTATTGTCAATGATTGCATCTCTGGTATCAGTGTGTCACCAGGAACACACTGGGAAACGTGAAGCATTATCAAGGGTCAAACTTGTGACCTCATCTATACAAGGCAAACAGTCTATCAGTGCCCTATACCCACAATGCCTGTCTGCATATTTTTCATGATCATGTATTTAGTTCTTTGGGCTAAGTAACTACTAGTGAATAGGATTGCTGGACTGTATGGTAAGAATATGTTCAGTTATCTCTTTTAAGGAATGGCTGATGTCTTTGAATGCATTGTATGAACATTTTTTATTGTATAAATGTTGACTTAAATGATTTAAATCTCTTGAAAAATGTCATATAGGAGTAACCATTCTATTGTCAATTTGAATAACTTTTTTTAAAAAAAAGTTAGCATTTTTAAGAGGGTAAACTTTGTGCATAAATTAGTATAAGTTGCCACAGAGTAAATATGAAGCCCCATGCTCATAGTACTGATCCCCTCTTACACAAACTGAAAACTGCTTAAGAAAATGTTCTGTGTTCAGACTTCATGTTCTATGTAATTATTGTCTATTCAGCTATGTTAATATATGTGCTATTTTAGCAAGGCCTCAGAATGAACAAAGGCCTCAGAATGAACATAGATTTGAAAATATGACCCTGGATTCACTATTTATTAGCAAAGGCTATCTCTTATTAATATTAATAAATATCTATTGTCATTTGCATTCATTGTGGGGATTTTTCTAGAAGTGGTTGAAGTACTCAGGGCCCACTCCTGGCAATATTCACCCAACTGGGGTGGATAGTTCAGTGCGTGGACCTGAGAGGGCTGGTGACCAGGACCTATAAGGTACTTAGAAGCTCTTCAGGGCTATAAAGGGAGGTTCTCTGAGGGCCATGATGGTGGCAGGATTTGAACCTAGCCGAATGATGCCAGCACATGTGTGTGATTGCTAAGCCATCTCCCTAGCCTCCTTATACTCAAATTTTAATAGAGAGAAAATGTATTTCAAAGAATCAAGAAGTTTTATATTCCAAAAAATAAGGTCATCTATAAAAGTAAATTATTATTAGACAAAAGCTGGACGATATTAAATTGATAGTGTTATACATTTTTATAGTTGTCTGTACTTCGTATAAAAGCCCATATTTAAAATGTTTTATTAAAGGATATAAGCAAATGCCTTTAATGAGTAACATTATTTCAGTAGTATATTTAGTAAAAGGAATGCCAGTGTACTGGGTAGTGTAAAAATGTGTTAGATCGTAATTCCATAAATTCCTGAAAATGTATAATGTTGGTTATGTTTAGCATATCTTGCATTGTTTACAATTCAAAAGTGGCACCTCTTCAACTTTATCTTCCTCCATGTCCTTCTTGCTTTCATTTATTTTCTCCCAGAAGGTGTGGATTTGATGTATAATATTTACGCACACAAAAAGAAATATATATGTACACACTTAAAACAGAGGAAATGTTTCACTTAAACTAAAAATTTACATAATTTAGGATTAAAATCATTCATAGTATGAACCCCATTCACTGTACTATCTATAATACTTTTAGAAATAGTATAATGTTATTTATATGTGGTGTGATTGCATGTTTTTTTAATAATCATAAATTCAATGAGAAAAATTATGCCTTACAGTGATACTGATAAAAAGTATTTCTCTATTTAAGATTTCTATCAGTAGATTTTACATGTGGCTGCTGAATATTGAGAATGTTATTATAGCGACAGAACTAAAAGTATAACTTATTTAATTTTAATTTTTTAGCATGATGATTTAACAGTACAGAAAGAATACAATCTCTTAAAATATACTAATTTGTTATTAAATTTTAATTTTATGATAAAGACATTTTAAAGAAATATACAAAATAAAATATGAGTTTAATATTAAAGATACCAGAGGCTTATTTTTGTAATTTTTGTAATAGTAAATAAGTAAATAGAGTTTTTAAACAGATAGCTTTTTTTTGTCTAATAACAATATCCAATAAACTTTTCAATCAAATTTCTTATGATTTACTCACTTCATTGTCTATTAATATGTAAACTATAAGTGTCTTCTGTTTGAATAAGAAAATTTTACAGACTTTTATTTTAGGAATACAAAAAGTGTTGTTAGAAACAGACACACAAGAAATTTGAATTTGGGCATCAGTAACAGTTTTGTGGACACTAAAATAAGCACTAACAGTAGATTCATAGTGGTTTTTTTCTCCCCTACCTTTCTTTCTTCTCTCATTCCTCTGTTCCCTTCCTCACAAAAATGAAGCTCTTACTAAGTTCCCAGGAATATTTTTTTTCCCTTTTTAATTGCCTTTCTGAAATCTCTTATCCCAATCCCTTTCACAACTGGAAAAATAAGGAACTAGATATAAACACAATGGGCAAGACTTTCTTATATTAGTTCATTAAGTATAACACTATAACACAATTCTGCTAAGACATAATCTTCCCAACAGCTATCATACTTTGCTCTCAAATTCAATTGACTTTTAAAATTACACGTTTGTTCTAATCTACTTCTATCAAGGTTATATAGTATCATTCTACAACTTTTTAAATGACCATTACACACCATTTTCAGGGTCAGTATATTTACCTATACTTAAAAAAGGTAATGTTGGCACATTCCATTTCAAAGCTGCATGAGTCACCACCCCCACACTTTACCATAAGGAGTTATTTAACACCTCTCTGGAGCTATAATTTCTCTTTTAGTTCTTCCCTTTTAGTACCTAAGAAAACAAATCTGTTATTAAGTGACATCATGGTAGCAAAATCAATAATTTCTATGAGAAATTTGTTTTACATCTTTAATACATGTTAAGTTCTGAAATGAATTGGAAATTTCCTTTAAAAAGCAAAGCAATTATAAACTAATGTTTTTCACACTTGTATTAGCTTCTGCTAATATCACATTTTCTTGAAGTCTTTGGGAAGGAAGTGCAATTCATTAGATATTACAAAAAATACTTTAAAAAAATTAAACAGTATATTGTCTTTATTTTATAGGCATGAAAACTAAGGAGAGTTAGAACTAGCAAGCACTGACAAAGCTAGAAGTTACCTATAAATGTTTCCAAGTTTAAATTTAGTGCATATCCCATTATGCCAGATTGATTTTATGTGCAAAAGTTGCATTGGTTTTAGTTGAGATAAACAAAAAATACAGTTATAATTATGTATGTTATATTTCATCCACAGTCACTTTATATTAAGCAGATAGTTTATGGATTCCTATTCCATTTCAATTTTGATGAAAAATTTAACAACAAAATAATGCAAATATGTTTTATGTATTTTTCAACAAAAATAATGAATAAAAACAGAGAAAAATGTTTTAAGTTCTTTGTTTAATACAACTGAGGATTATTCATATTGTATTGATACATGTTACCTCAAGCTCTCCAAATAGAGAATGATTCCGAGTAAAGTTCAAAATGAAATTGGAAAGCACTATGGAAAAATATTTGGTATTTTTAATTAAAATATAGACTTTAAATTTAAGTATAATAAATATATACTTAAATATAAGCATATTTAAATATTAATATGTAAAATATTCAAATATAAAACATTTAAATATCATTATATCACTGCCATCCCATTGTTCATCAGTTTACTCTAGTGGATACCATTGACATCTCTATTTCTCCCAGCGCTGAGATTTTAGCAGCCTCTCTTTACTCATCTTTTCCAACTATTGGAGGCTTTTTCAGGGTGAGGGAAATGAAACCTATCGTTAGTGTTTTTGGCATATTGAATATGCCATGGGTAGCTTGCCAGGCTCTGCCATCAAATATGGTGTGGTAATTATGGAAAATGGGTAGAAAGTGTCTTATAATGTGTTGCACAACCGCCAAGTAAGTGGCCTGGAGTAAGGCGGCAGTTGGGTAGGAGAGATCAGCTGCCAGGGATGGGGCCCTTGGGGCAGGGAGGGTTCTGGGGTGCCCTAGTGAAAACAGCCTTGTGCAGAGTAAGGCCTCCATAGCCTGGTGGCATGGCTATGGGGGCCTCCTTTTATACTCCCGCCTGGGAGGAGCAGCCATTGAGATTTAAACACTTAAATATAGACTTTAAAATTAGTGGAGATTAAGTTTTCAACCTAAATGTAAATTTCAAATAGTCCTCTTTAAATGATATGTCAAACGTATCCTTATAAAAACTGGATAGTACATGCTAGGCATTTGCTAGAGCATAGTTATCTTAGAGTCAGTCATCAGAATCACAGATGTAGTTTCACTCTTATACTGAAGTAGTTTTATATTTCATTGAAGGAAGTGTTTCTAAAAATCATCTTGTCATGTTTTGGAAACATTTCTATAAATATGTATTCGAGGTGATCACTTAAATATTCTTTCTTAGTAGCTTCCATGTTATAATCTTAATTGTATCTAATAAGTAAATGAAGACTGATTTCAAACTCATATTCATGCCTGAAAATTTTGGAATTCCAGGATTTCTATAATTGTTCACGATAATTATAAACTATTTTATCATATTTTAAAATGCATTTACTGAGTTGAAAGTTTCTCAAATCCCTTTAAATATTCAGTATTTTCTCTCATTGTGGATATATGACTATGAAGATGTTTAATTCTCTTTAATACACTGCTAAATCCAGAATGTAAAAAATACCCATGGATTTTTACTGAAACGTATTGTTTATGATGTTTCAATGACCATCATTATGTTTAACCTCATTCATATGAAGAGTTATTCAATTTCAGATGTTAGAATTTTCCCTAGCTTTTTTGGTTTTTAGGTAACGTTGCATTATCAGCATTGTTATCTTAAAAAGATAGTTGAAACAACTTCAATTTTTATGACTTTATGGACAGATTGCACCCCAGCGTATAGTGTATCCTGGAGAATGTTCAGTGAGCACTGAAAAATGTGTAGTCAGGTTTTGTAGAGGAATGGAGACCTTCCAATCTAGGGTCTATATCTTGTACTAGGGTGTGCATGTGGGGCTTTCTGAGAATCAAAATCTGTGTCACATGCCCAGCACACACCCTAACAACTACAATATTTCCTGACCTTGTTTTTATTTTTTTTACAATGCTTGATCGGAGATCATAGCCTCACATACGTAAAGCAAATATTTATTCACTAAGCAACATCTCAGGCCCTAGGATGACTATAGAAACAGATAGAATCTAAATAAAAGCTCTGGGGATTTTGTGATATATGTATGATGGGTAGCTAGCTAGATACATTGAATAATTTTATAAATTTAATTTAGAACAAGAAAATAAACAAGTCACTTAAGATTTAAGAAAGTCAATGTTTAAACTTCAACAGAAAGGCAAGATATGTTTTCTGAAGGCGTTCCAGATAGAACAATGAAATGATCTGAATTAAAAAAAGAAAATTCAGCAGTTGGTAGACAACTAGGTTTTGTTGTTTGTTTGTTTTTGCTGTTTCTTCTCCCGAAGTGTCTACCTTTGAAATTCAAATGGTATCATTTTCTTGAAGTCTTCCTTAGTTATTTGTTTTTAAATCATATTATGTTTTGGATTAGTATGTGCTCATGGTAGAATAGAAAGCATAAGATAGAAATAAATAACGGCCAATGCTTTTAAATGACTTATCAGGAACAAATAACTTGTGAAATTTAGCAGCTATAGAGATATGTAGTTCATCCCTCTAAAGTTATTTTTATAAAACCACAAGTAGGGATTATCATTAATCCACCTCCTTCTCACTTCAAGTCTGTGGCTTCTGTCCCGTATTTGCCTGTTATTTTCCTTTCCTTCTTATAAACAACATTTGAAAATAACTTGTGAGTCAGTGAATCTTCTGCTATACAGTATTGTGATTTTCTTTGAAATGACTGACACTTGAGAACTACCTGCTCTCTTTTCCTGTCTTCCAGGACAATACTTTCTCTGCACTTGACTCTTTTTCCCTTCTGTCTGCCACCTTGAATCTTCAATATTATTTCTACAAATATAGACAATTTTCTGTTTCGTTTGCATAATTCTCTTTCTGGTATACAAAGTGATCTTATATATTTGAAATGTTTTAATTAAACTGGATGAGAGCAACATTTGTTTTATAGTTTCCCAGGCTCCATTCTGGAGCTATATATATATGTAGCCATATTAGAATAGATGTTTTCACTTAGATTAACTAATATTTCAAATTCAGAATATATAAAATATGACATTCGAGCCTCCCCTTTGAGTCTGTTAAACATCAAATGGCAACAGCCGATACTCATTTTTTCCACTGAGAAATCTAAGAGTCAATTTTGTTGCTTCCTATTTCTGGGCAATCATTAGTCATATTCATTGTATCTCTTTGTACAGAACTTCTTTATCCCTAATGCTCTAATCTGGTTCATAACATAATCGTATATTTTCTGGAGTATTGTGATAAGTTCTAACTTGATAATCTAAAATGATTCTACTTACAATCTATTCTTTGAACTCTACCTTCAATTATAGTTTTTAAAGTGAATAGCTGATGGCTTTCCCTCTTCAGAAGCTTCCTACTCTCTTTTGGCTGAAGAAAAAATGTCGAATACTACTAGCAATACCTGCCATGATCCTTCCCTGCTCAGTATTCCATTTTTATCTACTGCCAGGTAGAAAGCTACTTCGCTCACTTACAATCAATTTTGAAATAAATGCATCTTCCTAGCTAGTGAAAGTTCAGTAATTTTATTTGAAGGAATTTTGCTCATTCCTGGAATGAATACTTTAAGCATTTTCAGTCATTGAAAATATGTTCAGCGAAGATAGCTATGGAATGACTTCATTTTTAAAACACATCACCTCAGCATTGCTTTTCTTTAAGATGACATATGACAAATTGGTAGACTTATGACAAATGTTTTTAAAAAGAAATTCATCACTTTATTGGACATAGTATTTTTAATTGCTTTTCATCTGCAAACGTTAAGCTGCATTTAGCAGTTTATTTAGCTCAAAAGATAATCTACATTATTATTCAGTTTTAGACAATGGTATTAGTTTTTAATTGTTAATTGAATAATGCATATTTAGTAATGTGTTTAGGCTGAAGGCTGTTTCAGATATACAGCCTAATATTCTGTAAGACACAAATGTAGATTCATTCAATGTGGGAGCTTAAAAGTTTTGGTTAAAATGTCAAAGGTTTTTAATATGAAGCTGCAATAGTGGACTAATTCATTTCAAGTAAATATAGACTGATTATCTATTTATTTGACTTATCATTATCTGACCAAACTGAGTAAGGATTTAGTCCAGGGGATCCATTATATTCCACACATGAGACCAACCCTGTTCAATCCCCAGCCCACATATGTGGGCCCCAGAGCATCTGCTGGGAGTGATTCCTGAGCACAGAACCAGGAGTAAAAACTGAACATTGCTGATTGTGGACTCCAAACAAGACTAAATGGATAGATGGACTTGATTTTCCTTTGTGGGAAGTGATATTTTTCTCTAGCATATTTTATATAAAACTTACCTTTGTCATATATAGTAATATATGAATTGAGACATTTGACCATTTACTAAAAATAAATAAATAGATAAAGGAACGTGTTGAAATAAAAGAGTCATAAATACTTGGAGGAAATGAAAATATATTCACAATAAGTGGTGCATATTTTACTTATTTTGTGGGATGGGAAGAGCTTGAGTGTTCCAACCTGTGCTTTGGGGTCCCAAGAGAGGAGGAAGATCCCAAGACACTTCAGCAATTGAGTATTTTAGTTTGATGCTCTCTCTAGCACTAAAATGTTTCTTGGGCCCAACAGTACCAACGAACCTTGGGGTCACTCCAGTGTTACTTGGGAAATTACCAGCAGTGCTCAGGGGAACATGCAATTATCACTCAGGGTCTGTGCATCCAAGGCATGCACCCTTCACCTCAAACTTCACTCATGCATTACTTTCTTCTATATCCTGCATCCTTCAAGTCTACATTCAGTGTATCTTCAACCCTCAGAAAATAGCCTTTAGGTATCATAGCAGGTATTTCCTTCAAGACATTATCTATGTAGATAATAAGATGTGTAACTGATTTTATTACACATGGAATAAGCCACTCTAAATGATGCTAATTTAAGTCTTCCTCAAAGCTAATGAAACTTAATAAAATGCATGCACATTTTCAGTTTGAAAGTTCCAGGAAAGTTTCTTTATAGAAACCAGACATCCAGGAGCCCTTTTACCAAGATTCCATTTCCAATTATATCACTGCTGCATCTTCAATATAGTTACATTGGATAGAATTCCAGGATGATTCTGGAATAAATAAATTTTTAGATGTTAGTCACTAGCTAAGGAAGATATAGAAAACTGGGGCCTAGAAATTGGTCTTGGGCTAAGCTCTGCAAAATTGATTTTATGTTTAAAAATAATCCTCTCTCTTTTAAGCCATTGATTTCTTTAGTGCTTGTGGATTAAAAAATGATTTTTCTTTGGGGATTTTGACTAAATAAAGTGTATCTGATATTGAACTTTTAGGAAGCAGTAAAAAATATTTGAATTACCAAGATGTTATAATTCCTCTATTTGTTCCATCCCAGGAAGAAATATTCAAATTGAGCTTTAAAAATAACCATTTTTAGGGACCAGAGAGAAAGTCGAGGGGTTACAGCGCTTGCCTTGAACACAGCTGACTCCCAGGCATAGGGCTGGAGTACCCCCTCACTCTAATTCTGGGTGTGCTAAAAAATGAGCAAAATTCATTTGTTTTACTTTTAGTATACTTGCTTGGTTTTTAAAATGCCTTTCCTAAGTCTAGGTTTTTTCCACTTGAAGCAAATTTAAGTTGAATTTAGATTTTGACTTTATTTCTAAGAGTTTCATCATTTCCTCCAAATGCTATGAAATATACAGGACTTATTAGCAGTGTAGAATGAATATAAGTTCATCCACAATCAACCACGTGGCAGATTTTAATCAATTCATGTTATATTTAATAGACAAAATATAAATTATAAGAAAATATGTCTATTATAATCTCAGCACTGCTATCTGCCTGCTATATACCAATTTCTACAATTCCAGTGATTCTGCCTCATAGAAGAATCTGCGTATGCAGAGCTCCTGTAGAGAGAAGAGTAGCTGAGGAGCAGAGGTAGCGTGATTTGCCTATTCACGAGTAATAGAATTGAAATTTAATGTTCTTTACCAAAGCCTATTTATGTGTGTACTCTCTTATTACCATCTTATTTCCTTATCCCCTGACTTGTTCTCCTTCCCAATTCATTCTGTGGTGGTAGATCTTCATCTGGGTTTAGTCAGTAATATAGTTTCTCACCACATGGCTCATGTCAAGGCAATTCAAGCATTGCTGGATGACTCCAGGGCAAAATTAAGGCTAATGCATGAGCAGCTAGTACTAAATATTCAGGTATCCCTTTCTAGTTTAAAATTTATCCAGTTTTTAAAATTTTAAAACTTATCCTGTTTAAGATTTCACTAAAATGAATATATTACCAAAAAAGCACTATTTATTCAAAATGAATTGAGATAGTATGCAGCACTATATCTAGTATTATAAAAATTAAGTACATGAAAATCTCTTTTCATTACTTCGCTTTCATTCATTTTTGCTTGGTATTTACTAATGAGATAGTCAAAGAGATTACACTAAAGAAAGCAGTAAAAAATATTAAGAGCTGCTTAGATATAAGACTTGTAGAACAAAGAGATGAAATATTATAAATTCTCATTTTAACTATATACATCAATTTCAATGACTATTTGTAGGTTTTTCAGAAAACCTATATACTTGTGCATATATGTAAAGCTCATAGAAATGTCTACAAATGATTCTACCCTAAACATATATTTTAAATGCATTTTTAAACCACTCATCAAGTCAAAATAATAAATTTTATTAATAAATATTAAAATTATATGATGTGTATTAATATTCATGAATTTTAAAATATAAAAAATGTTGCTTTAATTCTAAATGTCATTTTCTGAACAAATTTGTCTAATATAAACAATCTGAATGAAAAACCTACTCCTTCCCCTCATACTGTCTAGACTGAATTTTAGAACACTAATACAATCTGTCCAATACAAATTTTGATAGATAAGTCTAATAAACAATTTAATTCACTTAAATACATGAGTCAAACAAATATATAAGTCTAATAAAGAATTTTATTTAATAAAATATTATTTATAATTATTTTATTGCCATGACTCATTGAACAATATGCTAACACATTATTTATTTATTTATTTATTTATTGCTTTCTGGGTCACACCCAGCGATGCACAGGGGTTATTCCTGGCTTATGAACTCAGGAATTACTCCTGGTATTGCTCAGGGCACCATATGGGATGCTGGGAATCGAACCCAGGTTGGCTGCGTGCAAGGCAAACACCCTACCCGCTATGCTATCCCTCCAGCTCCGTATGCTAACACTTTAAGAGTTTAAACTGCTTTGCTTGACTGTGGCATTTAATGAAATTCTACACTTGGTTAAAATATATAAGTTATATTATATATATATACATACAAACAGTAAAGGGTATGAGATATTAATATTTAAAAATATATAATAAAAATATCACAGATTATGACCTCTTGTAAAATTCTAAGAAGAAAATAAAAGCCATGAACCACTCTTATTTGACAAAATAAGACGACTAAAAACTGAAATTTAACATCTGGTAAAGAAGGGAAATCATATATAATGCCTCCAGAGAAAAAAATACAGGGTGAAGATGATGATAGAGATTGTTCATGATCTCAGATATCAAAAAAATATATATGTTCACCTGACTAAAATCAGCAAGAATCACTCAGTAGTGAACTAACAGGTTAAATGACACCATAATGGAAAAAATGATTAAAAATATAAAAATTGCAGATGAATTTGATATATTCATAAATCAGTGCTTTTTCAGAAAATGAATGTATATTCAAAAATTTTATATTTCAGCTAGGCTTGTGACAGTATGTCTATGTGATTAAACTTTTGTCATGGAAATGTGTCACTTTCTGAAATATAAATAGTTTATATTGCATAGTCTGGAATGCAGGTTTTAGAAATAAAACACATCAACCTCCTTAAGAATCCCAGAGCAATATTATTGAAGGAATCTAGTACTCGGAATTCTCTGTAAAATATCTCACATATTCTCCAAAGACTATTACATATAAGAAAATTACCTCTTTCTTCCTTTAACATTGGTTTCTTTGCTCTCTATGTCAAGGGAATTTAATCTGAGATCTTACTATGACAACATCATATCAGCTTGGGGAGGGTGTACTGTCTGCCAGGTTCTGCACTCATGATCCACTCCTGGTGGGTCTTAGGAGGCCACATGGTTTGCCTGCCAGGGATGCAGGTTGACCACCTGCAAGGCAAGCACCATATCTTCTGTACTATCCAACTTAATAAATCAAATTTTCCTAAAATATATAGGAATCTCAGGGGAAAGATATCAGTTAGTTAGATATATGCTTTGTAATTCTAGAACAAGTTTTTTTAATATAAACACTGGATACATAAGTAGGACACAATAGTAAAATAATGATCATAATGACAGTCTTATTTTTATTGTCCATATTGTCTAAGAAAACAAGGTGGATGAATCTATGATTGAATTAGAATTAAGTATGGGCACATACTTCTACTTCTGTATTCATTGCCTGTATATAAAGATATGCAAATGGATATACATCTATATACATTATTTGTAAGCATGTAGAAATCCATAGTTGATTCTGAGGAACTCGCATTAAGGTTTTGCTTCTGAACTCCTAAAATAAAATTAAAAGACTTTGATTATACTGAGTGAGTATACAAAAAGAGTCAAATAAGCAAATTAACATAAATAGTGGTTGGCTAAAGTACTTAAGGTAGAGGAAAAAAACTCCCCTTACAGAAGAAATTGCACACTAAGAAAAAATGAGGGAATGGAGAGCAACTATTATAATAGTTATTGCAGCAGACAAAATTCACTGATAGATCATAAACTTTACCAGTGAAACTTTAACTGAGTAGTATAATATTTCCATATCATCAGTCTGTATCCCTTATTACTTATTAAAAACCATGGTCAGAAGGGCCAGAATAATTGTACAGGGGTTGAGGCACTTACCTCACATTCTTCTGCCCACAATTTGATTCCCAGCACTACATATGATTCCCTGAACAGCACTGTGTGTGATTCCAAACAAAACAAGGAAAATACATGTGGTCAATTTTAGCTATTAACACACATTACTTAATATCCTTCCACTGCGAGATAGAACTTCATTGGCCTTCCCTTGCCTATAGTTTAGACATAACACTGTATTTTTAACAGATAAACAATTGGAAAGTTAATAACTTCTCAGTGAAGAAATCTAGTAGATACCATAACCAAATGATATGCAGTCATATTTATACTATATATCCTTGGATACAATACCAAGAGAAGAAAAAATCATCTCTGTGACATTCTACAAAATCTGTAGTCGCAGTCTGAGGAAACATCAGACTATTGTAAATTGAAGGGCAGCCAGCAAAATAACTAGCAACTTTTAACTGTTTCAGTATTGTGAAAAGTGATCAATTATCATAGATTTGAGGAATCAAAGAATACATAATGATAATATGATACTAATAGCACTATTAGCACTGTTAGCACTGGCTTCCCATTGTTTATCCATTTGCTCGAGCGGGCACCACTGACATCTCCATTGTGAGACTTGTTACTGTTTTTGGCATATCAAATACACCACAAGTAGCTTGCCAGACTCTGCTGTGCAGGTGAGATACTCTAGGTAGCTTGCTGGGCTCTCTGAGAAGAATGGAGAAATTGAGACTAGGCCAGCGTGTGCAAAGCAAATGCCCTACCTGTTTTGCTATTGCTCCAGTGCATAAAATTTACATAAATATTATAAATTAAAAAATATATAAATTGACATAAAACTGAACCTAGTTTATGAGATTAACAGTTATTGGAGAAGCCATATCATACCCACAATCTTACTCCATTTTTAAAAATATGATCCCCGTTAAGCAAGTAAAGAGACTAGGAAAGAAATAAAGAAGTCCAAAGGGAGAATGTCAAAAGTCAGATCACTATGATGAATGAGAGGGAAATTTATAATACCATATTATATAAAGATTCAAGATCCTTAAACCACTCTAGAAAGCACATATTATTAATATGAGAGAAAACATTAAGCAATCTGTTAAAATCTTAAATTTCAAGCTCTAAATTTTAGTCAGTTTTTTATGGAAATATAAGTTTACCTCATAAAAATAATCTATATTTAGTCATAATTGTTTCATTCCCGAGCTGTGGCACTTATTAGACTAGGAAAGTCTGATGTCAGGATTCCTCCTTCAATGTCACAGATACGAATAACTACATGTTTTATTTTTGCTCTGGGGTGGTCTTGGGCCAGTCAGCAGTGCTCAGACCTACCTTCTGACTCCAGGATTGTTGGTCACTACCAGGATTCTCAGAGGACAGTGTGATGGCGGATATATCAAACTGGGGTTGACCATATGCCAGTATGCCTTAACTCCTGAACTATCTCTCTGGCCTTGCTTTATTTTCTTCTGAGTTCAGGTATAGTTACATTCATGTTGATGTTGACGATTTTAAGATACGTAAAGTTACTGCACCCCCACCACTACTTTCTACAATTGTCCTTGTGCTACTGCAAGTTAACCTTTTCCTGTCTCACAGAATCCCTTGATCATACAGCTTAAGGACCTTAATTTTATATGCAGAGTCCAAGGATTTGGTATCATTGGATACTGACAGTTTCCTGGCATTTTAATAAACCACATATGAATGAGTTCATCCAACCTTCACCTTTCACTTATTTCACTTAAAATAACAGCCTTGAGCCCCAGCCAGTTACATAAAATAGAGAAATTTTATCTTCTCTTTTAGTTCAGTAATATTCTATTCTGTGTGCATATAAACAATTTCCTTATTGACTCATATGTTTAATACTTGGCATTTGTATATAGTATTGTAATGGGCAAATGCATGCATATATTTTTTTTCAAATAGATGTTTTTGTGTGCTTGAGACAGATTGCAAGGAATAAGAATTGTAGTGTTACATGGGAGTTCTATTTTGAATTTTTTAAAGTAGTGACTATACCACTTTCCTAGGAGGCAAAACCAGATGCAGGTTTCTCTTCCTGGGTGCCTGCCAATACTGTTTGTTTCAGGTCTCATTAGCAGATAACCAAATAAAGTCAGAATACATTTTCTGTAGCTTAGTTATTAAATATTATATCAATGTCAATTTCGTAGTTTTGATAAATGTACTTGGGTAAAAAATATATATAAATGATACATGTTTGTTGGAAAGTTACATAGCAACTCTGTACTACTTAATACTTCTTTGCTAAATCAAATTTTTCAAAATACACAGCTTTAAACTAATGATCGAAGACAACACAATTTTAGAACTAGTCTATGTAACTGAAATTAGCATAATGGGGTCAGGGCAAATAGTGAGAATTTGGGGTGAGGTGGTGTGGCATGAATTGGTGGTAGAAGGAAGCAGACACTATTGGAAGGTGTATGGTTTGAACTTGCTGGCATGAAACCTTACTATGGACATTACTGTAAATTGTGGTACCTAGCACTGTAGCACTGTCCTCCCATTGTTCATCAATTTGCTCGAGCAGGCACCAGTAATGTCTCCATTGTGAGACTTGTACTGTTTTTATCATATCGAATATGCCACGGGTAGCTTGTCAGGCTATGCCCTGTGGGCGAGATACTCTCGGTTGTTTGCTGGGTTCTCTGAGAGTGACAGAGGAATCAAACCAGGGTTGGCCGCATGCAATACAAACACCCTACCCGCTGTGCTATCGCTCCAGTACTGAAATTAAAAAAATTAAGATTTTAAGGGAAAAGTAAGTGAAGGGAGAAAAAGAAAATTCAGAAATACCCTGATGTAAAGATAAAGAAAACAGTGACAGGATATTAATTACCTACAATATTTAGTAGGTGGCACTTTCAAGAATCTCTAGATTCTTGATAAAGATAAAATGCATTATTACTTGAGCTTTATATTTAATAGGGAATACACTCTGATATTTATTTTGCATTTACTTTTAAAACTATAGCATTTTAAATTGTTAGTGATAAAAATGCATTCAGAAATTCATGCTCAAAATAATTTAGGGACACATTACTCTGTTTCTGTAAGTACTAATTTTATCCTGGTTAAGTATTTTCTGATGTCTTCTGTTGATAAAAGACAAATGGAAATTTGATAAGCTGTTCCTTTGAAAGCAGTCTCGGTAAAAACTGTCTTTTACTTATTTACTTTTATAGTATTCTTTGATAAAATACATTTATAATTTCATATTTATAAAGGGATAATTTTCTTTTAAAGTATAATATTTCAAATTATATCCTTAAATTAAATGAAAATATTTGACAATAGTAAATATTTACAAGCAAGGAGACTAATTGTTCTTGCAAAGGATTTATTATGCATATAATACATACATAGTTTAATTGAATACGGAAAACAATTAGGTATTATAGGCCATAAATTGAGTCCCTGGTAGAGTACCCTTTTTTTTTTTTTTTTTGCTTTCCTGGGTCACACCCGGCGATGAACAGCGGTTACTCCTAGCTCTGCACTCAGGAACCACTACTGGTGGTGCTCAGGGGACCATATGGGATGCTGGGAATAGAACCTGGGTTGGCTTCGTGCAAGGCAAACACCCTACCCGCTGTGCTATTGCTCCAGCCCCTAGAGTACCATTTTTCTGCTGCAAAAGCAGTGGTATTTAGGCATGAAGAGGCCTCCTTCTCTGTTCTGTCTCTTTTCTAAATTGCTTATATACAAAAAGTATGCGCTGAAGTCCTACATTATCTCTGGTATATATAATAGATAACTCCAATACCCAAAGAGTTAGTAACTGCAATAAAACAGATAACCCCAACTTTCAGTACCACCTAGACCACCTTGAAGAGTGCCATAGAGTTTCAAGCTAGCCACAAAAAAAAATATATATATATATATATATAAGAAAAAGCCCAATGCCAGGTGACTGAGTTGACCTTTTAGAAAAATACTACATATAATTCAAATCTAGAATTGCATATTTCACTACTTCATTACTGAAGAGAACAAAATCAGCACCCTGTATCCATTCAAGATCTGTAATCCAGCTGCCTGCTCCATTATCCAGGGAGTGTCTTTTGTTGTTGCCTTATTTTCTTTCAATAAACTCACTTGGTTGTTCAGAGATGACAAAAATATTTGTAAATTCTTCTTTTTTATTTAGACCCCAGGTACACGCACACACACACACACACACACACACACACACACACACATATATATACCTTTTATATTTCACATAGAATAATGAATTTTTGTACAATACATAAATTAAAAAGTGGGAGAAAAACAAAACTATATGAATTTTCCAAATGATATATCTTGTACAAATTTGTCCTGTAGGTTTAGTGATACAAGATATTATTGTCACATAGAACAAATTTTGAAGCATAAAAGAAGTTTGAGCAATGCTTCAGAATCTATCTCTTTGAAGGGAAACTCAGTACACAATATTTTAATAATGAATAAGTAGGCTGTCCTCAAACTATATTGTCTAATACACATCTGACGTTCTCCTCTGGGTCAGAAAATTGTGTATCCTAATTCCAGAGTTCCTTTGAACTGAAATGTTTAAATTTCAGCTTTCAGGTATTATACTACAACACACAAATCATATTCTCTGAGCATAGTTTAGAATTGGTGAATTTCGTCAAAGAATATACAATCTGTAGGACCTAGATAATGGTGATAATAGGAATAGTGGGGTTGGAAGTGAAGTTTTCAATTCAAGATTTCCAAGTAGACTTAATCTTATATTGTCATTTACTAATACAGTATTTTTGTGCATAAATTTATTTTAATGTAATCAACAGTTAATTCAAGTTATATAATATAAATAGTAGCATATCTGAGTAATATTTTAAATGAAAATTAGAGACCACCACAATTGTAGGTTATAACATATTCACTTATATATTGCTTAACCCCAAATAAGTTCTTTTGTGATATATACAACGTATACATTATCATTTCATTTAGATATTTTTAAATCTATTCCATGTGAAAAGCAATATTATATTACATTTTGAAATGTAGTACTCTATACCTGTATTCCCAGATTTAATTTTTATCACAGACTAATTTCCACAAAAATGTGATAGCATTGTTCATTTCCAGCACTGTGAAATTTAGAATTTCAATATGAATTATAACCAGGAAAAATTTTACCATTTTGAATGTCACTAACAACTCTATTTTAGGGTTTTATAAAATATAAATGAAAATGAAGTACTAAAAAGCCTGAAAACCACAGCAGATTCTGAGCAAGTAAGAAAAGGAAACTTATGAATTACATGGATTAGCATAGGATCAAATAATAATGGTAACGGAAGTGGGTGGCCATTTTCATCTCTTTACTAGTCTGTTTCCTTGGAAACAAAGACTGAATGATTGCACAAATGACCCTATGCCTGTGGATTTAAATTGGTGAAATTATATAGGACTGTAATCTATGTAGAACAAGAAAGGTAATTTTCTGATGATTGTTTATTAAGTAAAATGGAAAAGTTTAAAATACATATTTTACTTTCCAAGAGTTTCTTAGAATGTAAATTATTATTAATATTTATTGTAATATTATAAAAGTCCTTATCCTATCAAATCACGATATTACTACACAACCAGGCAACCAGCATGTTGATTAAAACACCTTTGTTTAAACATATTGGTACAGAAAGCTATTCATCGACTCAACTCTGGTTCCTGCCAGTACAGCTAAACTTGATTCCAATAGACATCCAGATGGTATCAGTAGGATATCATTTTGACTAGCAGCAAAGAGTTTATTAAATGTCCTTTGTCTGCTGGACTTCTAGCAAAACTAATCCTGCATAAGCAACCATAGCGTGCCTTCACAGAGTTTGACAAATACATCTCTCTCATACATTTTACAACATATAAGAGCCTGGTGATGCATTACCTATGATCATTGTAACAACCCTCTGTGAAAATATCAAGTAGTCACTAAAAGGATAAAAGCATTTGCCTCCTCTTGAGAAAATAACCTTGGACTCATTGAAGTTCTTGGAGCAATATACAAAGCATTTCTTTTCATAGAGATGATTCATTCCAAGTATTTTGCTCTAAGAATTGTTATTGTTTTTAGTTTACTAATTCCCTTTGGAACTTTAGTTTCTAATAAGATGGCTGAACAATATTATGAGTTAAACACACTTTGATGAAAATAATTAGTTGTAGCTACTGTAATCTGCAATTAAATGTTTGATATAATACTTAGATATCTGTGATGCTTTACCATATTGTATGTAATATGTTCCATCCCCAGAAAAAACACCTGGGGTTGGGACAATAGTACAGCAGGTAGGGCACTTAGGTTGCAAGCTGCTGTGCAGTTGGATCTCAGAACTACACATGGTGCCCAGAATCCCATCACGAAGGATTCCCTGAGCAAAGAGCAAAGAGGGAGTCCTAAGCACCACTGGGTGTGACCCAAAAAACAGAACCACAACAATAACAATGACAACAAAATACATACCTAGAGACTTTTTCTTCTGTCTCCCTTGCCCATATTATAATATAAATATATTATGACTATCCCTGTTTAATATAAGATATAGGTAACTTGTGCCTTCTATCTTTTCTTTTGATTATTCTAAATATAGCTTTGACAATTTTATCGATCTTTGTTTCACTGAGTTTCTTTATTGTTTCCCTGTTTTCATTTCTGTTAGCTTTAGCTATAATTTCTATAGTTGATTTTGGTTGATTTGCTTTAGGCTCAAAATGTTTTTCATTCCCTGTGGTTTTCTAAAGTGAATCTGATATTATTGATTTAACATTTCTCCTCTTTTCTATTATATATGTATATATATACACATATATACATATATATAAAATGGCATAGATTTTCCTCTAAACACTGTTTTCTCTATACCGCACTAGTCTTGGATGTTGTAATTTTATTTTCAGTTTGCTTAAATATAGTTTAGCTTACTTGACACTTACTCTTTGATACATGATATTTACGGTTATGTTTAGTCTCCACATATTTTTGTTATTTAGTCATAGTTTGATTTCATTAGATTATGACACTATACTTTATATGATCAAATAAATATGAATTTAGGTAAGGAATATTACAAATATTTTCATGAGAGAAGTGTATAATGTGATAGAGATGATGAAATTATTGCAGGAGGAATAAATTCATATAGAAAAACATAAAAATTAAGCATAATTTTTTCTTGCAAATGTTTTATACAGAAGGAGAGAGCTTATATGCAAAAAAACCCTACACTTTGTCAGTTGGTGGTGTCAGAGCAGTCCACATCTGGCAATGTTAAGGATTGAATCCTATCTTTATGCTCATAGATCACTCCTAGCAGTGCTCAGATGAACAGTTATGGTGCTAGATTTAAAAACCAGGATCAGCCATGTGCAAGATAAGAGCCTTAAAATTAAAGCATTAATCCAGCCAAGAAATATTACAAATATGTGTAACTTTATTATAAATGTATGCTTATAATTTTATTATATTGCAATTATTATCATTAATCTCTTATCATACTTCATTTCTAAAATTCACTTTATCGTGAGTCTGTTTATAATGGAAAAAAATTCATTTGTATAGTGTTTGGTACTGTGTGTGTGTGTGTGTGTGTTCATGTTTGTCTCCAAGTTATGTCTTTTGGGAAGGATGCACTGCAGTTAAGGGGAGCCTATAAAGTTAGTCTGTAGGCAAGTGTAAAAAGAACTTGAGGGGTGCTGGAGCAATAGCACAGTGGGTAGGGCACTTGCCTTGCATGCAGCGAACCTGGGTTCTATTCCCAGCATCCCATTTGGTCCCCGAGCACCGCCAGAGGTAATTCCTGAGTGCAAGAACAGCAGGCGGGGTACTTGACTTAAACACAGTTGACCCTGGTTAGATCCCTGGGCCCCCATTATGGTCCCCTAGCCCCAATAGGAGATATTCCTGAAAGCAGAGCCAGGAATAAGCCCTGAGTAGTAAAAGATACAACCCCCTCCCATCACTCCCCTCCAAAAAAAAAAAAAAAAGCACGTGGGGAAGCTGTAAGAGGAGGGGGGGAAACACAATATAAAATAAGGTTTCTCCTAATTTCAGGAGCCTTTATTCTAACTTGGGTAACATGGTTCTGATGTACTTTCACTATCTAACTATGCTTTCACTATGACCAAAATTCGTAAGAACCCTACCCCACCAATGTTTGTGTTATTTCAAACCCAATCTTTTCTTCCCCCAAACCTAATTTCCTGCCTTGTACTTCTTGGTAACCTTAGATTTATTGTTTAAGTCCAAGAGTTTGTTGTTCAACACTGTTTTCACTTTTGTGTATATTTGTCATATATTTACGATATCCTATCTATCTGTCTCCCTCTGACTCACTTCACATAATAGGATGCTCTTCTGAAGGCCAAAAAGATAGTACAGTGGGTAATGTGTTTGCCTTGCACACATCTGACTTGGACTCAGTCCCAAGAACCCTAAATGGTCCAAAGAACCCCACTGAGAATGATCCCTGAGTTCAGAACAAAGACTAATCCCTGAGCACTGCTGGATATGTCCGCAAAGAAAAAAACAATAATAACAAATAAATTAATGAATACCCTTCAGGTACATCCAAGTTGTAGTGAGAACAAGACTTTATCTTTACTTACAGGTTCATATGATTCTATATTGTATATATGCCATGGCTTCTTTATTCATTCTTTCATTTGCATCATCTCATCTTGCTTTTATGACATGTTTTTTTCTCTAGTTTAATGTGAAATTGTATGGCTTTCATTCTAAAAATCAAAAGAGGTTTTAGAGTTTAGCTATAATTCTCTTCAAACCTGAGTTTATACTGTAAGTAACCCCAGATGACAGTACGCATAGAGAGCTGAACCATTTCGAACATCCCAGTTACACCATATAAGCAGTGAGATTAAGATCAATCAACCAAAGCCAAGTCACTAGCTGAATACATTTGTTAGAAAATTTGAATTAAAAAAAATAGATTTTTAAATTTTAATTTCTTTTTCTAAAATGTGATTGCAGATATCTTGAGTGCTAATGATAGTAAATATTTAAAATATATTCTCAGAGCCACTTAAATTCTTTCAAATGTAGACAAGAAAGAAACACTTCTATTTCATAAAGCCAGAAATTTTCAGAATCCAAAATCAAAGTTATAGCAAGGAAAACAAAATTCCATATGCTTCATTAACATAAACACAATAATCATCTATAGAACTCTGACACATTGACCTCAGCAATAAGTAAATTAGATAATGGATCATGACCAAGTAAGTTTATGCCAAAACAAATGACAAGCTGTTTTTAATATTTAAAGATAATAAAAAATATCAATATAGAACAAATTTGCCATATGAACTATTTAAGTATGCAGATACAATAATTACGCATCTAACGAATTTTTAAATATTCAAATTAAAAGTGCTGACAACAGTGAAATTGAATACAACTTCATCAAGCTGAAATAAATTTACCTCTGAAAATTCTACAAACTCATCTTTAATGAAAAAAAGTGAAGAAGTCGCAGTAAGTGCAGCAAAAGACAAACATGTCTGTTCTCATCATTTCTATTTAATTTTTGTTTATGTTTTTAGGCACACTCGGTTTTGATCAGGGCTCACTGTAGGTTCTGCATTCAGAGGTCACTCATGGCCGGTTTGGGGAGCCATATGGAATGTCGGTTTGTGTGTAAGCAAATGTACTATCACTATCACTCTGGTTCTATTATTTTTCAGGAGAATACATACAGTATTTTAAAGTCAGTAAGAACCAATAAAAGCCATACATTTCAGGAGGAAAATTAAAACTATTTACAGATGACACAAATATATTTGTATACATGCTAACAATTACTTAAATATTGATATAATTCATTGTTTCTAAAATGCTTACATTTAATGCTGGCATTTTAAATAAAAACTAAAATTACATGTACCAGAAAAATTGAAATAAAAATTCAAAATTAAAGTTCAGTTTGGAAATAGTATTTATCCATATGATAAAATCGTTGTCAACTCTTTAGATTCCACATGTAAACCCATTATTTTTTTCTCTGAAAAATGTGGACTATCCACACAACTATCAACTATTCGATGAGATCAATGTTATTTCCAGAATATTACACTTAGCTTTTAATGGGCACATACATTAATTTTTATACTTTCTTCCATTGTGAATTTGTATGAGGGATGTGAGGCAAAATATTAATACTGATGTGAAACATGTAGAATAATGGATTATTGTGCCTTCATTACAAGCAGCAGAAGACAAAGAGCTCTAGTGTGATATTACTCACTGCTCATTGCCAATGAGACAGTATTTTGAGTCTTTTTGGTTTGTCTTCTTTTGTTTTGTTTTGGGGCCACAGACAGCAGTGTTCAAGGCTTATTCTTTGCTCTGACCTCAGGGATCACAGCTGGTGGGCTCAGGGAACATAGTGGGTGTGAAGATCTGATCTCAAGTCAGCTGCTTGCAAGGCAAACATCCTACCCATTGTCTATCACTCTGGTACCTATAATGTGAGTCTTAATTGCATAAGACTGCAAATGAAGACAGTCAAAGTAAGAGGAAGATGAGCTGGAACATCAAGTTAACTTCATTGGAATCTCAAAAGAACCATTAGTGCATCACTCAATGAGGAAGGGCCACTTGGTTTTAAGAACTAGTCAATGAATGGGTAATGGCTATCCATAATCTCACCTCATTTTTGCTTTCTCAGCAAATGGTTCTTTCTTTTATCCTAAGGTTCTGCTCTACTTTGTAATGTAGAATATTCTCCCTGGGCTCTTAGTGTTCTGAACTAGACAGTTCTTGAGGTAATTGATGATCCTTGTGGCTTACATCTGTTTCTGTCTGCTAAGTTAATTCATATCTTGGAATGCCCGTAAAGTGGATATATTGTACATGTAGAAAGAAAACGGTTCAGACAGATTATGTGTCCATTCGAAAACACATTATCTAACGTAAGCATAAACCCTCACTTATCTGTAACACCTATAACTAACTTTAAAATGATTGGTGAGGTTTTTTTATGTCACGCTGTCTTTACACCTGATTTTTTCCTGTTAAGGAACAAGATTGATTTGTCTCTTACAGAAGAAATTATGACCCATAATCATACCTATTCTTCTTCCACTCCCTCAGTAATGAGAACTATTCTTAGAAGGCAATTGCATACACAGCTATCCTGAAATTTAAAAGTTCATTTTCACATTTCACTAATTATAGAAAAGAAAAACAGAACAAAAAGAGGCAATGACTGCCTGCTTTATGTATAAAATAATTGATCCAGAAAGAGAAAACACAGCTGAATTAATCTGTTCTTTTTAATTAATGTAAATGTTATCCATTTATTTGAAACTTCAGTGCCAGAGTATCATTAATTGTATGCATATTAACAAATTTAATCAACTTAAATCAGAAGGGTTAAATAATGCATTGTTCATATGACAGCAGGAAAGTATTAAGGTGCCAGAAATGAATGAAAAATGTAAAAGTGTGAGACCTAAGGAAACATACATGATGTATAGCTTAGGGCTTTCTTGCCCACTGAGCTAATGAATCAAGGCTACATGTAAGGCAAAGACCTGTATTTCTGCGGCTGCATAATGTAAAAATGCAGAAATTGATGACTCTTTTATGATAGGAGATTCAAAAATCTCTCTTCAGATTCTGGAGATTATACCCTAAAAACATCCCTTTCATACTACAAATACTTTTCATTTCAGTTTCTGAATGTAGTGACCAAGCTTGTATTACTGATGAAGTAAGGGTTAAAGCCAGTGATCTCAGCAAGTCATAGCAGAATCAACTGCCAAGTCAATCTCTAACAAGTCAAGCGTGATGAAGAATCCTGAGCAAGTTAGATAAAAAGGGATATTATTATAAGGTTTTTTTGAAGAACAATTTAGCTAAGAGATAAATATATTCAATGAAGAGGGCATATTAAAAATAGAAATAATTAAGCATATATTAGAAGGAGATACATTTGAAAAACTACACCAGAAACAATATAATCTTTGAGGTAATGTACACATTTTACGAAATAGAAAATTTCACCAAGGAATTTAAAGTATTAAATTGACATTACAAGTCAGTATATCTAGTACATGCAAGAGAGAGAAGAATATACTAAGATTAACGTTCCCGAGGCCAGTGTGATTCACAATCACTTAAATCTGCCTACCACTAATTATCTATCTCAACTCTCTATCTCTCTGTTATCTATCTTTTTTTTAATTTTTATTTTTGGTTTTTGGGTCACACCTGGCCATACAGGGGTTACTCCTGGCTCTGCACTCAGGAATCACCCCTGATGGTGCTCAGGGGACTATATGGGATGCTGGGATTTGAACCCGGGTCGGCCGCGTGCAAGTCAAACGCCCTACCTGCTATGCTATCACTCCAGCCCCTTATCTATCTTTTATTTATCATTAACATTCAGTGATGGGAATAAAAGGAGATAAGATTATCTAGTACTTTGGTTATGACCTAGTAATTCCAAGTTATAAGTTTTGAGCACAGGATGATATTCCTAAGAATCATGAGATTTTGACAAGGCTGGTGTTATATATATCCTATTTTGTTTTTGTTGCATGTTTCCTCAGACTAAGTAAAAGTGAGTCTTGGTGAAGATATCAGTGACTCTCATTTCTGGAATACTAGTCAAGCAGATCAAATATTTGGTATGAAGCCAGTTTCCATTCATTTTTATTTCCCTACTACTTTGGTGACTCACGAATTATTTCATCTTCAATATATCACTTATATTACAATAATTTCTCAGTCTTGCTGAGTCCCAATTGGAAGTTTAAAAACGAGTTCTTCTTGGGCAATTTTAGTTATTCATAATGAAGGAATTTAAATGGATCAGAACAGCTTTTCTTACATAAAGTTCTTCCCCTGAGCATTCCTTAGAAAAAAAGGAAACTATAATCTAAACTTAACCTCAGAGTCCGTGTCTGTCTCCGTTGTGTATGTCCATATGCCATTTCACTGAGTATTATATCTTTTCCTCAATTGCCACACATTACAAGTGAGTTACTGCTTTTATTTATATTGTAAAGGTCATTGTAAGCCCCCATCTCTGCTGCTCCAGATTTGTTTTCTTTGTGCTGCCTTTATAGTTTCACACAACTCAGCTTAGTCTCAGTCTTTCAAAAGCTATTTTGAAAAAATAGATCTAGAGATATGGAGAGACAGTACAGTGGGTAAAGTTCTTGCCTTGTATGTGGCTAACTGAGTTTGTGTAACAGGCATCTTCATTTTGAATTGATGCCATGATTTTGAAGAAAATCAGGTTCATCTTTATTGCATTTGCCTATTTTTTCTGGCAAAATAATTACTTTTGTGAATTTTTGTGCTATCAGTTGACACTGGTATTCCAATCTAATTCTCACATATTTCAGCTTGATCTAAAATTGCAAACTATTTAAACAATTTGTTTAAATTATCTCAATGATTTCTCATTTCCTTTGGTAGTAGATAAAATACTTTAGTGCCATACTTTTGTCAAATTCATGTCCATTTATTAATCAGAGTAATATATTCAAATTGTTTTTTGGGAAGTCTCATTCTGCTGACCCTGAAAGAGACTCCAATGGGGCACCATTGGGAAGGACGAGTAAAGAGAGGCTTCTAAAATCTCAGGGTTAGGACGAATGAAGAGGTTACTGAGACCGCTCGAGAAAATCGACGATCAACAGGATGGTGATGATGATGATGATATATTCAAATTAAAATATATGCAACTATATATTTAATAGTATTTGTATATTTATTGTTATTATTTATAACAATTTAATATATTTTATGCTGTAAAAGCAATGATTTTACATGATGGAAACATTTGTAAAAATTTATCTTTCTTTTTTTTAATTTTCTCTTTGCAGTGCCAGGAATTGAACCCAGATCTCAAGCATGCAAGGTAAGTACTCTACCACTAAGCCACATCCCTGGTCCTGGAAAATAATTATCTAATGTGTTTTATCTCATTAAGCTTTAAAATAATCTGTAAAGAATCTACTCTTGCTTCAATTGATTTATAAATACACTTGAATCAAAGCTTTGAGAGTATAAACAATTTATCTCAAAACCTGAAACTAGTTAACAGTATAGTTTAAACAATAAAGTTTTATGTGGATGTAGTGGTACTATATAGAGATAAATGAAAGTTGATTTTCTTTATAAATGTGGAAAGTATGAAATACTTCTCTTGTTGATAAAATGGAGCAGACATATGTCAATAATTTGTACTGGTAGTAGTGATGCACTACATAAATGTTCGTTTTTAAGTTAAAAACATCATTAATTTAGGGCAAGAGAAATAGTACAGGGAGTAGGACTTTTGCCTTGGATGGGATCAACCTGGGTTTGAATCCCAGCATCACATATTTCCCCAAAACATGTAGAGGTAAAACCCTGTGTGCAGAGCTGGACTAATACCTGAGCACAGCCTAGTTAGGGCTCCAAAGCAAAGCAAAGATCAGGATTAATTTTATTTAGACATAAATAAAATCTTAGATATAAATAATCTTTAGATGTAAATAATTCTTTAGACATAAATAATTCAAAGAGAAAATTAAAAAAAGGAAAGACAATTTTTTACAAATGTTTCTATCATGTAAAATCATTGCTTTTACAGTGTCAAATATAATAAGTTGTTATAAACACTTCTTGTTTATTTCTTGTCAGGTAATGGTAGTGTCAGATATATCTTACAAGTATCTAACATATTTCCTCTAAGATTCTTCTCCCTATTACAGAACTCTACTTTAGAAGACCAGGGAAAGGCTGCTTGAGCTAGCAGTCTTAAATAAACATAATGACACCTTCTTTTAAGGTAAATGTAGTCCTACAAAACCACTTCTGATGGAATAGGCTCTTTAGCAAACTGTTTTGATTTGTAGCAGATGCTTTTTTATGCAAAAATAGCACTAAATGCCCCCATATTGCTGTTTGCTGGAAGAGACATAATAGATCTTTAGTCTATTCTAAAAGTAAAACACCCATTGTTTTCCTATTAGAATAAAAATGTTCTATCTCCCTCCTTTATCTCTTAAGCTCTCTTTTTATACAGGGCCCATCCATGTTTCAGAAGTATGTCATCCTGTATTGTCAGTAAAAGGAAGTCAGGTTTGATTTTTCTTTTGCTGGAAAATTCTCAAAGTTTTTGTAATAAGTTCAATTTATTTTTTCTTTGTTCAGTCATTGGTCCATCATGAATTGTTACTTATGGTTTCATACCATCATTTTCTCTAGTAATTTTCTAAATAAAACTGAGACAAAATTGCTGTATTGATGGAACACAGAATTTGGACTGGAGACAGATAATCTAACAGTCATCAAAAGGGCTATTAGAATGCTTGAGAGCATGTAATGGGGGGAATTCACCCAGACAGTGATATCACAGAAGCCTTCATTAGAAAAACATGTTTCTATAAGATGGATAAGTAGGATAGTCTAATGAAAAATGAGCCTAAGAATTATTCAAGCTTTGATTGAACGCGGCGGCCACCGAGCGGATTGCTGTTTCTCTCGCCACGCAGCTGGGCCTTCATGCGCGCAACCATGTCGAAGGGACCTGCGGTTGGCATCGATCTCGGCACCACCTACTCGTGCGTGGGCGTTTTCCAGCACGGGAAAGTGGAGATCATCGCCAATGACCAGGGAAACCGAACCACCCCCAGCTACGTCGCCTTCACCGACACAGAGCGCCTGATTGGCGATGCCGCCAAGAACCAAGTGGCGATGAACCCCACCGACACGGTTTTCGATGCTAAGCGCCTGATTGGACGTCGGTTTGATGATGCTGTTGTCCAGTCTGATATGAAGCACTGGCCCTTCATGGTGGTGAATGATGCAGGCAGACCTAAGGTCCAGGTAGAATACAAGGGAGAAACCAAGAGCTTCTATCCAGAAGAGGTGTCCTCCATGGTTCTGACAAAGATGAAGGAAATTGCAGAAGCCTACCTTGGGAAGACTGTCACCAATGCTGTTGTTACAGTTCCTGCTTACTTCAATGACTCTCAACGTCAGGCTACCAAAGATGCTGGAACCATTGCTGGTCTCAATGTACTTCGGATCATCAATGAGCCAACTGCTGCTGCTATTGCCTGTGGCTTGGACAAGAAGGTTGGTGCAGAAAGGAATGTGCTAATCTTTGACCTGGGAGGTGGCACTTTTGATGTGTCAATCCTCACTATTGAAGATGGAATCTTTGAGGTCAAATCAACAGCTGGAGATACCCACTTAGGCGGAGAAGATTTTGACAACCGAATGGTCAACCATTTTATCGCAGAATTCAAGAGAAAGCATAAGAAGGACATCAGTGAGAACAAGCGGGCTGTCCGTCGTCTGCGCACTGCTTGTGAGCGTGCGAAGCGTACCCTCTCTTCCAGCACCCAGGCCAGTATTGAGATTGATTCGCTCTATGAAGGCATCGACTTCTATACCTCCATTACCCGGGCTCGGTTTGAAGAGTTGAATGCTGATCTGTTCCGAGGCACTCTGGACCCAGTAGAGAAGGCCCTTCGCGATGCCAAGTTGGACAAATCCCAGATCCACGATATTGTCCTGGTGGGTGGCTCTACCCGTATTCCCAAGATTCAGAAACTTCTTCAGGATTTCTTCAATGGAAAAGAACTCAACAAGAGCATCAACCCTGATGAGGCTGTAGCATATGGTGCAGCTGTGCAGGCAGCCATCCTTTCTGGAGACAAGTCTGAAAATGTTCAGGATCTGCTTCTGTTGGATGTCACTCCTCTCTCCCTTGGCATTGAAACTGCTGGTGGTGTGATGACCGTCCTCATCAAGCGCAATACCACCATTCCTACCAAGCAGACACAGACCTTCACCACCTACTCCGACAACCAGCCTGGTGTGCTCATTCAGGTTTATGAAGGTGAGCGTGCTATGACCAAGGATAACAACCTGCTTGGCAAGTTTGAACTCACAGGCATCCCTCCTGCGCCCCGTGGTGTTCCTCAGATTGAGGTCACTTTTGATATCGATGCCAATGGTATCCTCAATGTGTCTGCTGTGGACAAGAGTACAGGGAAAGAAAACAAGATCACCATCACTAATGACAAGGGCCGGTTGAGCAAGGAGGACATTGAGCGTATGGTCCAGGAAGCTGAGAAGTACAAAGCTGAAGATGAGAAACAGCGAGACAAGGTGTCTTCCAAGAATTCCCTTGAATCCTATGCCTTCAATATGAAGGCAACTGTTGAAGATGAAAAACTTCAAGGCAAGATTAATGATGACGACAAACAGAAGATTCTTGACAAGTGTAATGAAATCATCAACTGGCTTGATAAGAACCAGACTGCTGAGAAGGAAGAGTTCGAACATCAGCAGAAAGAGCTGGAGAAAGTCTGCAACCCCATCATCACCAAGCTGTACCAGAGTGCAGGTGGCATGCCAGGAGGAATGCCCGGTGGCTTCCCTGGTGGTGGTGCTCCTCCCTCTGGTGGTGCCTCCTCTGGGCCAACCATTGAAGAGGTTGATTAATCCAGCCTGAGCATATATATGCATATATATATAGCATTGTTCCACACAAAACATTGAAGGACCCAAATTTGTAGCAAATTCCACGCAATTAAGTTGTTATAGTAATAAGTAACCGGGCATTCTTGATACTTGAATACGGAACATGTGCACAGGGAAAACAAACATTGCACTTTATAAGCGTTGTATCATGAGTGGAAAATGCAATGTCTTAAATAAAACTATTTAAAATTGGCAAAAAAAAAAGAATTATTCAAGCTTTTTTCCATAGAAACCAAATCAAATCTCTATTATTTTATTATAAAAAAGAAACAGTCACTTTACTATATGATGTCTGGAAAAGATGATATGTTAATGTCTCCTGTTAGGTCACTAAGTAATACATGTCTCAATAATATGCAATAATAGGAAAGGAAAAATACATTAAAATGTTTCTTTTTATTTTTGCTTATTTATCTTTCACCTCTTTTTAATTGGTAGTGAGGAGACTCACACAGTGATGCTTTCTCCTGGCTCTAAGCTTGGGGATCACTACACGCCCAGGAGGGTTTGGGGACTATATGTGGTGATGGTAATTTGAATTTGGTTTGAGAGCATGCAAGGCAAGTGCCCTACTATTCCTGTGACCCATGTTTTCACATTGTTTTACTAATTGCACTGAAAGTTAAAAAATACTCATCTCTAGAGATATGATAAAAAAGAAACTCTCAGGCCTTAGAGTCCTCACAGGCTATGTAAAGAAATATAAGTGCATCTCAAGGCAGAAAGTATTATCTTTATACCAGTATTTTAATGATTTTTTTCCTTACAGCATCAAAATAAAATTCTATGCAATACATTTAAACAGATTTTTTAAAATATTTTCTTTCAAACCTGCTTTCTTGTAAGTGTGATGCTATTTTTGTCCTCCAAATTCAGTAAGTTTAATTATCACTATGGTAGAAAATTTGGCTGAGGAGATATATTAGGAGATGTATCTTGCATGTAGGTGAATCTAGTTCAATCCCCAATATCATGTAATGTCCTCTTAGCATATCAGGAGTAAGCCATAAGCAACATCACTGTGGCCCCCAAATCCCAGATAGTTGGATAGGTAAATAAATATATAGATAGATGCTGATAGATATTCATCTTATTTGCCTGAATTAAACATTGTTTTCCAGAGCATTTTGAATTGCAATTTCCCCTCCCTTAATGAGAATATCATTAATGATAAAATAAGTAATTCTTCTATAAATGTATCTGAGATTGTATTCACAAATTCAAAAAGAAATATATATGTATATATACATATATATATTTTAAATTACAGAATTGAACAAATGTGTATGTCATCATGTTGGAATGACCATGATTTTATTCTGTTTCATGGACATTTTAGAATATGTGCTGCCAATATAAGTATTGCTATACATTGTTGAGTGAAGACTTCTATGTTCAAAGGATGTCTTTATAGATTAAACTTGGAGGGCTGGTCATTAACTAATGAAACACGTCTTCCAAATATTAAATTACTTCAGTACTTACCATCTAATAATGGCCACTTTTGTCTATGTTTGTTTTGTTTGGGTTGAGTCTCCCTCCCTGCCCCGAGCAGAGCCCCAACAGACAAAGACCTCCAGAACCCAGCCACAACAATGCTTAAGACCACTCTCCACATGCTTGGAAAAGCCTCATGCATGAAAGAACTGGCATAGGAACCCAGGTGTGTGGGACCTGGGGCTGAGATCTCCAACCTGCTTGGATCAGGACTGGGCCTCTTCCGCCCAGATCCCCTATTTTCCAGTAGCTAGGCAGTCACACCCACAAACTGCCCCTAGAGGTGTGTAATCCCATCAATAGTAAACATCCAGAGACTATAAAACCAAGCTCCTGGAAGTGGCTGCCTGACATCTTATAACCTAGTTCTCTCTCCCAGAGAATCTAACAAGCTACTGAGAGTTTCCTGCCCGCATGGGAGAGCCTGGTAAGATCCCCATGGCGTATTCATATGCCAAATATAGTAACAATGATGTGTCTCATTCTCCTTACCCTGAAAGAGCCTCTAATGTAGCATCGTTGGGAAGGACAAGTAAAGAGAGGCTGCTAATATCTCAGGGCTAGGACAAATGGAGACATTACTGGGCTCACTAGAACAAATTGACAATCAATGGGATTACAGTGATTACCATCTAATAAATAGGGTAAAAAATGCTGTAGCCTCATACTCAACATCTCTACATATTTTATGTCCTATATATGAATTTCTATGAAGAAATTTTTATTTACTTGACTCTTTTTATTGTAACAAAATTATCCCATTGGGAATTCATGATCTTCCTTTTACCTTTAAAAGGAAGGAAAGCAAGATCAAACATTAAGTGACAAACAAGTTTTCAGTGCTTGCAAATAGTGAAAATAATTACTAAAAATAGACCCCACAGGTTTTGTAAATTGAGGTCTGAGGATTTATGGAATAAATCACTCTGGAAGATATAAAATCAAATGTGATCTCTTCTAATGAAATCCTTCAAAACTGTGACAATTTCTGGAGAATAAGTAAAAACTCTTAGGTAAATAAATGTATATAATACAAAGTGCTTGTATTTATTACTTAGTAAAAGGTAGGTATTTTTTATATAAGACTGAAGTAAATATAAAGCAAAGCAAATATCTCCTTCATAAAATATATGATACCTGTGTATTTAATGATTGTAGATTTTCCACTTTCCTTTGGAGTTACATGATAACAGCATTATGCTATGCAATGAGAGAGTACTTTTCAATTTCTCGCTTTGATACCTGTAGTACAATTGTTCTCACACTCCTACTGATATTCTGAAAACTCACATTTCCTGAGATGGTAAGTACATCACCCACTACAGAGAAATGATTTTATTTGTTCTCACAGGTAGCTTGACACGTACCTAGACTACTCTTGCGTGCAGGCCTCTCCTTTTCTTCAATATGTATCTTCTCTCAAGTCAGTTCTGTTCATCTTTTCTAGGCATTACTGGTGGGAAGCGCAGAGGGGGAGCTGGCTGTAAAAATGACAGCAGTCCTCTGACCTCTGCTCAAATCGTTCGTAGTCCATGGAGTCAGCTAGTGAACTGGAACAGTTTTAGAGTTGGAAGTCTTGTTTCTGTTGACAAGCTTTGCAGCTTGATGTCTGAGATACATAGTGTTTACCAGTTTACCATTTGCAGACAACCGCCTCCAAGGAACAAAAGCAATGACTCAACTTTTCAGATAAAAGTTTGACATCCTCCTTAAAATAAAATCAATTATGCTTTCCTGGTGGTATGAGTCTTCTAAAGGAATCAAATGATATTCTCAGGTGTGAACAAATGCTCCTCTTTCTAATCAGGTTCTTACAGAAATTCATTGAGCTTGAGGCAAGAAACAATAAAGACAGTGCTAGAACATCTAGTGTTAAAACATTTAAAACATCAAAGAGAAAAATGGAAAATTAAGTAAAACATCTAGAAGAATTTTATAAACCTTTAAGAGAACATTTATAAGATGAGCATTTCAAGTCTTGAGATTAAAAATTTGTTTGTACCTTGACATGTTCAGAAATTTTATTTCCTATTTAATTCATAAATTTTAATTCCTTGATAAATTTAAATATGCCAGTCTTCTGTGTGTGAACATTTACAAATGAATATACATATACTGGTTACATACTAAATGTTGAATGTGCCACATAATGTAGAAATTTATAAAAATATAAATTTAATGGACTGGAGCGATAGCACAGTGGGTAGGGAATGTACCTTGAGCATGGCCGACCCGGGTTCCATTCCTCTGTCCCTGTCAGAGAGCCTGGCAAGGTAGCTACCGAGAAGATTCCGCATGCATGACAAAGCCTGGCAAGCTACCCGGGGCATATTCAATATGCCAAAAACAGTAACAAGTCTCACAATGGTGATGTTACTGGTGCCTGCTCAAGCAAATCAATGAACAATGGGATGACAGTGCTATAGTGCTATTCACGTATTATTGATGTAGCTTTTGTATCTTTTGTCTTAAACAGATAAAATAGTGCAAAAGTGATAAGCTATTGCTTTGAATTTTAATAGTCATTTTTTCTTTGTCTTTTTCTTGCTGACTTAATAAATGCATTATTTATTTTTGAAAACTAAAATTAAATTTGTAAGGGAAATAAGCTTTGAATTGCCTAGAAGATTGCATTTTGGTAAATACGAAATGATATTTACAGAAAATATTGAAGAAACTGACATATCTCATATCATTTAGCATTTCAATTATTATAACTACATATAGGAAAAAATAATTTCCTTTTAGAATTCTCTCTAGAATAACATGAAGCATGTTATTTTTTTTAAATGTAGGAGTACCTTTTTATTGATTAAGCTGATTCAATTGAGCATTAACTCCACATTACTTTTATTTTATTTAGAATGTTGTTTATTATGTTTTTATTATAATTATTATTATTATTATTTTAATCACCATGAGATACAGGCACAAGTCCCTCATGCAAGAAGTTCAGTCACACAATGATCAAGCACCAAACCTTATACCAGTGCACATCCTCTACCACCGAGGTCCTCAGCATCCCTCCAATACCACCCCTGCCTCTATGGCGGACAATCTGCCTCATAGTCTCTTTTGTATTGCTTGTTATGAATAGCATAAGATGTCACTGCCACACTCTCCTGGAATTACAAAACTTTGGTTAATTCGGGTCTGGAGAAATCTCTACATCAGGCTGCTTGGCTCAGAGAGTCTTTTGTGTGTCTCTGGATGATGGAAGATGGCCACTAAGGAGATTAAGTAGCAGCAAGAGGCAGTCTGTGGGCGTGACCTCCAGGGTCCCATGGGGATAAGGGGATGAGAAGGACCGGTCCATACTCCATCCCTTGATGGGTGTGACCCAAAAAGTAAAAAAATAAATAAAAAATAAAAAATCTATGAAAGAAAAATATTATTTAATGATTTTACTGTGATATTTCACTAATTTTTTTTCAGAAATTGCATAAGGGATCAGCATTTTTAAAAGTAAGTATATGAAAAGTATCAAGTTATGGTAAGGACCCTTATCAAATTAACTTTCAAATAATAAATAATGCATAGCTATATTTAATTAAAAGATCATTAATTCGCTTATGATAACAGATGGCACTTATCTCTGTTGATTCCGCTGATTGACTAGCAGGAACCTATTTTTTTGACCTTTAGGGGATAAAGAAGTATACATTCATTACACTTCATAATATCTGGTTAATCAGATAATCATTTTAAGCATTCTTAGTCATTTTAAAGGTCCAATGCAGTAAGTAAAAAGTGATTGTTAAAGAATAAAAGTAAAGTTATTCCCATTTAAATAAAAAGTAATATATGAGAAGAAAAATCTCAGTATTGTCATGATCTTAGTTAGTTTTTAATGTGTGTTTGAAAAGAAGCCAAAATTTGTCTATATATATATATGTCTATATATATATATATCAATAGTCAAGACGAATGCTATTGAATCAAATACTCAGTGACATTGTGAGACAATTATTTTTATAATAAAGATACCCTAAGAATTTAATAATGAAAGTCAAATGGTCTAATGATTGATAACATCAGAATATAAAGACATGTACATTATACTTGATTCCACAAAAGGTACATATTAATTTGAAGAACTTCTTTTGCTGAATCAGATCAAATTCAGAGAGGGACTCTGGGCCAGACTGTTTTTACTCAGGGAGCCCCAGAGGGGGCCTGTGAGAACCCTCCCTGCCCCAAGGGACCCAGCCCTGGCAGCCGACCTCCACTACCCAACCACCAACACGCTCCAGGCAACTTTCCTGGACACTTAAGACTTATAAGACACTCCCTCCATTTTCCATAATTATCATATCACACCATATTTGATGGATTTCAGACAGTAGGTAACAAATAATACAGAGAAATAGTTCGAGTGGGCAGTAACGTCTCTCATTGTGAGACTTGTTAGTGTTTTTGGCATATCCAATACGCACGGGGAGCTTGCCAGGCTCTGCCGTTCGGGCGCGATACTCTCGGTAGCTTTCCAGGCTCTCCGAGAGGGGCAGAGGAAACGAACACAGGTTGGCCACGTGAAAGGCGAAAGCCCAACCACCACTGTGATATATATATATATATGTATATATATATATATATATATATATTTATAAATTACTCTCAGAGTCAGAGAGCCCGGCAAACTACAGAGAATATCCTTCCCACACGGTAGAGCCTGGCAAGCTTCCTGTGGCATATTTGATATACCAAAAACAGTAACAATACAGGTCTCATTCTCCTGATCCTGAAAGAGCCTCCAATCGTTGGGGCAGATGAGTAAGGAGAGACTGCTAAAATCTCAGGGCTGAGATGAATGAAGATGTTACTGGCACCCGCTCGAGTAAATCAATGATCAATGGGATGACAGTGATAACAGTAATACAGTGATGTGTGTGTATATATATACATATATATATATATATAAGCAGACAAGGCTCAACATTTAACAACATGTTAATGATTTTATTTATAAGCCTTTTATAGAAGGGCTTAATGACTAATGACCCTTGGGTGAAATACAACAATCTTCACATACTTTACTCTAAGGAAACTTTTTAAAGCATTTTCAGCAGTTTTTCATAACAAATGATACAAAATATATTATTTTGGTTCTGCTTTGGGGCAAGAGACTCTCTGTAGAGTCAGCCCGAATACCTGGTTGTCTTTCCCGGAATCCTCGGAGGGGATGGGCTCCAGCTTTCCTCCCCGCCCAGAGCAGAGATCCCGGCGGCCTAAGACCACTGGAACCTTGCCACAGCAATGCTCAAGGCCGCTCTCCACACATGCAGACAAGCCTCATGCATGAAGGTACCGGAAGAGGAACCCAGGTGTGTATAATCCCATCAAAGGGAGATTTAAAAGCAAGCTCCCAGAATCTATATCTTACAACCCACATCTCCCTCTGGGAGAAACTAGCAAGCTACTGAGAGTTTCCTGTCCACATGGGAGAGCCTCGCAAGCTTCCCAGGATGTATCCATATGCCAAAGCCAATAACATGCTGGATCTCATTCCCCTGACCCTGAAAGAGCCTCCAATGCAGCATCATTGGGAAGGCCGAATAGAGAGAGGCTTCTAAAATCTCAGGATAGGACAAATGGAGAGAGGTTACTGAGGCCGCTCGAGAAATTCATCGATCAATGGGATTTCGTGATTCATGCTTTGGGGCAGGATTTGGGGTTTGGGATGGAAATATCCTAAATATGATATTTGGAAGGTAAAAGGTGGTGGGATTAGTGTTTGAATATTAAATGTAATCAAATATTGTGAACTACCTTATAAACTAAAAAATCTATATAAAAAAAGAGAGGGTGAAAATGCTCAAGCAAAAAGGAATGGGGAGTGTAGAAAACATACTTATTCCATCCAAATCCACAGTCCAAATCCACAGTGCAATCTCCTGAGATGACTAACAATATATTCTGGTTAAGCATAACTTTTGGAGTTGAACCACCTGGGTTTATGGTTTACATCACTTAATGCTAATAGCAACTTTTAAATAAGTTAAGGAATCTCTATTTCAGCCCTTTTTCCTGTTGGTGGGCAAGCTGGTGACAATAATAGCACTACTTTAACAGAGTTGTTGTAAGAACTAAATAACTGAGTATCACTTTTGTTTTTCAGTAAGTGCTTATTAAGGCTTTATTTGGTGGCAGTAACAGTAGGGACTTTTCTGGGACTAAACATGTGTATTTTGGAGATGTAAAGATTGCTTTAGTTTACAGATTCTATTTTCTGTGAGTGGAACAATTTTGATATTGTATTTTTGACATATATATCATAAAAAGTTATTGATTAGAACGGTACTTTAGATCTCAGTCACCTTTCTTAATTTAGTCATAGTAGGTTATTAAATAATCATATATAATATAACTGCTATATAATTATATATATGCATACATGTGTATGCTTATACTTATTATAATTTAGATAATATGGTTATAATAGAAATATTTTCAATTTATTCCTGGAGTATTTACCAACTGCTGGCTCCACATTATTCTAAAAGAAAATACATCTTGTTCTAAAGAATTTCTTTATAAAAATTTGAGTATTGCATTTTGCTTCTGTCTATAATTTTGTTTAAATCATGCCATTCTAGTTTTACATGTATGCCAATTATGAAAGTTAAAAATAATTTATTCAAGCTTCTTGAAAAGGTGTGGTTTCTGAGAGATGAAAAATTATTATTACTAGAGTTTTTCTTAGCTGACCCAGGTTTGATTCCTCTGTCCCTCTCGGAGAGCCCAGCAAGCTAGGAAGAGTATCCCACCTGCATGGCAGACCCTGGCAAGCTACCTGTGCTGTATTCGATATGCCAAAAACAGTAACAAATCTCACAATGGAGATGTTACTGGTGGCTGCTCGAGCAGATCGATCAACAACGGCCTGACAGTACTACAGTGACAGAATAACTGAAATTACTAAAAGACCAGATATGTTGTAAGTGACTGAAATTAGGGTAGAATTATCTAAATAGTTTTCCTATGAGTTGCAGCATAATTAATTTTAATACTTTTTCTTTTTCCTGTCAGTCTTTTGTTTTTCTATATATTCACAGGGGTCTTTAGATCAGCTAAGAGTCACGTACCACCACTGATATGAACATGAATGCACTGTTAGTTTAACTTTATTGATTAGATTTGGAACTTCAACCCAGGACTCATTACATCTGAGACCTAGGATGGTAAAAAGAACTTACCAGGAATTGGAAATAGTTTAGGCAGAGGAAAATCAGTGTTCGTAAAAGAACCATGGTCAGATTGAGGTGTGCAAAGACAGACCAGCTTACCAGATTCTCGTAGAGTCTTTTATTGCATGTGTCTCTGGACTGCTTAAGTGAAATTTGCTTCCCTATAGATTAGTGAATTCTAGAAGCTGGGTAAGCAGTAGTCAATGTGAGCAGGAGTCAAATCCTAGGAAATGAGCAGGAGAGTTGAGTGACCGTGGAGCCGCTAGTATCTCTTGGGCACAACTGCTGATATGAACAGGCACAGAAAAGCTGATTAATCTAGTAAGGAAGGTCTTAACCTAGAAGGCTCTTAAAATAGGAACTTATGCTAGGCATAATTTTAGGGGGCCTTCGCTAGACATTTCCTTACTCCTTTCACATTTCCTTCCAGACTGAGTTGTTATTTTTAAACTGATGGTTGGGGGCAGTTTTACATGGAGGTGACCCATAGCACTTCTCTGTACCTTATGGAAGTTTCAGCAAACTTTCATTCATAGCATCAACAACTTAAAATTGAAACCTTATATGGAACCCATACCAAAGGCATTTAGAAAAGAAGAGTAAAATGTTAGCAGGGGTGAGATTGATAGTAGACACATGAATGGATTTCCCTTGTATGCAGTAGATCCTGGTTTGCGTCTGGGCATGGCATATGGTCCCCTGAGCAGAACCAGGAATGATCCCTGAGCACAGGCTCAGGAGTCAGCCCTTAGCACCATGGGGTATATCCCAAACTCCTCTCGTACCAAAAAAAAAGAAAGCTAAGTTTATGAAATTGGACCTATTTTTGTTGAAGTCTGTGAGTGAATTTTTGCCCACTACTGTATACTAACTTCTAAAATACTATTACCTTTTATAGAGTTTTGTGAATAAGTCAATGAATCCCAGTGAATATCCCTAATGCATCTTTAAAGTCCAATTGAGCAGCTGTTTGATTTTATTTTATAATATTCAATTGGAAAATACAAATTTTCTTTTCTAATGCTCACTTTATTTTAGGAGGTCATTGATTTAGAGAATTAAATTATCTTCAGCCAGCACTCTAGTATGCAAAAAAATCAGTAAATAATAGCATATTGTAAAATAAAATGCAGTATGACAATTCTGCAATAGATTTTATAATTTACTGTGTTAAACACCACAAAATGATCAGTAAAGCAATCATCTCTGCTCTGTGTCTCACTCTTAATATTAGAGGTCACTTAACACTCTTAATTCTCCTTTCCCATTTTCTATAATAACCATCATTTACTTTAGTTCTCAATTTTAATTGTTTTAAGTAAAGTATTTATACTCTCTAGACCCAGCAGTTTCAGAAAATTTGTGCACAGTGAGATTATTATTGGAGTAGAAATAATGGGATAAAAATATTCCAGGCAATTTTTAAAGCAATGCTTTAAATTTCCCTGTATTCATTTATTTTGGATCTGGGGCCATACTTGAAATTGCCCAGGACGTACTCCTCACTCTTCACTTAGGATCTCTCCTGGTGGGCTCAGGGGACCATATGAGATGCTGGAGATTAAAGTCGGGTCAGGGATACAATAGTTTTATGTATTAATACTGTAAACTTCAACAATATTGTATGCATATTAAGCTATATTTTTTAAGATGACAATTGCAGAAGAATTAAATGCAACCTAAATAAAGCCAGCTATTTTTTAAAAATATTTTTTGTCTAAAATATAATGCACTAAAAGTAACTGTAGATCCTATAACTATTTAGTATTCTTATCTTTGCTTTTATTTTGTATCGTAGGCAGTATACATGTTAAAAGGAAAATTGGAGGATTTACATTAATATAGACTGAAATGCACCTCTAAAATATTCTGAAATTTCTTTTTGATTCTGCTCCAAATGTTATCTCAAGTCTATTAAATGTCCTTAATACCACTTCCACTACTTGAACTATCATCATTTCTTCCCGGATGAAAGTACATATTTCTTGTCCCTTCCCAATACATCTTTCACCCAGAAGTCTGAATCATTCTTTAAATTTTAAGTTAGTTATCTTATTTAAACTTTATAATGTCTTTTGAGTATACTTAATGTCACATCCTTAATTCTGGAAGTCATGAGTCATTCTGTGTCTTCCTCCCTAACTTCCTCATTGCAGTACTTCCCCTGAAGATTAATATGTTCTCAGTAGCTCTTCCATTCTTAAGATTCCTTTAAATACTGAAGGTCTATTCAACTCTAAATCTGTGCTTAGAGAATTCATTGCCTGAAAACTACTTCACACTAGAACTCTTCTTCTTTATCAATGATGAATGCTTTCCAACTTTGTCTGACCCAGTATTCTTTTATAGAAAGTCTACTTCTACAATTCCTATTTAATGTTATACCCTACATTCACACTGTCACTGTTATCCCGTTGCTCATTGATTTGTTCAAGCAGGTACCAGTAACGTGTCTCATTGTGAGACTTATTGTTACTGTGTTTGGCATATCCAATATGCCACGGGTAGCTTGCCAGGCTCTGCCATGCGGGCACAATACTCTGGGTAGCTTGCCAGGCTCTGCCATGCGGGTACAATACTCTGGGTAGCTTGCCAGGCTCTCTGAGAGGGTTGGAGGAGTCAAACATGG
Source organism: Sorex araneus (assembly GCF_027595985.1). Lineage (NCBI taxonomy): Eukaryota > Metazoa > Chordata > Mammalia > Eulipotyphla > Soricidae > Sorex > Sorex araneus. The sequence continues at coordinate 24,990,969 of NC_073308.1, read as the reverse complement.
CTTGGCCTTATGAAAGGCAAACGCCCTACCACTGTGCTATTGCTCCTATTTTTATGCTTTAGCAACTCTTTCTTTTTTTTTTTTCTGTTTTGGGTCACACCTGGCGATGCACAGGGGTTATTCCTGACTCTGAACTCAGGAACCACCCCTGTCGGAGCTCAGGAGACGGGATGCTGGGAATCGAACCTGGGTTGGCTGCGTGCAAGGCAAATGCCTTACCCGCTGTGCTATTGCTCCAGGCCCAGAAACTCTTTCTTTTAAACTTCATAAAATTAACATGTCTATTGTGCTCTACTCTTCCCCAGTAATTAATACAATGTTTGGTCAAATTGTTTATTGTGACTGAAATTATGAATAAATAAGTCAATAAGTCTTGAAGAAGCAGTTTGGCATGCTGGACCACATGCTCTATATGCAGGAAGCCCAGGTTTGATCTCCAGTTCTCCTGAACCTCCAAGCACAGCCCCAGTGTAGCTCACTAACACCCTCAAGAGTGGCCCCAAAACAAACAAAAAAAAGAATTTGACAACTTGTGTAATTCCTACTTCTAATTTCTAGTGCCTATTGATTATTTTTAAAGGAATTAATCATATGGTCTCCTTTTCTTTAAAGTTTCAATATTTCCCTCTGCAATTTTTTCACAATATTTACTGAAATAAAAATTTACAAAAATTATGTATCTTAACTATTTATATTACATATATATGATCACATATTATCTGAAAATTTAAAATTTTACTCACAGTGTTCTAGTGCTACTCTACATCTAAATTTCCAGTTTATTGTATATTTCCTCCATAAATATCATTTTAGTTCATATTTCTGAGGAAAATTAACAAGCTTTCTCATACCTATTAATTTGTTATTGTACTTTGTAAGATCATTTGCACAATATCACAGATAAAGATTATTTCTCAATCATGTTATCCTACAAAACATCCACATTCAGAAACAGATTTAACATTTTATTCTAGTAGCATGTATCTTCTTTGGTCTTGCAAATAAAATACACCTTCCTAAATATAAAAATTCTTGCAGTAATTTGAATATATTAGCACAATAAGAACTACACAATAACACTTTAATCATCATTCAAATATTCTTTTCAAAAGTCCTTTATTTAAAATTTTAGTGAAAATACTTTCTTACCCTGGTCAAGAAAATACTTTCTTACCCCTGGTTTTCTTGTTTATTTTCTAATCTTATGTTAAAACTCATCTTAGGATGATGGCTTGTTGAAACTTTTGGGAAATTACAAAAGTTCATCTAATTTCAATACTTCTATTACACTACTATTTGCATTATTACAACAAGGATTGGTCACTGTTTACATTTTTAATATCATTTCAAAATATTTTAGAACTAGTAACCCAAGACTTTAACATTTCCCCCAAAGCTTATGCTCTTAAATTTAAATAACTAAAATCTAACTTTTTTTCATTGTCAAATAGTTTTTATTATAATATAATACTCTAACTTAAGTAACAAGACAACAGGTGAATTCCTTTTTTTTTTTTCAGGTTTAAGTCTCAGTCATATAATGATCAAACCCCCCTCCCTTCACCAGTGCACATGTTCCACCACCAAGAGCCCCGATATACCCCCCACACACACCCCACCTCAGTGGCTAATGATCTTCACTTTACTCTCTATACTTTGAGTACATTCAATATTTCAACAGAGAACTCACTATTATTATTTAGAATTTTCCCCCAACAATCAAACCTGATGAAAAGGCATCATTTAATAATTTGTTTTCCATTGCTGAGAGTGAAGAATATATGAGCTCCCAGCTGTGCAGTTTTGGATTTCTGATATTTTAATAATTAAGTCCAGAGAGATTTCTGCCAGAAGTCACCGAAGGATAAGAGAGAAAAAACATTCCCCTCCCCGAGCTGCATGGGGTTGTGTCTCTGTTCACAGTCTAGATGCATGTCTGTAAGAAGCCACTGGGTGCCAAAAGTGATTAGTAGCCCTCCGGGATCATAGTCTTAAAGGAGCAGAGGAGCCGTTTTGTGTGTGTGGCCGCTCGGGTTCTTGTCTGGGCGGGGAGCTCTAAAAAGTAACTTTTCATAGGAAGAGTTTGTTTTTCTTTTCTAAGAGATGAAGTCTTCATCTAAATAGCATGAAGTAAGTGAAAAACATGAGGGCATTTGCTTTAGAGGCTATATATTCGAAAACTTAACATTTTCTCTCAGGGAATAGAACTTATTGAATTCATTTCACAGGGTGCTGGAGAGTGCATATAGGAGTTAGCGTCTTTGCCTTGCATGTAGCCAGACCCAACCAGAGGCCAAGCACCACCATGGGTAAACCATGAACACCACCATGCGTAACTTCTGAGCATAAAGCTACAATAAGCCTTTAAATACTGTGAGCTGTATCCCCAAAACCTCCAAATAATTCATTTTACATGATGTTGTACAGGTATAAAGAAACAGATATACTCAAACATACAGGTAGAGGAAACAGTTTGTTGTTGTTTTTGGATTTGAGGCCATATCCTGCAGTGTCCACAGTGTATTCCTACTCTGAGCTCAGGGTTTATTCCTGGAGGTAAACCAGATGCAATTCTGGGATCAAACCTGGGTTGGCCTGGTGCAACACAAATACCTACCTGCTGTAGTATCTCTCATGCAACTCTCTTTTATTGCTTGGTTCTTTTTTATTTTAATTATTTTATTTGTTATTTGGGTTTTTTTCTTTTCTTTTTGGTCAGACCTGGCTATTCTCAAGGCTTACTCCCAGATACGTAATAAATGAGCCATTGCTAGAGATGGTGGAAGATTGTATGCGGTGCTAGGGATGAACTGCAGCACGTGCGTAAGGCACGCACCTCACCCACGAAACTGTCTCTCTGACCCCATCAATTCTAATTATTTTTTTAAATGAAGTTGCTTTTATTTAAATTGTTTCACGTATTATTGTTCCTCTTGTTTTTTACATTCTACATGCTAAAATTTGGTAAAATGATCTTAAAACTAAAAGGAGACATCATTTACAGACTCAAAAATAGGATTCTCTATTGATAATATGGAAAACTAGAGAAAATGATCTGTTTCCTGTTGGCACAGTTATTCAACAGTACTGACAGTCCTGATGCATAGTACATTGATATTAGTATAACATTCAGTTAATATTTATTCTAAGGTTTTTTTTTTCATTCATTACTGAACAAATTTTCTTTTGGCCCATTAACCCTACTGATTTTCAGACTATATGTATGAACTAGACATCACTAAACCTCTTCTTCAGTTTCAAATTCTATTAGGAAAAAAATTGTCACTTAGGAGATAAAACTTTATCTGAGAATAAAGCTTTACCAAATCTATAACAATCTAAACTTTCCCTTCCACTTTTTCTCCTCCAGTTTTTATCTCTTGAATTACTTTTTTTTTTGAATTTACATATTTTTGTTGACATAACAAATAAACCCCCTCTCAAGTTACTTAGCATAGCAGGTAGGATGTTTGCCTTGCACATGGCCAACCTGGGTTTGATTCCTACGAACCTCTTAGAGAGCACGGCATGCTATCGAGAGTATCCCGCCCGAATGGCAGAGCCTGGCAAGCTCCCTGTGGCATATTTGATATGTCAAAAACAGTAACAACAAGTCTCACAACGGAGAAGTTACTGGTGCCCGCTCAAGCAAATTGATGAACAATGGGACGGCAGTGCTAATATAAATTTATTTTGACCTTCAGTACCAAAATATCAAGCATGCCAATCACTTCATATCATTATATTAATGCTGTGAGAAAATAAAATTCCTTGCAATGTATAAATATTTCTTTATGTTATTTAATAGGTATTAGCTAGGTTTCTATTATCTTTTGGTTATTGGGATATATTCAGCTGTGCTCAGGGCTTACTCCAGGCTCTGTGCTTATCGAACAGTTCTGGTCCTGCTTAATATGGGGTTCAGGTGGCTGAATCTGGGCCACCCACATGTAAGGCAAAAACATTACCATATTATCTTTCTCTAGTCCCCATGTTACCTTATTTTAGTAATTTGATCCTTAATTAAGCCCTTCCAGACTAAATGTTGTGCATACTCTGAACATTTTCTTACTGTTACTAACCCTTCTAGTTACCAGTACATTATTCAAAATATATTCATTATGTATGTTTGTTTGAGGTGTAGAAATATAAACAGTGACATATAATTAGTCGTATGGCATATACGTTTTAAATTATTCTCAATTAACTTTAATTATATTGATGCATTCCTGTTGGATTTAATGTGCTTGCACGTATCTAAAGTCAAGTATTTCTTAGTTCATAAGGACTCAACAGGTATCTTTAATGATATTTTGGTTTCAACTAAAATATACATTGAAATTTACTTTAAAAATTAAAATAGGTAATAACTCATTAAATAAAAAACTACAGTTAAGCATTCTAGGGTCAATGAAAGAGCTGAGTGAAGTAATCAACATAGTTTGATATCTGTGTTATTTCTTGGCATCATTGTCTTAATTGTCTTGGCATAATCCTGAGGTGGGAAAAAATGATCCCATCTTCCCAATGGTCATAGAAAATCTTTGCATCTTCTAGGGTACAAAGGTAATTTGCATGACATTTGTCCCACAAAGAAAAAATAGCAGTCACTTTTAATCTGGACCCTTTAAACATCTATTTTTAAACTTCATGCTAGAGGTTTATCATTGATATTATGCAGCAACAAGTGTCTCCTCATCCTTTCCATTCCCATTTAATATTGTTCTTAATTTCACAAAATATTGGACAATATATGAAATAGCTCTTTACTGAAACATTATACTTAATTCTGCAGGTTTACTGCACCCTCAAAATTGTTCATGAGACGGGCCTGCACTTCAGTATTTCTTTGAATGTTTCATGTTGCCTTCTTCTTTTCATTTTCTCCTTCCTTGTCCCCATTTCTTCCATTTTCTCTACCCAGTGTCATTGCTACCGCTTTCACTTACAATAGCAGTGTAAAAGCAAAATAGACAGATGTCACTAATACACAAAGGTAGAATTCTTAAAATCAATATCTTGGTTCATATCACAGAGTAATTCTGCATTTTCATCAAACACCAACAGATATAACTAAGCAAGAGGTGCTATGGATTCATAAATGAGAGTTATTTAAATTTTTTCTGGGTACATTAATGACAATGTACTATTTTTGACTTAAAATGAAAAAAAAATCAAGAAATAAACCTTCCAAAAACTTCAGCAGAGCTGCTTAGACAGACTCAGAGCTGTCATGTCAAAATCTAATTCAGAGGGAAATGACAGGCAGCTTTCTAAGCAAAATGCTTCAGCACAGAAGTATAGTGGTTTTTCCTGGATAATAAGAAAATGCAGCTTTCATTTACTGTCTGTACTTATTTCATATGCTTAAGATTTTCAGGAATAATTGGTGGCATGACTGCACTGTCTTTACCATCCTATTGGAAGCTTCCTTAAATCAGAGTCTGTTTATTTGTATTTGAACCATCAATCCAGGGTGCATGGTGGGTTCTCAAAAATATTAGTTGAATAAATGAATACTTTAGCAGAATATATTGAAGAAAAATGTAACTTCTCAAGTGCCACCTGTACCTGGGTCTGACTAGTAACTAGATTTTAGAAGCAGAGTGATTGAAGGCAGAAAAATGGTACAAAGAAAGAGCAAATCTAATAGAAAAAAATAAGAGGTTAGAGACATGAATAATTCTTGAAAACATAAGAAAGTTCACATGTAATGATAAGAGAGAGGCAGCAAAGAGATAAAGGGGAGAAGGAAGGTGAGAGGAAAAGAGACTGAACTGAAACACACTTTAAAAAATATTTACTTTGTGTATAAAGGGTTTGCAATTCGATAATGAATACATTGCTAACTGTGCTTTAATATAAGAGTATCATATATTAATTCACATAAACATTTTTTCTGATTTAAATATCCTTTCAAAACTGGTGAGTAGGTTTCTAAATACCTAACTATAAATAATACTTAAAGATGGATTTTTCTACCTTAAAAAAAGAGCATCTTATATAAATCCCACTCCATTCTTTTTGCTTTGTTAATTAATTATTTACCCATGAGGATATCATTAATGCTTAAAATATAACCTGAACATCCATGAATCTTGAACATAGAGGAATGTTGCTTCAAAGATGTTTAAATTACTCAGCGGTCTCAGACCTCATGTTTGACTTATACTTAATTAATCCCTGGGAACTTGAAATACCAAATAAAAAAAGTTAATCTATGTAGTAAATTCCTTGTTTAGTTGGCTTAAAAATTCTCTAGAAACTTTTGTTATCAATTCTCTACTAGTAATCTAGGTTTATTTTTCTGTTAAGAAAGTTAAAGTTATTTAACTATTTAATATTATATTTATTTATATTAACATATTAGAATAAATAAGCTTGTATTAAGATTTGAGTAACAGAAATAAGGACATACATATTATTACTAATGGCTTAAAAATGTGAGTGAAAAAAATTAAGTGATTCTTCCCATCAGAACTTTAAGTGGTTCCAATGTTTCAAGTATTACATGCAAGATTGTGTAGGAGGAAGTAATAAGGCATGGAGTCAATTAAATATGACACCTCATCTTCATAAGCCCAATACTTAGAACTGAATTTCATGGCAACAGGGGAGAGGAGAGACGCTTTTGAACCATGACCCAATGTAAGGGTAATTGTAGAAAATAGTAAGAAACTTGAGAAAATTTAAAAACACCTTTCAACAAAAAATGAGTAGCACAAAATTGCCAAAGATAAATTGAGAAGGAAATATTTTTAATAAATCACACAGAGTCATTCTGATCCCCCAATAACACTTTTAAAAGATTAAGGTAAAAGTCTCAACTATAATCAAAGTGGATGAGAAAACAGAGAAACACATCACAAAAATTCTCAAAGATTCTTTGGATCTTTGTATGCAAAGATGGTAAACTTAATCATATTAGGTAGATGAAATTTCAGATTACACAAAAATATCGTTTATCCTCCCTCGGTCAGTGTTTAAAATCTTGTCAAATCCCCTTGTTTTATAGTCTTTTGGAAAATAAGTAAACTTCTTCCTGACTGATGGAGTGCAAAATGGCGCCAATATGGTTTCTAAGTATCTACTGCATAGCTTTCAAAAATATATTTAATCTTTGCATTCTTTCTGGAAATTTATAGAACTTTTTACTGGTGTCTCAAGAAAGTAAATGGTGAAACTGCGACTGTTGTTTCCAGCCTACACTCTGACACTCTGAAATGTTACTGTGTGTAAAGTTTTTCAACCAATTACTGTAATGCATATCTGTAAATTTTTCTTGCTTTTTTCTGCTTCTTATTTCTGACAGCACATTTTTCTCAAGGAAAATGAACACACTCTCATTTATAAGTGTTAGGATTCTGTCAGAGAGTAGAGGAGTGACCCAAAATAGAGTAATCGAATTTCCCTTCCACTGAATAGAATTGTATGACATTGAATAAAGAAAAGCATATCGAAAACTTTACATTCTAGTGATGGCCTAAGACAAGCCTTGGCTTTTGCAGACTACTGAAATGTGTGGCTGTTTCCTTTCTGTCTTCACTCTTGACCATTGTATTATCATTAGTTTTGTTTTGTCACGTAAACTCACTTGCTATTACTGTTTAGAGTGTTTTAAATAGATGCAAATACGCACATGGATTTGGTATAACTTTATAAGTGATATATTTATTAAGAATCAGAAAAGTGCACATTGTTTTTATTTGTAACTGACAAGACATCTTATGTTTGAATATGTGTTTGATTGTCCAACTTTTTCTCATCATTTTTCAAAATATAAATACATTATTTTTTCCACTAGTTTCTACTTATATAAATATTATGTGGCATGCCGCAAAAAGGCTGAAGTCTATAGAATTCAAAAAATGGTGGGAGGAAGACTCAAAACGTAATCTCAGAATTTTCTGATTTCCATTTAATGAGAGTAAATTTGCTTTTGCTAAGGTTTTAAAATATAGCTAAATATAGTAAATGTTCCACATGAATTGAACCCTTAGAATTTGTCATAGTTGAATAGTCAGAGCAGAGATGATAAATGACTAAAGAACTTTTAAAAAGGACAAAGATAAAAGGAGAACTTAAAAGTGTTAACAAAACAATGAACCATTTTTACATTTTACTGGCCTATATTCATAAGGGGACTCAGAAAAAGACTCAGAAACATCCAGTAAATTTTAAAATTATCTATTATTTGCATTTTTAAGCATCCAAGGACTTTTATTTTCTAGGCAATAGAAGCTAATATAAGATCTTATTTGGTATTATTTACTGTTTGTTAATAATACTGTTTATTAAATGTTAAGTAAAATGGCATAATAGAAAGCAAAACAACGAAAACAGCATTCAGGCCCAAATGACCAAATAAAAGTAATTGTGCTTGCAACTCTAAAATGTGATTAAAATGTGCAAACAGAATTTATTGATTCAACAATGTCTTAATTCAGTAATTATAAAATTGAATGCCAATGTTTTAACTTTGTAAAGTAATGTTTATATTCTATTTTATTGTACCTTTGATTCAGCTGTCAGATTGCAGCTGAATCTCAACAAGACGATGCCCATGGAAAGCAAACTAGTCCCTGGAGCTGCATTTGCTCTCAATGGAAGGAACATCTCGGAATGCAGCAGTTATGCGTACCTGGGTCGAGAACTCAACATGAGAAATGACATGGCGACAGAACTGCGCAAGAGGAAGAGAGCAGCATGGAATGCCTTCAACAAACATTAAAGAAGTGGATAAGAAGACGAAGAACCTCTGACCCTGGGCACATCTTTTCAATTCCACCTTTCTTCCTGCACTAACATATGTCTCAGAGACCTGGGCCCCACGCAAACAGGATGAGAATGCTATTGGGGTATCCCAAAGAGGAATCGAAAGAGCTATGCTAGGAGTATCACGTCTCACTCAAGTGAGAGAAGGAATCCGGAGTTCTGACCTCCGTCAAAGGTCAAGAATCAGGGATGCTGTCTCATTTGCCAAGGCATCAAAAGTCAGATGGGCCGGTCATGAAATGTGATTTAGAGATGGCCACTGGACTAGAGCTATTTCCAACTGGGTTCCACAGAACGTCAGAAGACCATGTGGCCACCCACCAACTAGATGGTCAGATTTCTTCCTCAAATCCCTGAATGAACGATTTGAGGCTCTTCCTGTTCCTGGAGCAAGCAGATATTATTGGGCTGCACTGGCACGCGACAGGGACAAATGGCGAAATTACTGGCACGAGTTCAAGCAAATCGAAGATCAGCAGGATGACAAGTGAAACAAGTGATACAAGCGTACCTTTGAATTAATTTATTTAAAGTACATATCAGCAAGTCCTTTTTTTGTTTTGTTTTGTTTTTTTTTTGGTTTATGGGCCACACCCTGTGATGCTCAGGGCTTGCTCCTGGATCTGCACTCAAGAATCACTCCTTGCAGGCTTGAGGAACCATATGGGATGCCAGAAATCAAACTTGGTTAGGTTGCATGCATGCAAGGATTTTACCTGATGAGCTATCACTCTGGCCCCAAAGATGTCATTTATACAAATATTTTAATATTAAATACCATTTAATCTCTTTTAGTTTTTTTCTTACCACTATCTTATTTATTTGGGCTGGAGAGATAGCACAGGGTGTTTGCCTTGCATGCGGCTGACCCAGGTTCGATTCCTCCACCTCCACCTTGGAGAGCCCAGCAAGCTATCAAGAGTATTCTGCCCGCACAGCAGAGCTTGGCAAGCTCCCCGTGGCGTCTTCAATATGCCCAAAACAGTAACAACAAATCTCACAATGGAGATGTTACTGGTGCCCGATCGAGCAAATCAATGAGCAACAGGATGACAGTGGCAGTGACAGTGACTGTCTTATTTATGTATGGTTCCTGAATATTGACAAAAATCATTCCTGAGCACAAAGCAAAGAACCGACCTTGAGTACTACCAGTTGAAGTCTATGACCCACAGTCCCCCCCCAAGTAAGTCAAATAGTAACTTGAACTTGCATTTTGATACAGCTCATTTTAAATGTCAGAGATGACAGATAATAACATAAAGAAAGGATTCACCATAATTCAATTATACACATTTAGAAATGTTAAAATATGCTGAATGTGTTCAACAATTAGCACAGATATGCGAAAGCTTTCAATGGAAATCGATTTTTTAGATCTCTCATATTGATTTATTGTAATTAGAAAGTAAAAAAAAATACTAATTACAAAATTCTAAATTCCATAACTAAAAATATTTGACATAATTATATTGATAAATAATACACAGATTCAGTGAGTGAAGACATAACTGAATATTGAGTGCAAGGATAGGAAGATAAACTAATGAAATGACAACATTACAGCTATGGAAAATATACTTTATTTGGAATGCATTAATTAAAAACAAGTCATTCTTTAAAAATTATGAAATTTATTGAGAAATTTTAAAACTGCTTTTTTTGCTTTGATTTTACTTATCATTTTGTTTTTTCCTAAGCCTTTTGGAGATCAATAGATTAAATTGATATGTGTCCACACACCGAAGTTAAATGTGGATATTCATATATACGGGTATATATATTGGTTTTATATATATATGGTGTTTATATATGTACATTTAAATGGAGTATATATATGTAGCTCTGTATAGAGTTACACTGAACTTTGCTCAAAACTTACTTCTGGGGGCGGAAATGAAGTACAGCTGGTAGGATGTTTTTCTTGCATTTAATCAACCAAGGTTCAATACCCAGCACTCCCTGTGCACCATGAGGAGTAATCTCTGAGCACAGAGCCAGAAATAAAACTGAGCACCATGGGGTGTGTCCTGTAAAGTGAGAGCAAAGAAAATAAAGCTCACTCCTGTCTCAGTGCTCAGGGTTCACTCCTAGTAACACTCAGGGGACAGTCCCTTTATGGTGCTCAGAGCTGAGCCTGGGTAAGCTTTATAAAAGGCAAGTGTCTTATTGACTTACTCTGACTGCAAAACATAACTTTGAAAGCATTTAATACTGAGAGTGGCCAAGAAAATGAGAAAACTTGGGAAAACATCAAAAGGAGGCATTAAAATATAGATACGTAGACCCGTTTGGTTTTGTTTCGTTTTGTTTTATTTCCTCTCTTGATGGTTCTCTGAATCCTTTTGAGACTGTATAGAGGGTAAAAAATTATCAGGATTTTGAAACAGCTCCAGAAGACAAGAATTCAAGGAGTATCTGATAGACAAATTGTCTGTCTGTCTGTCTTCCCATTGCTCATCGATTTGCTCGATGACCAGTAACAGGACCAGTAACATCTCCATTGTGAGACTTGTTGCTATTTTGGCATGTCGAATATGCCACGGGCAAGCTCCTGAGAGTATCTAGTCCGAATGGTAGACTAGCCTGGCATACACAAATTACTAGGTGTAATATTCAGGTTGTATAACTCAAAAGCATCTCAAACCTTGACAGGACAAATTAACCTGAGAAACCTTGTGCATTTTGCATGGGTATTTTCAGTCTGATAGTCAATATGGTAGATCTTGTTGCATGGGGCTATTTAAATTCATCAAAATAAATAGGTTCATTTTTGAAATTTAAAATCTGTAAAGTCTTTTACTCATGTTTTACTTATTGTGTTAGGAAGATAATCCAAGGCAGGTTTTAGTATTTCATTTTCACAACTTTGACTTCAGTATTGAAGAACTGTCTTCCTTCATGAGGTTAAGCTTGCTATTATTTCTCAGGATTACCCTAAGTGCTAGAAGAAACATGTTGCTACTTAAAACATTTAAAACATTATTGAGAGACTTTTCTCTGTGTGTGCTCCAGATCGTCATCCCTGAGAGCGTGGATGCCTTGTCCCCTTATCCTCCTCTTGGTAGTGACAGTTCCTTTGGAATTTTTCAGGAGCCCTTACAGGTGAACTGAAGTGATTTGATAGAGAACCCATCCCTGCTTCTGTTAAATCTCTCATGGTGTCACTCAACTTTATAAATCTTCTCAGTGTATGATAAAGCTTTTGATTTACTGCCTTGATGAAGGAGTCTGGATATATTTATGGGATTAATACTTGAGCTTGCTTGTCATATGGTATATTCTTATTTTAACTCAAACACTTAAAGAATTTGTCCCTTCCCTTAACTTACCTGATCAATAACTAAACCATTTTTTGCATTTTTCCTATATTAAAAAAATGATTAGAATATTTTAAGTTGTTTTATGTTAATTAAAATATAGAAAGTGTTGAGTCTAAATAAAATAACTATAACAAAGTATGAAGATGGTAAATATTTTATTTTATTTTTAAAATTTATTTATTTATTTAAATTTTTATTAGTGAATCATCATGTGGTACAGTTACAGATTTACATATTTTTGTGCTTGTGTTTCAGTCATATAATGCTTGAGCACCCATTCCTCCACCAGTGCCCATTCTCCACCACTGATGATCCCAGTATCCCTCCCACCCCCCACCCCATCACCCCACCTCGCCCCACCTCTGTGGCAGGGCATTACCTTTTATTCTCTTCTCTCTCTCCTTTTAGGTGTTGTGGTTTGCAACAGAGGTATTGAGTGGCCATTGTGTTTGATCTATAGTCTACTTTCAGCACGCATCCCCCATCCTGAGCAGATCCTCCTATCACACTTTACTTGGTGTTACTTTCTCTATCTGAGCTGCCTTCTCCCCCAGCATGGAGGCCGGCTTCTAAGCCATGAAGCACACCTCCTGGTACTTATCTCCACTATTCTTGGGTGTTAGTCTGCCATTCTGTTACTTTATATTCCGCAGATGACTGCAATCTTTCTATGCCTGTCTCTCTCTTTCTGACTCATTTCACTTAACATGATACTTTCCATGATGATCCAATTATGTGCAAATTTCATGAATTCATTTTTTCTAACAGCTGCATAGTATTGCACTGTGTAGATGTACCAAAGTTTCTTTAACCAGGCATCTATTCTTGGGCACTTGGGATCTGTCCAGATTCTGGCTATTGTAAACAGTGCTGCAATGAACATACAAGTCCAGATGTCATTTCAGACTATACTTTTTTGCCTCTCTGGGATATATTACCAGAAGTGGTATTGCTGGGTCAAATGGGAGCTCAATTTCTAATTTTTTGAGAAGCAACCATACTGTTTTCCAAAAGGGCTGAACCAGTCAGAATTCCCACCAGCAGTGTAGAAGGGTCCCTTTCTCCCCACATCCATGCCAACACTGGTTGCTTTTGTTCTTTTGAATGTGTGCCAGTCTCTGTGGTGTGAGGTGGTATCTCGTAGTTGTTTTGATCTGAATCTCCCTGATGATTAGTGATGAAGAACATTTTTTATGTGCCTTTTGGCCATCTATCTGTATTTCTTCCTTGAGAAAGTTTCTGTTCATTTCTTCACACCATTTTCTGATGGGGTTGGATGTTTTCTTCTTTGTAAGACATGGTGGTTAATTAAAAAATGTGGAAAGAATAATAAAAATAAATGAATTAAAAGCATATTGTAGAGTTCAACCAGTGCTTTGTATATCCTTGATATCAACACCTCATTAGGTGGATATTGGGTGAATATCCTTTCGCATTCTGTAGATTGTCTTTGTATTCTGGTCACTGTATCTTTTGCGGTGCAGAAGCTTCTTAGTTTAATATGATCCCATTTGTTTATTTCTAGTTCCACTTGGTTGGTTATATTTTAAAAAAGTGTTTCTTATATTTGTTTCTATCTCAAAATAAACTAATAAAAAAAGTTTCAGAATAAACTACGCAAACAAGCCAATTTGATTACAACTCCATTTAACAAATTTTAATGACTTTAAAGTAATAATTAAGTTTCCATTAAGTAATTTTAAATTATATGATTACTTGTTATTCAGATATTTTCTTTGAAGACAATCATTCACTTTCAGAATATTTTTAGTTGTTATAGAAGTGACTTCAGACAGTAGTATTTTATGCACATATTATATTTTTATATTAAAGAATCTATAATAATATATTCTAGATTCTCTAATATTATATATTATTACATGATATTGTATATAATTACATGATAATAAATAATATAATGATTAATGATATACTTATTCATATGATTTATATAACCATATTATTTATTATTTTATATCAGTGTTATATATTTTATCATAGATAATGTAATAAAATAATGTATTTTATTACATTATTTTATTATCTATGTATTTTATTACATAGATAAAATAATGTATTTTATGTATTATTTTCTCTAATATGCAGTCTATAATCCGTTGTCCATCATTATAGTTTTTAAAATATAACCATTATAACATTTTTCCATTATTTTATGAACCAGCTCTAACTGATAAACTATTTACTTTTAAAAATATGCTACCCTGAGATACAGATAACAGGGAGATAGAAAAGGTTTGTTTTAATACTTTTCTTTAATACTTTTCTAATACCTAAACAGGGCTGGTGCGACAACACAGCGGGTAGGGTGTTTGCCTTGCACTCGGTTGACCTGGATTCGATCCCTCGGTCCCTCTTGGAGAGCCCTGGAAGCTACCGAGAGTATCCCGCTCTCATGGCAGAACCTGACAAGCTACCAGAGGTGTATTCTATATGACAAAAACAGTAACAACAAGTCTCACAATGGAGACATTACTGGTGCCTGCTCGAGCAAATTGATAAGCAATGGAATGACAGTGACAGTATACAGTAAATTCTTTCAGAATATGTTTCTCACTTTCAGAATATGCTTTTAATTCATTTATTTTTATTATTCTTTCCACATTTTTTAAATTAACCACCGTGTCTTACAAAGTTATTCATAGTTGACTTTTAGACATACAATATTGCAGCACCAGTCAGTCCACCAATGTCAACTTCCCTCCACCAATGTCCCCAGGTTTCCTCACATACATTCCCCACGTCTGTTCCAGCCTGCCCTCTTTACAGGCACCTTTCTATGTTTGGTTGTTAAAGTTTGGGTCTCTTGAATTTTAGTGTTCATTGTTGTTCACTCTGTGGATGTGACGATTGGCTCCATCACTTATCAACACCACCTTAGTTCCTGACTCCCCTGACCTGGACCCCATTGCTTCTGATTTGTCTCTTCTCTCTCCACTCTTTCTTTCCTTCTTCTCCCTATTCTCTGGAACCAAATTTGATCAGATACCCTTCCTTTGAAACAATGCATTCACTTATCCAAGTTATTTTAAATACCACACATAAGTAATATCATCCTTATGTATCCTTCCTCTGGCTTAGTTCACTTATTATGATATCTTTAAGTTCCACCATGTTTCTGCAAATGGCGTGAATTTGTAACTTGTTACACTTATTTTTGTTTTTTTACAACACTCATCAATGCTCAGAAAAACTCCTGACTCTGTGCTCATTCCTAGCAGTGAGCAGGCGAACATGTACAGAGCTGAGGATTGAGCTCTGATTGTCTGTGTGCAAGGCAAATGCCCTACCCTCTCTACTATCTTATCTCTCTATGCCATATATATGTGTATGTGTGTATGTATGTGTGTATTTTTAAGCATTATCCAAGATGACACATAAATATATTTTAAATGTTATTTTGAAATCTAAGATATATGCATATGATGTGTTTGAATGAAATGAACTTCCAATTTTCATTGGATGCTACAAATTTTTCACCTTTTACTGGTAAGAACCTCTCCAAGGTGACTGGATTCTTTTCACATAATGTAGACTTCTTGAGTAGCTTCTGCATATTTTAGAAGAACTTTATCAAGTACATTTCTTAACCCTGAATGGAAACATGTACTTATTTTATAACCAACCCTGACTTTCTTTAATAACTTTTTTAGAGATGAACTTCATAATAACTTTTGCTGCCTCCCTTATAAAAAGTGCCTGAAGCAAAATGAATATACACATAACCATGTATCCCCTTATAGTGTGAGTGATCTGGAAAATTAGAGAGAACAAATACATATATTTAATTATATTGATGTCACAAAAATAATTACATTTAAGAATACTGGAATTGCGAAGTTCAAGACAATCTCACTTCTTATGTATAATATTTTAGTCTTCACAGGAAGTTAGTACACATTGAATTAATTAAATAAGTGTAACTAATCAAATGTTTTCTTGAGTAAAGCTTTAATCATTTTAATAAGTTTGTTTATTAATATTTCTATTGTATTTTTACAAAAATAACCTTTTCAAACGCTAACACATTTGCAGATGAAAAATGACACATGCCAAATTATAATATTTGAAAGAGAAAACAATTCTGAATAATAAAATCTTGCTATAGTAAAGAATGAATAGTTTTAAATTCTCTGATATGTAACAAAATTTGGATATACATCATAACTGCATTTTCGTTCTGTAAACCAAATTCAGTTTTGTAGCCACTCAAATAATAATAGTATCACTTAATTAACTAGCATGACCAGTCTAAAACACTTCACATAGTAACATGTTCACACAGTAAGGGCAAAGCATATTTTAAGGTTTATATCCTCATCAAGAAATATTACATGGCCATTAATACTTTATTACATACAGTATGAAAGTTGTCTAGGGCAAATTTAAAATGCCTGAGTAAAATGAAATAAATTAATCTCCCTTAGATAAAGCAGTATTGTTTTTAAAACTGATTTTAATGTATGCATGTTTTTCAAAGATTCATTTTAATTGATAATTATGGTTGAAGAAAGGACACCAAAATAGCTGTAATGATTACAATGACCTCCTTAATATGCCTCACAATCTGGCATGCCAAACAGGTTTTGCTTTCATATAGTATTCTATTATTAAAAGTTCTGCGTAGTTAATGGGTTTTCCCTCTGTGTCAGGTGAAATCAATGTCAGCATTATCCCTAGACAGGAATCGCTGTTACCTTATTTAGTATTCTGTATTGCAAAACTGACACAGATTTCTCTTCTTTTCTTCATTTGCAGGTCAAAGAGATATTCATAACAAAATAGTAGTGGAAACTGAGCTGAATAAGAGTGGTTACACAAATAGAAAATACACTATTGATATTTAAGTAACATATATACATTTCTTTGATGTCTGGATAATTTTAGCAGAAAATAAAATTGACAAGATTTTTTATATTCAGCGTTGCTACTTTAAGTACCCAGCTATAAGTTATAAAGAGCAATTTATTAAAAATTGAATGCATTTCAAACACTGGTTGCAGGGTGAGTAATTAATAATACTAAACTGCTTTTCCTTAAGTAAATCAGTGAGAGAAGAGTGTGGTTTAGTAATTGGTTAAAGGCCACAGTACTCAGGTATGGAGCCTGACTCATTAAGCTTTATGGAGATAAAATGTTTTGATGGACACTTTAACAACCATCCAATCTCAAGATATGAGCCATTTAATCTTCTATCATCACCTGTGGATCTTGAAAGAATGCATTAAAGTATGCTGAGAGCTCTTCAGTATAGTGACATAATGTGCAATCAGCATCAAAAGCATCTGATCATTGTCACAAATGGAATTGCTCTCTTTAAAGTCTGATCTATTGTTTGAAAGGAGTGGTCCCTAACCATTCAAGCAAGAATTTAAACCCAGAAATGTGAAGTGTAGAGCAATTCTACTTCTCCAATAAGCTAATGGTGAAAGTTATTTACTTACAATAAAGCTCATTTTCTGTAGCTTTTCTTTTACGTTCATTATTAGAAATGAACCCTGTCCTTACACAATGCCATCACCCATCTTGTGAAAGGTGACGCCAATATTGGAAGAGTGTACTGACAAGAATCTTTTTTTTTTTTAATTTGTATTCAGGCATTTAGGCACAGGCACAGCACCACACCCATCGGCAGTGTTTGTGCCTCCCTCCACCAATGTCTCAAGGCCTTCTTGCCCACCTATATCATCCCTTTAACAAACTCATTTTTCTAGACCTCTCCCAGTCTCTGTTACCCATTTATTATTCCCTATTATGGAGCCATAGCACAGCGGGTAGGGTGTTTGCCTTATACGTGGCTGACCTGGGTTCGATTCCTCCGTCCCTCTAAGAGAGCCCAGCAAGCTACCTAGATATCTCGCCCACATGGAAGAGCTTGGCAAGCTACCCGTGGCATATTCTATATGCCAAAAACAGTTACAACAAGTCTCACAATGGAGATGTTACTGGTGCCTGCTCGAGCAAATCAATGAACAACGGGACGACAGTGCTACTAGGTTTAAATTTATTCTGAGAGAGAGAGAATTGGAACCACAGAACAGATAGTTGGGAACTTTCATAGAACCTGGCTGACCTAGATTTGATCACTGGCACCACAGATTGTTACCTAGGCCCTCCAGGAGTGGTCCCTGAGTGCAGACCTACAAGTAAGCCTGAATATAGCTAAATGTAGCCCCAAACCCAATAGAAAGAGATAGAAAAGTCATTTTTGTATTTACCTCTCTCCTTCTAATTGACTTCACTCAGCATGATACCCACAAAAAGCAATGACTTGCATAATTTCATATTTTATTATAACTGAGTATATAAACATATATTTAAAGTATATATTTATATGCATATATGAATATGCATGTGTATATATAATTTTCTTTATCAACTCATCTGTTACTCTTCATTTGGGTTTTTTCTTATCCTAGGTCTTATGAATAGTGCTGCAGTGAATTTAAGACTACAAACGTAACGTATGGAGTATCTGTTTTGGTCCTTTGGGATAGACACCAAGAAGTGACATTTCTGGGTCATCTGGAATCTCAGTTTTTACTTTGTTGAGAAGTCTCTATATTGTTTACCAGAGTACTGAACCAGACAATGTTTCCCCAACAATGGATTATGGTTCCTTTTTTCCCCACATCTCCCCTAGCGTTATCTATTTCTACTTTTTTGATACATGTCATTCTTATTGGTATGAGATAATATCTCTTTACTCTTTTGATTTGCATTTGTCTGATGATAAGTGATGAAAAACACTTTTTCATATACATGTTGAACATCTTTTTGTCTTCATTAAAGAAGCGTCTATCAAGTTCTTCCAAATTTTTTAAATGTTTTATTGTTGTTTGGTGAGTTTTGTATATGCCTTGGAAGTCAAATACACACTACACACACACACATATATGTGTATATATAAACACATATACACTATATATGTTAAATGTTGGACTGGAGTGATAGCACAGCGGGTAGGGTGTTTGCCTTGCACATGGCCGACCCAGGTTTAATTCCTCCATCCCTCTCGAAGAGCCTGGCAAGCTACCGAGAATATCCCCCCCGCATGGCAGAGCCTGGTAAACTCCCCCTGGCATATTCTATATGCCAAAAACAATAACAAGAAATTTCACAATGGAGACATTACTGGTGCCCGCATGAGCAAATTGATGAGCAACGGGACAAAAGTGCTACAGTACAGTGCTATATTAAATGTTGGATGAATAAATATTTTCTCTCAGTCCATAGGATGTATGTGTGTGTGTTTTAAACCTTAGTCATCATTCCTTTTGCATTTCTAAATTTATTGCATTATATTACTTATGTCTGCTCATACAACACAAGTATCCAAGACTGTGTGGAACTTTAATAAAGGCAGAATTTTAAACCAATATAATAAATTCAAGAGTACAGAAACTGTATCACTGTCATCCCGTTTTTCATCAATTTACTCAATAAATATGTTGACAACTGATCGTTGATAAAGGAATTATGTGCATTATGTAGTGGTGCAAGAAACATCACAAGAGGTGTTGTTCAGGGTATTGTTAGTCACATAATGTTCAACAAAGAATAAGTGTCCGTTTTCCTAACACATATGCAAAACTTATGCCATGTGTATTAAAGACCTCCACATTGATTCTGAACTCACAAATTACATCAAGGAAAGTAGGTAGAATTAACTCTAAATTATATCAACTCTTGAGACATCTCCAATGTCTTAATGTCATTCGCCAAATATATTAATCTGTTAATAAGGCTATGCACAATGGAACTGCAAGTTGACTAGAGAACAACAAATTTCAGACATAGGTGACAGTAAGATAAACACGGCTGAGATAAAGGTATACAGTTGTTCACTCAGAATCTGGTTTCTTGACTCTATTTCTAGATAATACACTATAATCCTTCAACCCTATTATGTGCTTAATTTTTTTCTAGCAATATAAATATTTGGGATCATAACTTCTGGCTCTCCAGACTGCAACTGATACTGCATGTGAAAGAAGAATCTTTAAGACACAATTAAAGCAAAATGAGTAAAGATAGGGATTTCAATCCACTATGTTGGGTGAAATGATACAAATTAGAAGAAAGATTTATCTATATCATTTGTAGGTCAATGAAGACAATCTTACAAAAAAAACACCCCTACTGGTTTTAAGCTTCTTTAATTGAGAGAAGAAAGTTTGTATTTTTTAAACCACTGTTACATTTTGTTATGAAAATCTTAGCAAACTGATACAAACTCCTGCTCGCTTGTCTCAAAGATCTTCCCAAATCAATAATCTTTTAACCTAGTCACTACTTTCTATAAAATCAAAACTTTTTTTGTTTGTGTATTTAGTTAAAATTCACTAAGCTCTAGTGAATTTTAGAATTATTTTAGAAGTCTTTTTAGAGGAATAATCATTCTTCTCTATTAGCTTCTTTTTTTTAAATGAAAGACTACAATCCTGCATTTAAAAACCTATTCTAATTATTAAATAATTAAAAAACAAGTAGGAGTCTAAATTTCACCAAATTCTTTTTTTGACCCTTACCTTTTGGTGATCAGCAGTCACCCAGCCCAGTGATCTGGATACAAAGCAGTGCCAGGGGTTGAATTTTGGTCTCCTTCAGGCAAAGTAACTATTGCACCCTATTGAATTATTTCACTGAAACTAACTCTTACATATTTAGATTTGTGGATGACTCTAATTGACAAGAAAGGGAAAAATAAATATTGGAAGAGAATAGACTAAAAATAGTTTATAAAGATATTAAAACTCATTGAAAATTATTGTTTGGGACTGTTTCTATAATGAATTCATTCTAAAATATTTATTTTGCTTGTCTGTACACCTTGGCACAGTTTAGTGTTCACATGTAAATCATGTATAAACAATTGCTAGGGTAAGATATTTTATATTAAGCTGTACAAAATGACTAGAAGGTGTACAGGATAGGAAGCTTTATACAGAGAAACATGATTTTGTTTCTGTTCAATATGCCACTGCTTTAGAAATAATATCTTAGCAAACATAGAGGTGATTGACAGTTGGCCTGATTCTATGAACAGAACAGGTTGTGTCTCATTTCTAATAGCAATTACTTCCTCTTGGCTCTAATGACTATTGTTCATGATAGTTTTCCCTAGATGTCAAAAATGGCTTATTGGATGAGTATTCTGACATTTCCTTTTCCCTAGAAACATATTTTGATAGCATTATACATTTTCCTGTGTCTTCTTCAAAAAAAAGCATGTAATTCAAATGTTTAATTAAGTTAAATGTCATTTTTCACTTTATTAGAAATATCTTGAAAAGAAAAATTAGACTAAATGGTGGCCTGTATTATATAATAATTTAAAAATTTGTGCATTTGAAACTCTAGATCAAGTAGGAATTAATTGTTGAATATCAACAGTAGTTTTTGATATCTATTTCAATATCAGCCAGGAAGCTCCAGAGGTGCATTGGCGCATTGTCTCCGTCATAAGACAATCCCAGGGCTCTGCCACCATGGAAAAGGCAGAGGAAAATGCATAAAGTTTTCCTTCTTGTTTAAAGCTGCTCAATATCACTTGTTATCAGGAAAATACAAATGAAAACTGTAGTGATGTGTACTTCATATCCATTTGAATAGCAAAAATTCAAAAGACTGACAATGCTATCTATGTTTATGTGAATAGGGAACAATCAAACTATCACTTATTTTGTGGGTATATAATTATAAACTGAATCACTTTGATAAATGTTTTGGTAGTCTCCTATTAAGCATTACAGTATACTATCTGGTCTAGTCTTAGTATTTTTTTAATTTATTTTATTGAATCACCATGTGTAAAGTTACAAAGTTCTCAGGCTTATGTCTCAGTTATACAATACTCAAACACCCATCCCTTCACCAGTGCCCATATTCCACCGCTAAAAACCCCAGTATACCTCCCACCCCCACCTCCCCACCCCCGCCTGTGTAACTGATAAATTTCACTTCATTTTCTCTTTACCTTGATTACATTCCATATTTCAACACAAAACTCACTATTGTTGTTGGAGTTTTCCCCCAAAAAAGACAAGGAAGCACTTGATAATTTGTTTTCCGTTGCTGAGAATGGAGAGATATGAAGTCCCACTGTTCCAAGTACATAACTCTTTTTTCTTCCTCCTTCCCGTGCCACCAAGTTTGTACCTGTTTAATAGTCCTCATAATATGGCTGACACCACACTGCCTGACAAAGGAGAAAAAAACCGAGAAAGAAGGATATTTCCCGTCCTTGGCCACCGTGGGGCTATGGCTTGTTCACAGTCTAGAGACATGGCTGCAAGCAGTTTCTGGAACCAAAAGTAGTCTAGTTTGCTTCCGGATTCTGGTTAGATCAGCAGCAAAGTTGCCACACAAAAGTGTGGCCACCCGGGTGGAATCTCCGTGCAGTGTGCTAGTGTGCGCTGGTATCGGCCATGGCCCGAGACTGCCCAAGTGTCCCGATATTCCAAGTAGATAACATTTTTTTTCCTTTTTTTCCCCTTCCCATGCCACCAAGTTCGTGCCTGCTTAATAGAGCTCATAATATGGCTGACGCCATGCCACGTTTCTCCCCGAAAAGGGAAAAGAACTGAGAAAGAAGGATGTTTCCTCTCCTCGGCTGGCGTGGGGCTATGGCTTAGTTCATAGTCTAGAGACATGGCTGCTACTTTGATTACCTTCAATATCCCAACAAAACACTCACTATTATTGTTTGAAGTTTTCCCCCAAAGTCAGACCTGCTAAGAAGGAACTGTTTCACATTGCTGACAATTAAGAGATATTAGGTCGCAGCCGCGCGGATTTGGATTTCTGTATAAAGTCTAGGGAAAATTCAGCCAGAAATTGCATCACTGCAAGCTGTTACTTCCCTTTTGTGGTTTTCATAAGATGGAAAAGCCTGGAGAGAGAAACCCTTCCCTGCTGGTGCCACATGGGGAAGTGGCTCAGTTCACAGTCTGGAGGCATTTCTGGGAGCTGATTGTGTCCAGAGTAGTTCAGTTGGCCTCCAGGATCGTGCTCATGCAGCAGCAGCAGTGGAAAGGTACTCTTAATATTTTTATCATTACAAATTATCCCATTTAATGGGACATTCTTACTTAAAGATAAATTATGCAAATATATCGAGAGTTTGGTTGCTTGTGGCTTGATTCTTTGAAAATATTATGTAAACTAAGATATAAAAATTGACATATTTCTAGGACTAAAATTTTTCCTATTGTCAGACAACTTGTAAAATGGTAGTTGGCATCATCATTATTCTCTAGGGAAGAGAAATGTATTTCTTAAGAAAGGAAGTGCTATGGAAATTGGCACTAATATTTCAGCCTCTTTAGTATATATTTCTCTCCCTACCTTTAAGATCATTGGAAAATATTGATGACATAATTCTTTTCTGATTTGTCTGAGTATGATTTGATTATACTTTATCAATAGTGTTATTTCAATCCTAGATAAATAGGAACAATATATGTCAACAACAAGTGAATCCAACTGTGTATGTAATATTTCTCTTCCTAAGAGTATTAACTTGCAGCTATTGTCAGTTGGATAACAGATAAAAAAGTTTGGCATAGTTGTAGTTTAAATACTATTCTTAAAAAAAAGATAAACTACTTGTAGACACAAAAACAAAATGAAGTTAAAAATAAATTATGCTGAGCATGAAAGGCCAGTATATGTAAGTGACAGTTATATTCTAAAATTTGAGGCTGTTGTAAAGTTGTTTATTTCAGGACAAAGCCAGTGTGGCTGATTTCATTTTACTTGGAAACTGAACTAAATCTATTTGACATCTGACCAGGGGTTGTAATCAAAATGTCTGAGTGAATAGATAAGTCCAGAAGAAATAGAGCAAAGGGCTCAGCACAGGCATTGCATGGGGAAGTCCAATTGTATCTCAACTCCATTTTGTTCTCCAAAGACCTTCACGAGTTCTTCCTGGGCATCACCAAGTATGATTCTGAAACAATCTGCAAACAAAATTCAATCTATCCTCTAATATTGACATACCTTGTACCATAGTGTACTGTTGTCTTCTAAAGGTCTATCAAAAGTGAAATGTGTTCAAAAGAAAAAACTTTGAGATGATTTTTGGTCCATGCCCAGCTGTGCTAAGGACTTACTACTGGTTCTTTACTGAGAGAACCTGCTAGGGTTCTTACTGAAAGATTCTTGTGGGGCTCAAGGGCACCACACCTCTGGCTATGATCCACAAACTCAAGAATACATCTTGAAAGAGATAAAAAATGTGCAGAGATTCTTCTGGACCCATGGAAGGATATTATCAGGGCAACCCAGAGAAGGCAGATGTGTCTCTTGTCCATCCAAACAGAGCCCAGGCAACTGAAACCTCCACACTCCATAATCACTACCATACTCCTGTTCATACTCCATTGCTCAGATGAGCCTCATCCAGAAATTAATCTGTTGAAAAAAAAAACTCAGCTATGCAGGTTTTGTGGTGTTCCAGCCTATTTACTACATATTTCCAGACTTTCATGAAGTAGAAGATGGGCTAACTTCCCCCACCAACATGTACTTCTTGAAATCCTGGCAGTCACATATACAGACCAATGCTTTAAAAATTTAACTCCAATGTATTACCCTGTTAAAAATTTGGACTTCCTAGAACATGACATCTCAAACTCTACTGAACTGTAGCACTATCATCCCATTGTTCATCGATTTGCTCGAGCAGGCACCAGTAACATCTCAATTATGAGACTTATTGTTACTGTTTTTGGCATATCGAATACTCCACGGGTAGCTTGCCAGGCTCTGCCATATGGGTGGGATACTCTTGGTAGCTTACTGGGCTCTCTGAGAGGGAAGGAGGAATCGAACCCGGGTCGGCAGTGTGCAAGGCAAACACCCTACCCATTGTGTTATCACTCCAGTCCCTCAAACTCTACAACTCTGATAAAACAGAGTAGCACACCAGAGTGGATGGGAAGTACTGTAGAAGCTGACTGATCTCAATTAACAAAATATAAACATAGACTACTTAACCTATAAGAATATCTTAGAAATCTCATACAAGGGCTTACTTAACAGTTGCATTATGAGCTATAACAATCTTTTCATTCTTCTAAGGAAAGATTTTTGATCATTTTTTAACAAATTTTTTATAACAAGCAATATAAAATAAATTATTGAGTGCCTGCTATGATGGTAGGCTTAAGAGTTGTTGGGAGAATTGGAAATGATGGTGGGAAAATGCAATGGTGGTGGGATTGGTGTGGGATGCTGAATGCCTGTAACAAATCATCATAAACAGCTCTGTGAAGCACAGTTTTTATATAAATTATAAGGGGAAAATAAAATTTAAATTAAAAATAAATTAAAAATAAGTAACTGTAACCATTCAAAAAATTAAAAAAAATTAAATCACCTAGGGCCTGTAAAGTTCTCATTTTAGGTTAAAGATGCACAAAATGGTTTTGAATTAGGAGCTGTAGAGAACCAAATAGTCAATAAAAATCTGAATATTCTAAGTCAAGTTCTTCATTTCCAGCACAGAAGAGAAAAACCATATAACTCTGGCATAAGAGAAATATACACAGAAACAAAATACTTCAACTCCTTATAAACCTTCAAAATAAACAGAAATGAAATAGTAAAAACAGTAAACCAGTAAAACATAAAATTTTATCTATACAAAAGCATACACTTTATAAAGAGACATGTTTCTAGTTTAGAATCCCAAGAAGCAGAAACCATTATGCTAGTTTCAATTACAAAAAATATAGTTTAAAGAGTGATCAGAGATATATTACAACGTGCAAGTTGTTTCCTTGCACTTCGCTAACCTGGGGCGCACCCCAAATGGTGTTCTGAACACTGCCAAGGGTGATTTCTGTGTCCTGAGGCAGAAGTAAACCACAAGCACAGCAAGGTATGTTACCAAAATCCAAAAGACAAAATTTAAAAAGTAATTTTAAAGCAAAAGCATTTGTAAGTGTTCTTTATTAACCTACTGCGTGCTAAAATTTTATTATTAGTTGTTGTCTGCAGGAACCGATCTGAGTCTTCATTGATTCTGACTATCTCCATTCTTCTGTGGTGGAGAATTATTGTTGTAGAGAATTATTATTGTAGTCCACATAGACAGCTCTGTGCACAGGCACACTTTTGTTAACCTGTTATTAATTTAAATAAAGGGAATCCAGTAACAGTGAATATATATATATATATATATATATATATATATATATATTCCCACATGTTTTATTGTTTTCTTTTTAAGGTGAATTGAATAGCTTATGTGTCTCTGCTATTTTGAAAAGGCTTTGTTTACTTAAAGAATTCAGTGATACTGACTCAATCTTTTCTGTGCTTGTACATTTCAGTCATGTTTTAATTTTTATTTCTTAGCTAAATACAGACACATAATTTAGGTGGGGCGGCATTTAAAGGACAGCATCCAAATATTTTTCTTTATTCTATAAAGAAGTTTAAAATATTCACACATACCTGAGTGTCATAATGTGTGTGCATTTAAACTCTGGAGGAAAACATTAAAAATCACTACCGGTCCAGGAAATTGTACAGGAGATCAGGCATTTGGGAGGTCACACTGGTGTTGCTGAAGGGTCTTACTCCTGTCTCTGTACTTAGGGATTACTCGAGCAGGACTCAGAGGTGCTGAGGGGTGCTGAGGACCAAACCTCAGTGGATCACACGCAAGGGAAGCACCATGTCCACTCTACTATTCCTCAATCCCCACAGCATTAGTTTTTATAACACTGGGATTAGCTCCTGAGAACCACCAGGTATGTACCCACTCCATAAAAAAAAATGTTATGCCGATAGCCCTGTGTTCATAGATATTGTTTCTTAGTAATATAAATGCACATTAAATATATGGACTGTTTATGGTTGAATAGCAAGTATGTATTATGTATATTCTGTTTGAAAGATTGGTTAATTAAGGTCAGTCAGAGATTTGTGATTTTTAGTTTAGTACATATATGGTGAAGAGACTTTCAGATCAATCCTTCCAAAGATTTGATTATCACTTTTAGATAGGCTAAATCAAAGGCCAAGTCAATAATATACGATTTAGGAAATTCTGTGGCCTTTATAGGCTGGTGCACTGAGAAACTTTCTAACTTATTTTTCAATTTTATAGTTTCTGTTTTGTACAGAGTATGGTACCTCTTTTCAGTAAGTAATTAACCTTAAGGTAAAGGTGGTCTCATTCCAGAGAGAAAAATCTGACCTTTGCTCCTTACAGCAGCAGACACTATTCCAATTGCAGAAAGTTCAGTTTGTATGTATGTGTGTGTTTGTGTATGTGTTTGTGTGTTTTCCTTCTTCAAAGTTGACAATCCCAAAATCTTTTCTAACAAAACATATATTCAGATTCTATGTGATTAAAAATATGCACGAGCATAAAATTAATCAAATGAAACATGCTCTACATAAGCGCTTAAATTTTGAAAAAAAATGGATGCCTCCCTTTGGATAAGTATAGTATTTAAAACTGAATTATAGATACAAATATGTAATAAAATGAGCATTTGGACACTGGTGGAATTTAATATAAAAGACTTAATAAAAACTATGGGATTACTCTGAGACATTTAAAATGGTCTTTTTATAGAAAAAAAGAAATACATGGTTTTAAAGACTAAAACAATACAAGTTTTCTTAAGTTAACAAAATATATATATCCAATAATAAAGTATAGATTAAAGAAAAAGAATAATGAACATTAATAGGGAGAAAGTTAAAATGAAATGACTTATCAGTAATTATAAATAATGTATTCACATTCATTTGTGTATTTATTTAAAAAAATGGAGGTATACACACACATACCCAAACACACATTTGATATTATGATTTATGAAACATATTTACAAAATGTGACAGAAAACTTAAGTAACAAATAATGTTTGTACAATGCTTACTATGTATCCAAGATAGTCAATGCTTTAGGTACAGTCTATTTTGTATGCTAACAAGAAAGGCCTGTGGTAGTCACTTTTTCCCCCCTTAATTTTATGAGTAAAATATCATGCATTAGGTCACTTAGAAGAGGTGAAGCTAAGAATTGAACACTAGGGTTCTAGAGAACTCTTCAATCAGCTTGCTATTTTAATATAAAAATATCCTTAAAATGTCTTGTAACTAAGAAGGCAGTGATTAACGAACATAAATAGTAAAATATCTCTTAAATCTCACAAAATGCAAATAAAATCTAATAATAAATATCAAGGCTTTGTAGTAAATATATATATATATAGAGAGAGAGAGAGAGAGATAGATAGATAGATAGATAGATAGATAGATAGATAGATAGATAGATAGATAGATAGATAGATAGATAGGTACATACATACATAGATAGATAGATAGATAGTCAGTGGCCTGAGAGAATATTTTAGTCTATCAGACATGGAAAAACAAAGAAAGCTACCACATTTGGTGGTAATTAGGATGTGATGAAATGGACACATGTGGCTAATGAGAAAGCAAACTGCAATGACTACTTAAAAAGCAGTCAGACATTTTTTTTTCTTTTAATTTGTAGTTTTTGCTGACTTCTGTAAGTTCTTTAACAGTTGCTGGATCAACTGAATGGGGGGAGTAGTCTACTGTCATGCTGATCTTTAATAGTGCTCACTTGAAGCTTGTATTATGATGCAATTATATTTCATTTACAATTTTAAAATAAATCTCCTTATAGCCAGAGAATTAGAATGATTGGTAGAGTGCTGCAGGGGGCTCCAACCCTGGCTTCCTGTGTGCCCCCCGGAGTCCACCAATAGCCAGCCAGAAGCCCTGAACACCATCAGGTGTGGCCAAAAACCAAAACAAAAGAAATTCAGGCAAATTATGAAGTATTGATTAGTTTTGCAGTTAATCTTAAGAAACTTCTGTGCATTTTCTAGGGAAAATACATTTTGAAGAAATAAGAAAAAACTAACATAATTTGTGAAGCAAAATGGAGGCAAGTAACCAATAATCTATGATGTTGGGTAAAGCAATTATTTTTGTGAATTTGAGTTTTTTTAAAAAAAAATTGAGTCTATAAACAGAGCTTAATGCTTTCAGAATTTCATCCTTATACCATATTTGTATTTGTGTTTTATTGGTTACACCTTATTTAGAAAAAGAACACTTATCAAATTTAATTAAAATACATATTTCATATAATCCAATTTATTTTCATGGATACAAATATACATTAATGTAATTTTTTAAATTCAATCAGGCAGCCCTAGTGATTGGGACTGAGAAGAAAATAGGTGGTAACAAAAGACTGGCAAGAGAACTGTGGAGAGAATACAATGGTTAAATCGTTTGCCTTGCACATGTTCATCCTGGATTTGTTCCCTGGACCCATATGGTTTTCCCAGCACTCCCAGGAATGATGTCTGAGGACAGATCCAGGGATAAGCCCTGAGCAGTGGTGATGTACCTCATCCCTGCCCTCACTCTACACCAGTCCTTCCTTTCCCCACAAAAATGCTGAGAAAGGGCATTTATGTGATGGTAAATATGTCCCTATATGCAGAAATAGGCATCAATTACACACATTAAATGGTATAACTAATAAGTTGAGATAAAAAGCCGATTCATTTATGATTTTTCTTAAAACTGTTTGGAAACACACTTGATTAATTCACCAGATACATAAAGTAACATATTTGGAAGAATAATCATCATCAGTTTTGAAATGATGAAGAGAAAACTAAAAAATGAGTTACATTTGTCTTTGAAGTTTTTCTATATTCTAGTATGGTAATTTTGTGAAGGAAGATAAACTCTGCTTATGAAAAAGAAAAGAACTGAGCCATTTAATCTTCTTATATTGATAATTGCAAACCATAATAATTCTTTACAGTGTGTGCACCTAGCACTTTCTCATGAAAAGGCTTAGATGTATTTTAATATTTGGGTAAAAATGAAGCTTGTATTATAATATATATCTGTTTTATTAGCAAAATTGCCTTTTATTTTTACCTTTCAGTATATAGCATGCAATGCCCTTATTTATATTATCACATGGCTATTGCGGCAAACTGCACATTTGGAATATTCACATATTCATTTCTCATAACTTAAGTTTAGATTATGTGTAGTCAAATGCTTTAATAGCAGAAGCTGAAAAAGATTTTCCATTCATGGATTTTAATGAGTAAGGATGAAAAATGAAAGTTCTTTTAAGGATTAGGGAAGGAATTCAGTATGCATTGTATTAGAAAATCTTACTTATTTGCATATAAAATATAGGACTTAGTTTAGTACTAAAGCTATATATTTTATAAAGAATAATACACAATGTTTTCTTGCTCTTAAATGTAAAAATGGGGAGAGAACATCTGGCAGAGAGAGTAATTATGTCTCTCCACTCACATTATAATTTTAATATTTGTGTTAAAGTATGTATTTTGAACATGTATCTCATTCTCAAAAACATTTTGCAGAAAGAAATTATGCATATTTCAGAACATGGATTGTATCTCTTTGTATAATTTAAGCATTAATGTAGACTCCAAGATTTACCATAGACCTTATGGAAAAAAGCAACCTTAAGTTTGAGCTTTTCCACATTTCCTTTTAAATCTGGAACAGCTTGGTATCTATGTAGTCTCCCGGCCTCAAATCCAAACAGTCTTTTAGTGGCAACTTACATAATTCTGTTACTTTTTTCTTCTATATATTGTGGAAATCATGAAGACAGATCTATGTTTCTATGTTTTGTGAATGGATTATTTTGATTTAAAACTATGATTTCTGTCCTGTTTTCAGTAAGATGTCATTACACTGAATAAAGCGAGTACTCAGTCCTTTTTCATCAATATTTCTAAGGTCTCACTGATAAGATGGCTAGAACACAATTTTAGTATCTGCTAAGTGAAAAAATGCCTTATTATTTTTTTATTTTGTTTTAATTTTTAATTTGATTTTGTGTATGTTCTGGGCTGCATTAAGGGATTATTCATGGCCTTCCATGTGGGGGCCATTTGGGATGCAGGGATCAAATCCCAGTTGGCTGCATGCAAGGAAGCACCCTATCAGTTAAACTATCTCTCCAGCACCAAATCTGTTTCATTAATAAAGTTTCTAATAAATGAATATTTTAGTGATTCACAGATCCACATGTTTACATGCCACATAGGGTGCCAGGGATTGAACATGGGCCAGATGTCCACAAGGCACACACCATACCTACTGTACCAACTGTGGCCCCCAATAACTTTTGTTTTTGTTTATTACAATGTCCTTTGGGCTCGAACTCCCAAAACTGTGAGATAATGTTTGTGTTATTTATGCAAATGTTATTATAATGACATATGTAGGTATTATGCTATCATACATACTAGTATGCAATTAAAGCATCATTAATTCACTAATAATACTTATAATAATACTCATATTTAAAATTAAAATAAGCATCCAGTCTAAGGCCCACTTTACTGTCTTTATAACCACTGTTTATCCTATAAGTTTCTAATGATAGCTAAATATACAGATCTTAAGGGCATAAATGTGCTTCTTTTGGCTGGTGTGTGTTAAATATGGTCTACAGAGGCATTTCAGAATAAGAACTGAAATTAAAATGATTCATGTATTTCAGAAAAATAAAGACACTTTCATAATTTTCTATTTATAAATTGAAATACACATTATTATCCACTATGTGTTGGGAATGTATCTAACTATGTCTCCAAAAATAACAAGTACAAAGTAAGTCTAACTTAAATTTTATGAAATTGGAACTTGTGTATATTTATTCTTATATAATAATTAAAGAGGAATTAAAATTTAGAACTACACATAATCCAATGATATTTCTAATATATATTTCTAATGTAGTATATTGAGACTTAAAAAGTAGATAGATGATAAAGTAGGTGTATAGATGGTTTGATAAACAGATATTTACTTAATTCTCTTTTTTTTAAAGTATTCTGGCAGGTTTTGAATCAAAACACATGATGGCACATTCTATCAGAAATCTTTCTTTTATGAGAGTAGGGAGATAGTACAGAATGTAGGCTATTTTTTTTAAGTGCAGCTGATACAGTTTTAATTCTCAACACTCTATTTGGTCCCTGGAATCCCATCAGAATGATCCCTAAGTGCAGAGTCAGGACAAAACCCTGGTAACTGACATAGTTACCAAAGGGGAAAAAACATACAAACAAAGCAAAGACAAACAGCAAAAGGGAAATCTTACATCTAGAAAACATTTTTATGTCACACATAGATTGAGAATTCTGTACCCAGGAAGTAGAAATTGCAGATTCTGTTTAATTTTCTATATAAAAACCGTAAGTAGTCATGAGAGGAATATCTAAAGGAAGGTGCTCTGCTAAACACCACAAGTAAATATGAAAAAAAAGTTTCATTGAATGTGTGACCTTCTGAAAAAAATATTTTAAGAATTCCTACTGTAACTGCTTATAAATCAAATAGCCAATAGAATACCATTATTCTCAAATCTCTGTTATGTATGTTTATTTGTTCTTCTCCTTCGTTACTTTTCTATTAGCTCCCTGTTGCAAAAATCTCATACTGATTATTTGCTTTCAGGGTAAAATATTGAACTGGAAACATTCTCACAAGCTAGTCCTGTTCTAAATTGCTGTTGACATTTATGTACTTGGCATTCATAATTGCCCTAATCTCTTTCAAGACCTCCTAAATGTCCTGCTGGACTAAACTGAATATAAAATACATTGAATTCAAATGTTGTTGTGCTTCTTAACAGGCTTACATTGACACCATTAGTGCCTGACATAATATTTCTGATAAGCTATGTCTATCATCAAATATGTGACACTACAGAACTATGCTGAACTTATTTTATCTTCATTTGATTAGAAAAAAATATATAGACACATGTGGATATATATGTAGTGTTGGTTTCTTTTTTATTTTCTGTTTTTCCCAGCATTCTAGGTAGCTAATTCTGGGTATGTAGATCATTCTAGTATTATCATTTTAATGTGGTTTTTGATAGGAATGATAAGGAGAGAAATACAAATTAAGTTTATTTTTTGTTGATGTTTGTTTGGGGCCCCATAATTGGTGATCTTCAGGGTTACTCCTGGCTCTGCTCTCAGGAATTATTCCTGGCGCACCCAGGGTACCATGCAGGTGCTGGGATCAAACACAGGTAATATCTCTCTGGCCCCTAAGTATATACTTTTACTTCTGAAAATTTAGTAACAATTTACTGTGAAGTAGATTTGCTGGCTAAGAGAAATGTATTTAATATAATCAACCTTTTGTTTGATTTGAGTTATGGTCATCATTCCTATAATTATTTTCATATCAAATGGCCTTATGAGTGCTAAAAAGATGCACAATTTCTAATGTTATCTATAAACCAAATTTTAATTTTAATTTCATACTTATTTGCCATAACCAATATCCAGGAACAAAGACACATAGTAGCACTAGAGTCCTTCAGTCTTCAATATCCATGGTTTCAGAATCCACGATTACTTTGAGATCATTGTTTATGTTGATTTCATTGTTTCTTTGTTAATAACAGAAATCAAAGCAGTAGAATCAAACAGAAATTCAGCAGAGACTGTCTAAGTAAATGCGAGTGTTGGAAACAAAGTAGAAAATAAAGTTTTGACTTTAAAATAGATACAAATTTTAAAGGCAAACTGCCATAATATAATTACTATTTTACAGATTTAATTTCTACATAATTATAATTGCAAGCTGATGTCTTAGGCACAAAATTATTTGCTCTAAGGTTCATCAATTTCTAGTCTGAATATAAAAGAAAAATTTTTCTTCTTTTCTATTCCCTTCAGATTCCCTTTGGTCATGGATCAAGTTTGATCAACCTAATTGAGAGTTCATTTTGTAAGTGAAGGGATGATTCAAAAATAAAATAAAATAGAATAAACTGAAAGAGACGTACTTCAACTAGGACTAGAATATCAATTTAATATATATGTATATATATGTACATATATATACATATATTTGGGCATGCTGGAGCGATAAGCGATAGCACAACAGTAGGGCATTTGCCTTGCACATGGTCGACCCAGGTTCTATTCCTCCACCTCTTGGAGAGCCCGGCAAGCTGCCAAGAGTATCCTGCCTGCAGGGCAGAGCCTGGCAAGCTACCCGTGGCATATTCGATATGCCAAAAACAGTAACAAGTGTCACAGTGGAGATGTTACTGGTTCCCACTTGAACAAATCGATTAGCAATGGGATGACAGTGATACAGTGATATATGTAAGGGCATGGAGAGAGAGAATAATACAATAAGTTGCTTGCCTTACAAAATGTATGACCACCCTGGTTGGTCTCTGACACCAGATGTGCCCCCCAAAAGCACCTGCAGGAGTGACTTCTGAGCACAGCCAGAAGTAAGTTCTGAGCACCACTGGATGTGGCTCCCAAACATAAAACCAAGGATTTAAAACTGTATTTTCCTAACTTCCTTTCATCAACTGAAATATTCTTAAATGTATAAATACATATAGTTGGCATAAAGAAACCACATTAACACATATCACACAAATATATACTCCTATTTAAGCTACCAAGCTGTATTGCCCGAAGAATAAAACACTTTTTTTCCATTTAAAATTGTCTGGGCCTCAGAAGTAGTTAAAGGAGTGAGGGTCTGTGCTTTGCATGATGGAGTCCTGGGTTTGATTTCTGACACTTCATGGTCCCCAAAGAACCACCAAGGATTGTACCTGAATACCATTCAGTGTACCACGCCCCCCCTACCAAACAAGAGAAATACATCAAAATATTTCTTTGCAAAATCAATAATTGCTGGGAACATTACTATTTGAACAAAACCACTGCAGATCAATCAAATTTAAGGAAGATTATCACATTTTATAAGTAGAGCTGACACTAATCATGGCCAGATTATCAATCACATAAATGAATGCATTTCTTAAAAATTGTAGACACTTCAATGTGCTTAAATGTATTAATCTAGCAATAGATATATTGTCAATAGTATATGTAACATTAAGATATCCACTAAAAATAATTTTGCAATGCTTGAAACCTTATTTTGTGAAATTATGCAACACTATAAATTCAGTAGTAAATTTATTTTAAAAGTACACAATATAAAAATTAGATGACTATGAACATATATATCAATAATTTTAACAGTATACAATGTTCTTTGGTGTCTTGCATTGTGGGATATATTTCTTATCCATTATATCATTTAATTCTGTGGAGAAAGTTAATGAACCATTTTTGGACATTTTAAAAGTCAATAGAAACAATTTTAAAAACACTTTAGAAACCATTTGTAAAAATTTTTCTGTGAAGAATTATCAATCTGAATAAAACAAATAAGATCATGTAGCATTAAATTGTAGAGTCATATTATTGCTCTTGTAGCCTGTCTGTCTCTTCATTAGTATTTTCCACAGGATAAAAACACTAAAAATAAATTAAAATTCATCACATATATGTGTATTCATTTGAAATTGATTATTTTATCTTAGAATACATTTTATATATTAATCATAATTTTTTGTGATCTTGGACTCTGGGCTCAATGGGACCCGGGAGCAGAGATCCTCTTCCTGCTTCCCCCAATCTCCAGCAACCCAGGGGTCACACCCATAAGCCACCTCCTGCCGGTGCCAGATAATCCCCTCACCAGCCACCCTCCAGAACTCACAACTGCTTTTCCTGGAAGGGAGCATAAGATGAGGCCCCCATAACCATGTCAAGGGACTCTGCTCCAGGGGTACCCTTGAGGGGGGGTGGGAGAGAGCCCTCCCTGGCCCCAAAGACCCAGCCCTGGCAGCCAACCTCCACTACCCCACTGCTGCCGTGCTCCAGGCTGCTTTCCACACACTCGGGCTGAGCCTCACAGATGAGTGAACATATGCCTGGACCGCATGCCACAGTCCATTTGTATATATATATATATATATATATATATACCTCTGGAAGAGCCTGGCAAGCTACTTACAATACCCCACCCACACAGAAGAGCCTGGCAAGCTCCCCGTGGCATATTCGATATGCCCAAAACAGTAACAATAGATATCATTCCCCTGACCCTGAAAGAGCCACCAGTCGTTGGGAAAGACGAGTAAGGAGAGGCTGCTAAAATCTCAGGGCTGAGATTTATGGAGATGTTACTGGTGCCCGCTTGAGTAAATCGATGAACAACGGAATGACTGTGATACAGTAATCATATTTTTAATATTAATAAGCTCTACCTACCTAACATTTTTAGTAGAAACCTATTTTGTGCCTGACATTAAATTATATTCAATTATTGAATATAATATTGAAATTAAATTATATTCAATAACGTTGATTATTATTGGACCTTCAAATAAGACTAATGATTTTAGTTTAACTTTTTATTTACTGTCTGATTTAATTAAAAATTTATGAGCAAATAGCATATTTATACACAGTATTACATTAATTTCTAGTTTGAATAATGATTTAATTGCTTTTTAAATTTTGCATTTTTTATGCTCAGAAAATATTGTATGTACTAACAGAAAATTTAACATTTTAAATTGTCAATATATATTAATAACCACATATATTTTAATCTTAATTTTTCTATGACAATAGATTTTTTTTGATAATCAAACACAGCTTTTCCTCATATTTGCATCAGTTTAAGTAATGTCTTTCAGGAATTGCATGCACTTCTATCAACTTCACTTCAGAGGGATTAGTATCTCCCTTAATCAAGTTTACCTCAAGAAAATTTTGGGGCCTGAGCTATATAGGACAGCGGAGAGGGCGTTTGACTTGCATGTAGCCAATGTGGGTTTGATCCTCTGCATCACATATGGTCACCCAGACACCACCAGAAGTAGTTCCTGGGTACAGAACAAGGAGCAACCACTGACCATCACTGAGTATAATCACCCACTGCCCGGAAAAAAAAATCAAAAAGAAAGAAAGGAAAGTTTGGAGTTTGACTTATTTCAACAGAAAAGTATAAAGGTGTTGTAAAGGAATCGCCCACT
This sequence comes from Sorex araneus, assembly GCF_027595985.1. Lineage (NCBI taxonomy): Eukaryota > Metazoa > Chordata > Mammalia > Eulipotyphla > Soricidae > Sorex > Sorex araneus. The sequence continues at coordinate 24,953,877 of NC_073308.1, read as the reverse complement.
TTTCTGAGTACTGTAATTAACTATTTACTTGATTTACTTGATCAGGCACCAGTAACGTCTCTATTACACTCAGCCCTGAGATTTTAGCAGCCTCTCCTTACTCGTCTTTCCTAACGACTGAAGGCTCTTTCAGGGTTACGGGAATGAGACCTATGGTTACCGTTTTTGGCATATTAAATTCGCCACAGGTAGTTTGCCAGTCTCTGCCGTGCAGGCGGGATACTCTCAGCACCTTGCTGGGCTCTCCGAGAGGTATGTATATATCTGTTACTGTATTTTTGATATGAATATCCCACGGAGAGCTTGCCAGGCTCTCCCAAGTGGGCAATAGACTCTCGGTAGCTTGTCAGGTTCTCCAAGAGGGAGAACTAGGCTATTAGATGGGTTCTGGTTGTCCTCAACTGTAGAGGCTCTGCTGGGGGCGGGAGGGTGGGGAGGGGAGAGAAACACAACATGGAATATATATGAATGAAAAATTCAGCTATCATACTTTAAGTTTTACAAAGGCATTTCCTAAACCACAGTGTAAGTATGGGATTTTTGAAAAATTACCTGTATTTCTCTGTAAAACCCTCAAGGTCAGGATAGTATCCTAGGTAAAACAAGTTTAGCTTACTTTAGGCAATGAAGGCTGCTAATGTGTACCCAGACAGAAAGCTTCCTATTAGAAGAGAGTAGAAGATTATCAATTTTAAGCTACACATTAAAGGTGCTTTCAGATTGGTTACCACCCAATGGTCATAGCTTTGTAAATATCCCAGCCTTTGCTCTTAAATTACTGGCTAACTGTGCTAACTAAACGTACTTGTTAATGTTACAATGGTTCATGTGTCTGGAGACTAAACAGAAGAACAGTAATTATGTTCAATAAATAGTCAGCCTATCTCCTTACTTGGGGATATTGAGGCCAGCTTGTCACCTGGAGAGTATTATCTGATTGGAACCAGAGGCCAAAGGTATAAAATTGGCTTTATTGTTGTAAATTACCACATTCCTTCTAGTATTGTAAATAAAAGATATTTTTAGAAATTAGAAAATGTTATATGATTTACTTTCGTCTTAGTAGACAAAACTGGAGTCATATCACTGGTCTTAGGGATTAGATACTTGACACTTCTTTTATGACTCTAGTAAGAAATGAATATTTTTTCTTTTGTCTGCTGCATAAGCAGAGTAAACACCATTATAGTCATGTTTGCATTCATGAAGTAAGAAAAAATAGTTTTAGGAGGCATACTTTCAAAAACTCCAAATTTCTCAATTTAATTTTCTGAATTGTAAAAACTTTCAGGTCTGTTATATAAATACAGGTTGTTGTTGTTGTTGTTGTTTTAATACTATTGTCTTTTTTTTTTAAACAGGTTGAAATCTAATAATTCTCACAAGTCTGTTCAAGAAACACTCTAGTAACATTTATTTAGCCAAAGCAACATTTTCCCCCTGAATGTGAATTTTTAATTTTTTTTGTTCTAATCTGTAAAGCATAAATTCTAAGAATAAAAGTACAAAAACTGACAACTTGTGGTAGAAACTCATCCATGGGCTGATTCAGAGAGCTGAGATGATGGCATGTGGAAGACAGTTGACTTAGCAATTAGAGGCTTGACCCATTCTTACAGAAATGTTGGAAATTTCGTGCTGATTCAAGAGAAAGTCCAGGAACTTTCTTCAACTATAGAATTTTTGTCATAGCTCATCTCTAAAGCAGAGAAAGCTCAGAGAAAATCTACGACTCCCATTCAACTTTGAAGAATACACATTTTAATAAGTGAAATTTCAGAGCCCCAAATGAGGGGGTGTAGACTGAAGAATATTCTTAATTTATTAGAGCTGTCACTTATATTTCCACTCCCACTATGATACTGTTTTAAGTGTCAGTGAAGCATGAGGATGAAAGACTTTTGAAGCTACATCAAAGAAAAAAGTTCTCCCACATAGAATCCAGGTATCTGAATTCAATATTTTCCTGGCTTTCAGTTTCAGAGCTCATTTATAATAAATATACCAGTTTATTAATTAAAGTAGCACTTCTGGGAAAATGACTTTAATTACTAAAGCATTTCTGATTCATCATTGAATAACATATTGAGGCAAAAAATTATCCTAGAAACTAAATGCTATTTTCATAAGTTTAGAATAACTAAAATAATTGAAATGCACATATTATATCAAAAGTAAAATTTCCTTTTTAATATTTTCTATCTCTATATATTGCAAGATAGGGACATATTAATTTTCAATAAAAGTATAATTTGCTGTCTTATTTTTTAGTTTATACTTTTTAAACTTGTTTTTCTCAAAACAAAATGGCAATATATACAAGGCTATTTTACTTCTAATGACTTTATAGAATGACAAACAACCACATTTTATCCAGTCACTCACCTATAAACAGAAAATTAAATATACCTTTGCTACTATTTGCATTATTTTAGTAATTATATTCATACAATTATAATTATGTAATTGCTTTTATTTTCTGAGATAGATTTTATGGAAGGACATTTCTAATGGTATTATAACTGTGGGTATGTTTAATTAATTAGAATAATATATTAATTATGCTTTCTAGTGAGATTTTGAAATTCTACGATTCAAACCAGGGCCTTTCACATCATCTACTATTTAAGTTCTGTCCCAGCCCTATCCAAATGTAATTAAAGCACTAAATACACATGTCAATTTACATAAAGTTTCATAATATCATTCATCGTAGTGAAGAACTGGAAATAACATTTGTTCATCAGCTAATGAATGGACAAGTAAAAAGAGGTAAATGTATGCAATGGATTATTGCTTAGTCATGGATAATGAACCCTGATAACATCGTGCAAAGTCACGATAAACAGAAATAGTAGGTCATGTGGTATAACATTATTTCTGTATAGGTTAGAGAGAGAAAGGTTAATGGTGATTTCAAGCTGCAGTTGAAGGAAACCCCAGTTCTGAGAAGGCTTTAGGAGTGAGTGGTGGGCTTCACTTTGGCCTGAAGACAATAGAGCAGATTAGATAAGATTTCAGAACAGGTGACTATGCTATAAATATTAACTTTTATGCTTATACTGGGAGTGTTATGATACTGTGAATTATATACATAAATTAAACAATCACTTCAAAAGCCAAAAAATAGTTTTGTTTCGACCAAGTTTGGGTATTGCAGGATTGTATGAGTGGGTGGAGTATAACCAGTGGTGCTCCGGGCTTACTCCTGGCTCCATGATTGGTGCTCAGGGGACCTTCTAGAGTTCTGTGGATTTAAACTAAATCAGCCACATGCAAGGCAACCATTTCACCTTCTCTGTCACTATCTGTCAGACTCCTTGCCAACATTTTATGAATATATTATATTCTGTGCATTTATAGCAAGAAATGTTATGTGCTTATGGGGGGCTCAGGACGTTGGTGAAGAGAAGCAGATTCTTTAGTGGAGAGGATGGTGCTAAAATGCTTCATGCATGCAACTACATTAACAGGTTTTGAGCCACAAGATATTTATAGGTCTGATTTAATAAGATCTACAAAAGAGTATTGCATGCTTATTTTGATATTTTTGCAAATTATGGGATTCTGCATATATTTTCAATGGATAGATGTTCCTTTACCATTAATGTCTGAGTTCCATGAGAAAATATTTCATTGTCTTAGTTTCTATTTACTTTATATTGTTCCTGAGTGTGGCTATGTATAATTTCCAATATTGTTTGCAAGCTCAGTGTATGTAGTATAACGTTCATTTTACACAGAATCCTTACAATCTCATTTCATGCATGCATGCTTGAATGTAATGTACACATCCCTAGAGCCTGCAAAATAAACCCACATTCTTCTGTGTTACACTGAATTTAAATGGCTTGAAGTCAAAAGAGAGCATAATTGTGATATATATGACTTTGCACTATAAACTTTCCTCTTTCGCTGCCACATGCCTACTTTAATTTCTGGCATTCATACTCCATGTGGCTTTTTGGATAGTATTTTTCTGGTCCCTGAAGTGTTATCTTAGCAATACCCCTGAGCATTGTCCTCATGAGGAATGAAAATTAACTAATCAGACTGATTTGGGTCTTTACTAAACCTTTATTCACCATCTGTTCCACTGACAGGTAAACTGTGCTATTAGTCCTGACTTAAAAAAAAATTATGAGGCCAAAGAGGACATCATGGCTTAGAGCATTAGTCTTAGAACTTGACTTTAACATTAGTGGATGTTGGGACAAATATCAGGCAGGTATTGTCACTGACACACACAAAAAAACCCCAAGTGAGACTATCAGGGATTCAAATGAACTTTTAATCAAAGTGTAAATAATTTACTAAGTAGTCTTGATGCTAGACTCTGATTTTTGACACTACTGTCCTTGACCAAGACGGCGTGTGGCTAAAAGTATATGAAAAGCTTTTCCTCTAACACTGACCAGAGCACAATAATGCCTCTAAAGTAATTTCAAAGTGAAAAGAAGAAAGCAATAAGCACAGTGGTGGGTAGATTGGAGACTGTGGGAATATATGTTCAAAGGAAAGCCTTCTTATCCAAATGAAGAGAAATGAGGGAGCAGCGCGGGAGACAGGCGTGCCCTGGTGGAGCCAGCTCTGTTTTGACTCAGCCTATTTTCCCCATCACTGAGAAGGGGCAGCTGCAACATCAATCATAGTCAGATCATTTTTGCTCTGTTAAATAGACAACTTGTCAGGTAGGTAACTAAATGTGTGTTATGCTCCAACAATGTCACTTAGGAACAGAATCAACACTCTGCGCGTGACTTTCACAATCCAACATTTCATTATGAAGAAGGTAGTGCTTCCAAATCAAGCTCCGAAGGCAATTTCCCCGCAGTTGTTCAGCGAAGTCAATGTCAGCTGAACTTTAGTAGGATGGAAAATGTTCCTTCAACAAAAAGTCAACCTGATTGAAATCGTTTCCCTCGTAGCTTATTTATGCACAGTGAATACTCAGTAGTGGCTACTCTGCCTTGTTCAGAGGAACCAAATTAAATCCACACTTTAAACCTAAAACGAAGAGAGTGAGCACACACCTATGTCTTAAAAAGTGATGGATGCTTAAATGAGTATTGTGTGCTGACTTGTGTTTGTGTCATACCAGCAACATGATTCCAGGAAGAGGTTCACATGAGAGTAGATATTTGCACTTGTTTTGAGAAGTGGACATTTAGAATTTCTTTTCTTTCTTTCTTTCTTTCTTTCTTTCTTTCTTTCTTTCTTTCTTTCTTTCTTTCTTTCTTTCTTTCTTTCTTTCTTTCTTTCTTTCTTTCTTTCTTTCTTTCTTTCTTTCTTTCTTCCTTTCTTCCTTTCTTTCTTTCTCTCTTGTCCTCTCTTCTTTTCCTTTTCTCTCTTTTTTCTTTCCAATTTTAGGAGCAGAATATATCTTGGTACTATAGTTCTTGGAACAATAGGCTGTTCCAAATAGTCTCAAATGCTCTGTCTTGGAAAATCAAATGGTATCCTATTACTCTTTGGAGTTCTTTATAATCTTTTGAAATTATTATTATTATTTAAAGGAATTATTGGGTTTGGGGGGGAATGGTCTAGTGGTGAAGACCGTTTTTATAAAAATAGATTTGTCTGTGGGGAATATAGTATACCAGGAGTTTGACCTCTCAATAAAAATATGTTACATTCAAATACCCATTTCAAAAATAATAAACAGGAAGACAATCCTACTTAGAGTTTATCAAATGATAATTCTGAGCCAAGGAGGTATTTTATATTGTAGTGGAAGGTTCTAGTGAAGGTTTCAGCATGATATGCCCTTGGGCACTACTAGGTGTGCTTCTGATATTCCTTTAACATTATGAACCCTGGGTAGTACTGCATCCTGGGGCCAAAACATCAAACTTTGAGGCCTGACAGCATCGATGAAAATTTCTTGGAGTGTACTCTTTTTTTTTTTTAATTGAATCACTGTAAGAAAGACCCTTACTAAGCTGTTCATGATTAGATTTTAGTCATAGAGTATTCCAACAATTATCCCTTCACCAACATACCTAGCACTAGTGTCCCCCTGTTCTCTTCCACCACCCCAGACCCCTCTTAACCCACAGCCTGCCTCTATGGCAAGGGTTTTTCTTCTCTCTCTGTCTCTCTGTCTCTGTATCTATCTCTGTCTCTGTCTCTCCCCATGTCTCTGTGTCTCTGTCTCTCTCTGTCTCTCTCTCCTTTTGGGAATTGTGGTTTGCTATATTGATACTGGAAGGTTATCAAGCATATCCCTTTATCGACTTTTGACTCTCAATTTATGTCCAGCGTGATCATTCCCAGCTATTCTTGTCATCCTGATCTCTGCTCTGTCTTACCTACCCTCCAGCCCACACACACTTGTGCTCGATTCCAGCCATTGACCAGTCTTCCTAGCCCGTTTTCCCTCACCATGAATATTAGTCTTCTATTATATATTTTTATATGTCACAAATGAATGCATCATTCTATATCTGTTCCTTTCCTTCTGATTCATTTCACTCAGCATGACACCGTCCATGAACTCTCCTTGAAGTGACCCCTAAAATCTCCATCCCCACCACTTCTATTACTACTATTGTCAGTATCACCTACTAAATAGGTGATACTGACAATACATAATAGGTGCTCTATCAACTCACAAAGCAAATTGATTTTTCATTATGTTTCTGTTTTGGGTAGTTCTCAGGGGTTACTCCTGGCTCTGAATTCAGGAATCACTATTTGAGGACTCAGGGTGTCATACGGGATACCAGGCATTGAATCTGGGTCAGCTATGTGCAAGGCAAGCAACATACTCATTGCACTATCTCTCTGGCCCCTCGCAGAGCAAACTGAGTCTTACATTATAACTCAGATTTGTTCTCTAAGTAGATAAGCAGCAAATTTGATTCTAATAGGATTTACCCTAAGATAAAGGATACTTTTGTATCTCTCTATCTTTTTTATCTATAGAGATGAAAGAAAGACAGAAATTTGTAGCAGTGATATAATGAATGTATGTTACTGAAAATATCATAATGTCCTATCATCCTTCTATTTAACTATGTTGTTTATCTTACTAGAAATTATTATTTAAAAATGTTTTTAAGGGCAAACCATCTCTTCCTTCCCTTTATAGATTATATTGTCAGTGATTTTATTAGCAAATATTTGAATTAAAATGTCTACTATAATACTTTGGTTAACAGTATTATAACTCTAATCCTTCCTATAACTCAACCATAGAACTTATACTCAATTATAAAATAGAGATTCTATTTTACTTATGTGGATATAATATTGAATTATTTCATGTTTCTGTGCATAGTTTTAAAATCGAATCATGATCTAAGTCAAATAAATATTTCTTAAAGGATATAGCATAGAATAAAAAGGCTTTTTCCCTCTTTGTTGTTTATATTGCGGGGAGGTCACCAGGGTCACTACTGGTGAAAAAATAGGCTTTATTTTTGTAATAAATTCACTTTTTCATAAAATAGTGTTTACATCTTTGTTATTAACATAGTGGGATAATTAATTAGCGGTGATCAAGAAAATAAATACCTATTGAACGATTGAGGGCAAAATTTACAGTGTACATTTCAAGGAATCACACGAATATAAGAATAAGTTACAAATACTGCTTTCAAGATTATACCCTCTCTGGAATGCTAATAAATATACATACTCACAGAATGGGGAGACAGTGTCAGAGTCCAGACTTCATGCTTAGTGGAACACAACTCTGTTTCAATGCTCACCACTGCATCGACCGTAAACATACAGGGTATAGTCACATTGACTCCAGTGTTCCAGTACACGTGTTCCAGTACATGGCAGGAAGCAGGAGCATGATCACCACTGGCCTGATCATTGTTCCATCACTTCCAGTTAGTCAAGCATTTTTGAAAGTGTCCTCCAGGTCTATTCAATCAATCAACCAATCAATCAATCAAATTAATTGATCTACAGTCGACATACTAAAATTTTAATAGTTTTAAACAGGTTTTCTTCATACCTTTGAAATACTCAAAGAATACTTGTGTATTCTTCACAATTATACTCTCATTTTAGCACAAAAGACAAAATGTGGCATTCTTTCAGATTTTCTCTAAGCTATTTATCATGATACACAAAGATTTTCACACATTTGGAATTTTTTTAAAGTATTCCCCTGAGTAAATTTTCATCTCCCATTTTCACTTTTAAGTAGAGAAACTAAAATGCTTTTAATTCCTGGGAAACACCATGACCTTAAAGTGTCCTTGATTTTAACTAACTATTTTTAAAACTTTCCTTCTTATCTTTTTGTCACTTTTGGGAAAAAAATCCCCATATCTTTAAGTAAAACTTGAGACCTGTTTGTGTTTTTTGTCTCCTTTACATACTTCCTACATTGAAACTATACTTTCTTGCTTACATCTCTAACAGATAGACTTTGTTGCAGGCAAACTTCAAGTCTAACCTCACTCTTTTATTAAATGCCCCATCTATAATAGATAATTAAAACATTTATTGTTATTAAATAAATCTTTATAAAAACATGCTGGTTAAATATAATTCTGGTTCCAAAAACTAATTGTAGATACTTCTATATTTCGTTTGTATAATACTGGTTGACTTAGCATAGCGGTAGGCAAGATTAATAATGTAGAGAATGAACACTATGAAGAGTCCAACTGATTATTTATAACGACTTTTTGCAGGGGCATTACCTTAGTGATTTTATCTTTACTCCGTTTCGATGCTGCTCAGTATGATTTAAGACAGAGAGGACCTGTTTCTCAAAAGGGTATTCATTTTATGCAAGTTTAGAATACTGATGTGTAAAATTCTCATATCAATTTATCTCTTTGTCTAGAGAAATATAATTGTTTGACGGACCAGAAAACGAAGTAGCATGATTAGCATATTTCTCTAAAGCCAAACACTATAAGAAGTCAAATAATAAGCAAAAGTTGGCTTGATGAGCAAGGAATCACTACAATGTTTGAATGATGAATTACATCAAGCTAAGCTATGCTATGGTCACAGTGAATTTTGAGTGTTAGGGGAACGACAGTAGGACATTGTTGCCTAAGGCTATTTTGTCCTGGTCTGCTTAGATGGTGCATTTGTCCATTTTCTGTATCTGTGTGTGAACAACTTTTCCTGAATATCTAGCTTTTTATACTTAGTGAAAATGAGTCAGACATGAATTTTCTATCATTCACCTACTTCAGATATTTTCCAACATCAATAAACAAATGTTCCACAGTTCTTTCTGAAGGTTCTGGCAAGCCTGTTACACGCTACCTTCACTCACTCTTATGTCTTACTACAAACAGCCTCCGGTGTCTTAAGGAGAAGAAAATTTATGCTAAAGAAATATGGAGAATTGAAAAGTATCAAATATTAAATAACAATAAGTATATTGCTATTTTATATCAAGCATGTTTATGTTTGACATGTTTCATTGGGTTAATAATATATGCATTTCATTATAGAAAAAAATCCGGTTGTGGTGTATTAAGCAACCTTGTTAAATACCCAACTGCTTTTCCACATCAGACCTTGCTAACTGAGGATCAAGTGACTTTGAAAAACAAGATGTAGAGTAATTTGTTGCTAAATGAGTTGTAAGTAGACAGAAGAAAATATCAACATATGTTTAATGGGAAGAGTAAGACTTGTGGGGAAAAAATGTCTTTCTCTTCTTTAGGATTTCTGTAGTATTTCAAAGCTAGCTTAATGGAAGAAAGCTTCTTAATTCAATACATCATCATCATCATCCCGTTGATCATCAATTTTCTAGAGCGGTCTCATTAATGTCTCCATTCGTCCCAGCCTTGAGATTTTAGAAGCCTCTCTTTACTTGTCCTTTCCTACAATGCTGCATTGGAAGCTCTTCCAGGGTCAGGGGAATGAGACCCATTATTGTTACTGATTTTGGCATGTGAATATGCCATGGGGAACTTGCCAGGCTCTCTCATGACTCTGATCACCACCCAAAGGAAACCCTGAGGACTGCCAGGAAAAACTCCTCAGCAACACTAGACCCAACAACAAAATAAAAGTATTTTTTTCAGTATGCTCAAAAAACATCTTGATGATCCAAGGGCAAAGATAAGTGTAGGGACATAACGGGCAGGGTGGAAGTGGTTCTGCTGCTCCTGAAAATGACAACCCAACATTGCAGGCTGTGCAGCCAGTCTGGAAAGGGACAGAGTGGGGTGGGGCACGTAGGGTCCCAAGTCTCACTTGGGAGATGAAGAAGAATGGAGCAAAATGAAGAAAGAAAAGCTCAGGATTATTCCATGACAGACACTTTGGGTGACAGAAGGGCAGCATGAAAGCGGCTCAGACACCTGGATCCTGGAGACCAGGGCCCTCAGGGTCAGCAGAGCATTTCATTCGCTCACAAGTAACCCAGGGCCCAAGCCAGGGAGGGTCCTCAGACACTCACTTATAATTCAATATTTATAAATGCAAAATATTATCTTCTCCCTTACAATATTCTAAGCAAGATGCAACATTAAAAAAAATGTTATTTTTCCATTTCTTTCTATCATTCAATTCATTTTTTTTTCTAAAAACATCTTTGGTTGGTATATTACTATGATTTTCTAGCTGTATATTATAAATGTTTACGTATATGCACATAGAATATATATATACATACACAAATGGAGGAAATATATAACATTTGTTTCAGTTTTAAAATGTGTACTATCCAAAATAGATCATCTGTATCTTGTAACTACTTGTCATATAAGTAGTTGACAGACTCTAGCACTGTCATCTGGTTGTTCATTGATTTGCAGTAAAGTGTCCATTGTGAGACTTGTTAATGTTTTTGGCATATCAAATACACCTCAGGTAGCTTGCCAGGCTCTGCCTTGAGGACAGGATACTCTAGGTAGCTTGCCAGGCTCTCTGAGAGGGGCAGAGGAATCAAACCCAGGTCAGCCACATGCAAGGCGAAAGCCCTACCTGCTGCACTATCACTCCAGCCCTTATCACTACCAACTAATTTATATAATAATATATCATATTCTAATATTATATATTTTGAACATGACTTGATTACCTTTATGTAACTTAGAACTACATATGTAGCTAAATCACACATAACAGGCCTGAGAAATAAATCAAAGGGCAGAATCACATGACTTAAAGGCATGAAGCCCAGTGTTCAATCCAAGTACTGCATGAACTGAGTACTGCTAAATAGAATTCTGAGTTCTGAGAGCATTTCTGGGATAGCAGAATCATATCCTTCAGTCAAGTTTTGACTAGATTGGTTAGGAACTGTGGCAAGTGGCCCATAAACTTCCACTGACATTGTTTGTTAGGGCCACCCCCATAACAAAACAGAGACAAAAAATGACAACTATGGGTTTTAAAAAAGTTTTACCCTTACATGGAATGAGACTATTTCATGATGCTATTTGTCACTTGTCACTTGTCATCCCATTGATCTCTGATTTTCTCGAGTGGGTGCCAGTAAAGTCTCCATTTGTTCCTGTAGCATGCTAGTGTAATTTCATTATATTGATGATAAATATGGGGAAGTCAGGAAATTTTAATGTTTTGTGTAGATATTTGAATTATATTTTACTTACTTAAATTATGCTATCTATGATATCTGGTTTTAATTTATAGCTTATCAAGTGATATACTGCCTCTTTCCATCAGTGACATTGCAAAATATTACTTTTTAGTCAATGCCTTATGTATCACTTTTCTTTTAAAAGGAATCCCTTAAAAAGTTATTGATTTTATTACTTAATAAAACAAAAGATTCTAGCAGCAACAGGAACTTGTAAATTATTCAAATGGATTTTTTTTTTGTAAAAGAAATTCTCTCTTTTTTTTTTTAGTTTTTAAAATTTTATTGAATTACCATGAGATAGTTACAAGCTTTCATGTTTGGGTTACAATCTCACAATGATCAAGCACCCATCCCTCCCCCAGTGCGCATTCCCCACTACTAATATCCATGTTATATGCCCCCCTTTCCCACCCTTCCCCTGCCTCTAAAGAAATTCTTTGTGGGGATGTGATGCGCAAGTGTGGGCTTTGCTATTATTACCGAATCCAGCGCTAAGGAACGAAGTGTTTTCTAGAAAGCTGAGACAAAAAAGAATAATAATAAATTGAACTTGTTTTAAAACAAAAAAAAAAGAAATTCTTTAGGTTCTGGGAGAGAGCACAGTGGATAGAGCATTTGCCTTGTACGCAGTCAACATTGTTTTGATCCCAAGGACCCTCTTTATCTCTGCCAGGAGTAATTCCTGAGTGCAAACCTAAGAGAAAAAACAGAATCCTACCAGCTGTGGCCCAAAATTAAGAAAAACATTTCTTACTCAAAATATTTTGTTATTTTTTTAAGAAATCAATCTGGATATTTTTGTTTAAATTTTATTTCTTAATTATTGACATATTTTCGGGTTTTTTAAATTACACTAGATGTATAAGTATATAAAAGCTTTAAAACAATAATTTTAATGTTCCAACAAAACATTCTTTTTAAACTATGTTCAAAATATACATTTCATTTAATACCAATTTATTTTAAAACTGATAACAATTCTCTATTATTGAAATGAATTTCATATATATACACCATGCTGGTATTTCCAATACATTTAATCCAGTATATCATATAACAGAATGCCTTATCTAAGTACAAAGTTACTGCACTCTTATAAATTAAGTATCTTTAAAGTCATTTTTTTCTATTAGGATTGCTTTCTCTGCAACTCAATTGATAATTTTATTCAGAGTAAGCTTCTGTGATTTTATCTCCTCCATCGCATTTATTTCATTTGTTGATTTATTTGTGGCCATCCCCCTTAAGTATGCTTGCTGTTACTCCTGGCAGTGCTTGGGGGTCATGTGGTGCCTGGGATCAAACCCAGGGCTCCCACATACAAAGTACACACTCCATCCCTTTGAACTGTACCTGTGATTCTCTGCCTTTTCTATTACTCCTTTAAAATTACCTGCTTAAAAACACTGATGGTGGGTTGGAATTGAAAGAAAACTGAATGCTTTAAACTCTATTTTGAACACCTTTGTAAATCATGGTGCCTAAATAAATTTTTGAAAAAGAAAGAGAAGGAAAAATAAATATATACATATTTAATTTGTAAAGAATTAGGTAATATGGAATGCTTCAGAGAAAAAAGAGTAAAAATTGAAATTGGGCAAATCTCAAAATAAAACTAATGTGTAAGAATCACCTTAGCTTTCAGAAAATATTGCACCTTTTTAAAATATACTTACATCATTAAATTTTTCTCTTGGCTTTCCTTTCCTATGATAAGTAAAATGATGTTTAATAGTCCCTGTCATATTTCAATAATCTGCATATTTTAGGTAATTATACTGTGTTTTTAATAGAAAACTAAAATAAATCATTACAAATGTAAGTGATGTCTGGTGTGTACTAGTACCATTGTTTAAATCTGTGCATCCTTTTAAAATTATATAATTATATATTTTCCAGAAATTTACCAATAGGTTGATTTACTATGACTTGATTTTACATTTTGCCCATTTTAGTATGCATAAAAACATACTAAATTTTTTATAATGTCTTGACCAGTGTCACACAGGAAAAATATTTTAAGAATATTTTTAATTTATTAATGATTGAAATTCCTGTCTATGCTAATTGATGTTCTTGAACTATTAATACTATATAGTATTACTAACATAATACTATATAATACCTACTATATTGATGGCTTAAAGGCATCAGTTGTAAACATAGGTATTTTTTAAGTACAAATCTTTAACAATATGATATCTTTACTGCAGGGAATGCCTGTTATTTGCTAAAATTATTGCCAGTTCCAGCAAAACAGAAAAATGCATACATACCACATATTTCTGCATTTAACATTGCATATCTCTAACAATCCCTTGAAAGAAAAATCATCCCAGTAACATATATTCATGATAGCACCCTGATCCTGCACACATTAAAAGACTGTATTACTAAAGATAAACACTATTGTGAGAGAGAGAGACTTCTCTCAATTATGTTTTTTAGCTTGGTTTTGTAATTTTTAAGTTACTCTCAGAGAATCAGTCATCAGGTTTTATCAATTGTTCAACTGATGTTGGAAAAACATCTCAGTTACCTTCTTAATATTTATCTCCAAATATAGATTATTATAGCTAACACATGGGATCAAACACATTACAAATTAATTCCAAATCACACCATATTCACCTGGTACTTGATGAAGACATTAAAAAACTAAAGTGCTGCACTTGATTAGACCCTAACCTCTCCAAGTCAGTTTCATAATAACTGAGTGGTAAGGATAATATATTCACTTTACATTAATATTAGACTTTGTATATTTTAATACTAAGAGCAAAATTGTATGTGTATGGTAACACTGTGGGAAATAGGTAACCATGAGGCATTGATTGTTTTTTGTACCTGTTTTTGTTCAGCGTAGGGAAAGTTAGCTGTTTGGTTAGAGGCACTGTAAACAGTTGCAGACAGTAACTCAGGCAATGATGCACCTGAGGGTTTCAGTCTTCTGCTAGTGTAGAGCTCTGGAGAACAGCAGTGCTGGAGGCAGCTGTGGTGCCAGGGATCTGTCTCTGGGCCTGCTGTGAGGAAGACAAGTGCTCCACTCATCTGAGCTATCTCCAGGCCCTAGGAAAACTTAGAGTTATCTAATTTCCCGGGTTTTGTGACTAACTCCAGTGTGAACGGAGATTCAAGTAGGCTGTTCCAGTTTCCTATTGTCAGTTTCAGTTACGGTATGTTTTTGTAAGAATCTCTTAATTTTTATAAATTGCTAAGCATTTATTGCTAAGTAACCCATATTGAATAGCACTGCTGTTTTTTTAATGTCTAATTGTCCATTTGATTGATGTCTGTATATCATGCATCTTAGCTTAATCAAAACATAAGACGTAATGCTTTAAAATGTGAGTCTATCTTGTCAATTTGGAGGTGGGGGGGTGACAGAAGAAAATGTTGGTGAAAATATAAAACCCTTCATCCCAGACAAGTCAGGTAAAAAAGACTCCTTTAAGTCCTGAGAGACGGAACTGTTGTCTGAAACTGCATTGCAGATCAGCTTCAAGTTCTTCCAATAATTTATTATTTCTTGGGAATTCCATGAGATCAACATTCTCTATGGAATATTTGCTTTCCTTTTTTGAGTTCTCACCAGTCTGACCCTCAGATGTTTATTCACAGGAATATTGTGTTTTTTATGGGCATGTTATATCAACTCCATCATCCTTTCTTTCCCAGCTCCAAAGTTGCTTCCATGTGTTATTGGTTCCATCAGTCTATAAACAATAAACTATTGCATACAATCTGAAGATTGGGAAGTCCTCTGTTTAGGCCCCCACTGATTTGGTGTCTATTGAGGATCTTTGTCTTCATGTATTTCGCTTTCTGGCTTTACCTTACAGAAGTAGCAAGGGTGAAAGTTTGGATCTATTTTTATAAAATCTGTAGCTCACATTCAAGAGGCTCCATCTCATGACCTAATCAACTACCAAAGGCCTTTGCTAATGATGCTGCCACTTTGGAAGTTTGGTTTCTAAATAAGATTTTGGGGATAAGTGTTTAATCATTATAGCTCCCAAGACAATAATCTCTAATGGTTTAATTCATTCATTTTCCTGTGTGTTGGGGTGCAGAATCTTATTTAATAAAAGCCATGAGAACCCATTATGCTTCACTGTATATATTTATATGTATATATATGTATCACACACATATATGTGTGTATTTTCACTTGTAGAAAGAGAAAATCTCTCTATTTCTAAAACAAAGAAAGATTGTGTGTGTATTATTTCCAATCATGTTTTCCAAGTTTCTGAAACAATTATTTTCATACTTCTAAGACCAGGTGACACACATGAAACTATGAAACTGCACAAGATATGTTCCTTAATCTGGTTTTCTTGATTCAAACTTCCTGTGTAATTCATATTGTTCCATTTAAGAATAGTTAATGTATTTTTATTGGTGAGTAACACCTTGTTGGCCCATTTATGTTTGTGAACTGGATTGTTTCCAAATACAATCTATTATGAATTAAGCTTTCATTAAAATTTTTGATTGATCCTTTTGTGGATACAATTTTTATTACATTTGTAACAAGTGCATACTTCTATAGTGGTCCAAGAGAAATAAATGGAAGGGAGAAAATGTTTTCAGCTAAATATACGACATTTATTTAGGCATTATTTTAGCTAAGTATGACACCATAAGGTTTTGAAAATAGTACTATCTCCTATTGGGCTAATTTATTTATAATTTAAAAAAATGCATGTTGAAAGTCAAAAAATCTAAAAATTAACATTTTTTTACTTGTTGAAATTCAGAAAGCTACCTTCTTTGTATTCATCTAATATTTTTGCACACTAGGATTCTGCTATAGTACATTTAGTATTTACAATACATTTTTTGTTTTACTTTAAGGCAATTTTGCTGATGTAAATCATATACTTTGTAGGTCAGTAAATTAGGATGAAATATAGTTAAAGAATAAACTTGAATTTGACCATACTTAGGAAAAACTCACGCATTTCAGGGTTAGTTAGAAGTCTATAGTGATTATTGCACACAAATAAGCATGTATTTTATTTTATATGAATAATACATTTTAGCAGTGTTCCAATATTTTTTTCATAAAGGAAAGGCCATGATTTTTGGATACTAAATGGCATATTTTTTCAGTAAATAACAATGTGTAGTTTTCAGAGATTGCTTAAAATTTAACCTTGAAGTCTACATTTTACAAGGTTCACAGTATCTGCAAATATGCAATTTTCAGAGCATTTTGGAAAATGATTTATAATATGCATGCAAAGAGAGAGAAACAAAGAAGACAGTGTATGTCTGTGAGAGAGAGAGAGTATGTGTGTGTGTGTGCCTGTGTGTTGTGTATGAGTGTGTGTGTTTGTGTATGTTTCAGGTTAGCAAAGAAAGTGTAACTTCCAAATAAAACATAAATAAAAGCTGAAAAAAATTAGGGCATTGAGATATGATTTAATAAATTCATAGGACTTTTTTTTTCACAGCACCAAAGTATAAGTGTGCTATTTAACAAGATGACTTTGGTCTGTCTGAAAGTCCTTTAAAAATGTTCTGGTTATGTGGTTTAGCAGCAGGATTTTGGCCACTGACAAACTAAAGCAAAGAACTCTAAAAAGTGCAATTGTTTGTAAGGGTCCTCTGTAGGAGTAGAAATGAGCAATTTGTTGAAATGTAAATTTCCTTCAAACTCTTACAAATCCTGCTCTACAGGGATTTCACTTTTCAAAGGAATCTCTCTATTTACTACTCCACTTGTTAAATTTGAACTCCCTAGATCAGGATTTGTAAGCGATCAGAGAACTGTCACCACAGGGCTAATTCAGCCACATTCCCTCCCTTGTTATATGGTATACTTTTAAACTAACATTAAAAGATTGTATTTTAAAGGTGGTGTGAAATAGACCATAAAAATTCAGCTTCTGATGTTTAATAATAGTATAATGCTTTACTATTATAAATGTTGATAACCAAAGATTTTCTTAACAAAGAAGGCACAGATTATCCTATTGCATGATGCTATTTAATCCTCCTGTGATTTTATAAAACAAAATAAAATAAATATATTAAGCAATTTTGAATTTGAAAATAGTTTGTCACGTTCTGAGGAATTCTAACTTGCTCTCAGCTGAAATAATTATAAAATACAGATTGGTGTATTTTCCTGAACTTCAGAGTTATTTCCTTTTGAGGATAAGATGATACAGATAAATTTATCCTCTACTGGTGTACTATGAGTCTTTGTATTCTTTATTGATTTTCTAAAAATATTTCTCACAATCCCATGGACGCCATGGAATTGTATCAGAATCTCTTTGGGTAGATTACAGAAAGGATTGTGTTTTTCTTTCCAAAGCATTTCTATCTATAAATCAGAACAAATCTGATTTGATTTTGGAACTTAGCTGATCTTAACAGGGCTCAATCTTGCATCAGTGGATACACTTTGTTCTATTGGTACATTTATTTCTTTTTTCTTTTTTTTTCTTTTTTTATTTCTTTTTTTTTCTTCTACTATTGGTACATTTAAACTCTAGGCCTTTTTTGGTATTTGTGTGATAATGGAATTATCCTGAAATAATAAAGGCAAGTTTCTAAAGAAAAATAAGTAAAGAAAGAACAAAATTTAGATTCAAAATACAAGGGATATGCCTTTTTTGCATACTTCCTTATATTCCAGACTCAGATAATTAAAATATATAAAACTATTTTTAATAGAAGTATCACTAATTAAAGTTTATAAGTTTAATATTCAAGAGTATTTCTCTTGTTTAAAAACCAGGCTTTGGGAAATAAACTAAATACAAATTACATTATTTGAAATCCCCATGAGACAAAAAGAGTTTATGTTTTATTCTAATTTTATCCCATTGCCACACAATTAAAATATTTTTGTCTCTATCTTTAATAATCAAAGAATTCTCAAAACATACAGACACATGTTTATATAGTCAATGCTAATCCCAAGATTTGTATTTTCTCTGACAGAGCTTATCTGAATTAAAAAAGCATAACATAGTATCAGTTAAATAACTTTCATAAAGATACTTTGATTTGAAAATTATTTCTTAAAATAATTATTTTTATATTTATAATAGAAAGTTCCCAGTGTTTTTCTCTTAGATTTGTTCCTTCTAGCAATATTGTTCCCCAAATAGCGATTTTATTAAACTATTTACTAAATTCGTGGTTTTTTGGTATGTTTTGTTAAATATATGTCATATAATGGTTTGATATATGTACCCATTGCAAAATGCTTTCCACCTTAGTTTTATTTAACATATGTTTTCTCACACTTTTATCATTATTAATATTAATAATGGGTCCTATGAAAACAGGATGAGAACGCTATTCGGGTATCCCAAAGAGGAACTGAAAGAGCTATGCTTGGAGTATCACATTTCATTCAAGTGAGAGAAGGAATCCGGAGTTCTCATCTCCATCGACAATCAAGAATCAGGGATGCTGTTTTGTTTACCAAGGTGTCAAAAATTAGATGGGCTGGACACGTAATGCAATTCAGAGATGAGCGCTGGATTAGAGCTGTTACCGACAGGATTCCATGGGACATCAAAAGACCGCATGGCCTCCCACCAAGGGGATGGTCAGACTTCTTCGTCAAAATCCTGAATGAATGGTTTGAGGCTCTGGAGCGAGTAGATAGCATTGGGCTACACTAGCATGCGACAGGGATGAATGGAGATGTTACTGGTGCCCTCTCAAGCAAATCGAAGATCACGGGATGATAAGTGATGCAAGTGAATATTGAAACATGTATCATTTTTCCATTCTAAGTAGTTTTTAAATACATAGAGCAAAATATTCCTGTAGTCACTGTGTTGTATGTTCTCTATTACATACCCAGAAATCAACCAAGATTTGATTATATTCTAACATTTAGGAAGTCTTTAGGATATTTAGGTTTTCTCTTGATAGTATTGTCCTAAAATCTAAAAGAATTACAGTATTTATCAGCATAAGTATTTATTACTTATTTTAACACCTACAGAGCCATATGAAGTTGAATCCAATTTACATTTGACCCAATAAGTAGTATTGCCCATATTTTTATGTGTAGCTTCCCCATTAAAGATGCAGAGTCTGGGACCCTCTGTGCCTAAAGACTTTGATTCCAGAGACCTAACACATTTGGGCACCCAGCGCAGCTTCTTACAGCAATGCACTGGGACTGTGAGCTGGGCTACAACTCCGTGCTGCCTGGGGATGGATCTTTCCTCCCCACCCTGTCTTCCTGTATGGAAAATGACGGCGGCAGCAACATCCACATGGCAGGAGCCATCTTCTAAGACACCTAACCCAGAGGTATACAGTTTTTACACTTGGGGGCTCCTAGGGAATCATGGGAAGTGGGGGTAACCAGCACACCCTCTGCCCAGATAAATTCAGAGCTGCTGAGAGTGAAACAGAACCTCTGCGCCTAAAGACTTTGATTCCAGAGACCTAACACATTTGGGCATCCAGCACAGCTTCTTACAGCAATGCACTGGGACTGTGAGCTGAGCTATGCAATTTCTGGCAGAATTTTTCTGGACTTTATACAGAAATCCAAAACCACGCGGACGCTGCTGCGTCTCTTAAAACATCTCTTAATTGTAAGCAATGTGAAACGGTTCCTTTTTAACAAGTCTGACTTGGGGCGGGGGGGAACTCCAAATAATAACAGTGAGTTTGTGTTGAAATATTGAAGGTTATTAAAGTAGCAGCCATTTCTCTGGACTGTGAACTAAGCAACAGCCCCACGTCAGCCAAGAAGAGGAAATATCCCTCTTTCCCAGTTGTTTCCCATTTTCGGGGAGAAACAAGGCGTGGTGTCCACTATACTATGAGGCGTGGGAAGGGGGATGAGGGGGGGAAAAACGGAAAAGGAAAAAGGGGAAAAAAAAAGAGTTATGTACTTGGAGCAGTGGGGCTACATATCTCTTCATTCTCAGCAATGGAAAAGTAATTATCAAATGCTTCTTTGGTAGTAGGGCTGTCTTTCTTAAGGGGAAACTCCAACAACAATAGTGAGTTTTGTGTTGAAATATGGAACGTAATCAAGGTAAAAAGAAAATGAAGTGAAATTCATCAGTTATACAGTTGGGGATGGGAGTGGTGGGGGAAGGGGGTATACTGGGGTTTTTGGTGATGGAATATGGGCACTGGTGTGAAGGGATGGATGTTTGAATATCATATAACTGAGACATAAGCCTGAGAACTTTGTAACTTTCCACATGGTGATTCAATAAAAATTTTAAAAAAATAAAGATGCAGAGTCTGTTTCACCATTTCTTGAATCTTGACTTGACTTTTGAGTTCCATTATCCAGTGAATATAGGAAAGTGGGGGGCTGTCACCGGCTCCGGCCCACGCTCCGCCGGGAATCGAACTGGGTGGCCATGCATTTGCACGGCCGCTCTGCTGCTGTATACCCAACATCCGGAGCCAGATGGATGACTTCTGAACCCAGAAAGTGCTCCCAGCCATGTCCCCGGACCGTGAACTAAGCTTTTGCCCCGCGTCGGCTAAGGGGAGAAAGGGGGAAATATCCTTCCTCCTTGGTTCTTTCCCCTTTGGGAGAAGCGGCGCGGCGTATGCCATTTTATGGACGTTTAATCAGGTATGAACTTTTGGTGTGGAAAGGGAAAAAAAATGTGTTTTGAACTTGAACAGCGGGACACTTGGGAAGTCTCAGGCTGGGGCTGGCACCGGCTCTGGCCCGCGCTCCACCGGGATTCGAACCGGGTGGCCATGCTTTTGCACGGCCGCTCTGCTGCTGTATACCCAACATCCGGAGCCAGATGGATGACTTCTGAGCCCAGCAAGTGCTCCCAACCATGTCCCCAGAACAGCAATGCACTGGGACTGTGAGCTGGGCTATGCGATTTCTGGCAGAAATTTCCCTGGACTTTATACAGAAATCCAAAACCGCCCGGACGTGGCAGCATCCGCGCAACTGAACATTTATAATTGTCAGCAATGTGAAATGGTTCCTTTTGAACAGGCCTGGCTTGGGGGGGGGGGAACGCCAAATAATAACAGTAAGTTTTTGTTGAAATATTGAAGGTTATTAATGTAGCAGTCACCTCTCTGGACTGTGAACTAAGCAAAAGCCCCACGCTGGTCGACACGGCGTGGCGTACACCATACTATGAGGCGCGGGAAGGGGGATGACGGGGAAAAAAAAAAGGAAAAGAAAAAAAAAGAGTTATGTACTTGTAGCAGTGGGGCTACATATTTCTTCATTTCCAGCAATGTAAAACTAATTATCAAATGCTTCCTTGGTAGTAGGTCTGTCTCTCTTGGGTGGAAACTCCAACAACTATAGTGAGTTTTATAGTGAAATATGGAATGTAATCAAGGTAAAGAGAAAATGAAGTGAAATTCATTAGTAATACAGTAGGGGGTAGGGGGTGGGGGCGAGGGGTATAGTGGGGTTTTTGGTGGTGGAATATGGGCACTGGTGAAAGATGGGTGTTTGAATATTGTATAACTGAGACATAAACCTGAGAACTTTGTAACTTTCCACATGGTGATTTAATAAAAATTTAAATAAAAAAAAGAATATAGGAAAGTGACAATTTGAGAGTGGGCATTAAAACAAAACTGACGGTTTTATTTTTCACTGTTTAGCGCTCATGAAATGTAAAAAAATTCTAGGTTATACTTCTTTTGAAGACATCAGGAGGAGAACATAGATGCTAAACTAAAAGCCAATGCTAGCTGATCTTCCAAATGATTACAAACATTGTAGTAGTAGTAACATGCAGAGCAGAAATTAATCACTGACACTAGTCAATCCAAAATCAAAATGTAAAAAAAAATAGTAAATATTTGCTTTTGGCCATTAATTGTTGTGGTTTGTTACTCATCAATAGGCCATTAAAATACATCAATGTAAATCCATATCAAGATTTAAACATCAACTTCTTTTTTCCCCCACCCTTCATCTCAGCCTACCTCTACAACAGGCACTTTTTTTCACTGTCTCTTTCCTTTTGGACAGGATGGTTTGCAATACAGGTTTGCAAAAAAGCTTATCATTCCTATCCCTTTATCTATATTCAACACCAAATTCTTGTCCAGAGTAATCATTTCCAATGCTCATTGTCATGTGACCCCATCCCTATCCTAACTGCTCTCTACCCCCCACTTGTGGCAAGCTTCCAACAGTAGGCTGGTTTCTATTGTTCTTGGGTAATAGTCTAATATTAGTGTCTTTTATATCCCACAAATGAGTGCAGTTACTCTATGTCTGTCCCTCTCCTTTTGACTCAGCACAATACTCCTCATGTCCACCCACTTATAAGCAAATTTCATAACTTCTTTTTTTTCCTGATGCCTGCATAGTATTGCATTGTGTAATTGTACCAGAGTTTATTCATCCAGTTTTTTAGTCTCAGTCATTGACTTTGGCTTTGGGGCTTGGGGCTTGGAAACAAACACTAGATAAAAAGGGGTGTATATAGTATTCTTTAAAAAAAGCTAGAAAATAAGTGATAAGATTGCTTTGTGGACGTTCCAGGCAAAGAGATTATTTTTGGTAGTAACCCTTAAAGTTTTGCATCTAATAAACCCCCCCTCATATTTTCTGAGATGTTTTCATTGTAACTAGTTTTGCTTGTTTGCTTGAAATTTTGGTTTTGGGACCATACCCAATGGTGCTCAGGGATTCCTTGTATCTCTGGACTCAATAAACACCCACTGGTGCTAAGGGGACCATATGGGGTTCCAGGGATAAAGCCACTTTGACCTCATGCAAGGCAAGCTTCGTATGGATTATACTATTGCTCTGTTCCCTGTAGAATAGTCTTTTAAATCTTGTCTTTGGTTTCTTCTATTTATAGCATATTTTTATAAACAAAAGAAATGGCAGAATAAAGAGAATTTGTTTAATTCTCTTAAAGAGATAATTCTTAAAAATGATGGTGATATTTACTTACAGAAAGTCTAAGCTCTGTGAACTTTGATCTTAGTGTTCTAAATTTTTCTGTGTAATGCCTTTTTTAGCAAATAGAGTAAATGTAGACACTTTAGTTTTAAAATTTCTTTAGTCACTGTGATTTGTAATACTGTGCTCCATACCACATCCCTCACAGAACGTAGGTCCCCTCTACCAATGGCTTAGTTCCCCCCACTCAGTCACCTCTTCCAAGCCATTTCCTCACCATAGAAAGCACAGTTCTCTGTACACCAGTGCAGAGATGTCGTTCTTTTCAGCCACTTAATATTCCCTTACTAAGCTTCTTATGGGCTGGAGCGACAGCACAGCGGGTAGGGTGTTTGCCTTGCATGAGATCAACCCAGGTTTGATTCCTCAAAATCTCTGGGAGAGCCCAGCAAGCTACCGAGAGTATTGCACCGCATGGCAGAGCCTGGCAAGCTACGCATGGTGTATTCGATATGCCAAAAACAGTAACAACAAGTCTCACAATGGAGACATTACTGGTGCCCGCTCAAGCAAATCAATGAACAACTGGACGACAGTGCTACAGTGCTAAGCTTCTTATATCCCATATATGAGAGAGGACATTTTCTATTTGTCCCTCACCTTCTAAACTGACAACACTCAGTTTGATCTCCACTTCTATCAACATAACTGCAAATTTCATGATTTCTTATCGTAGTGTAGTATACTGCTATGTGTACATAGCAGTATACCATAGAATACTGCTATGTACACATATACCATAGAATACTGCTATGTACACATATACCATAGAATACTACTATGTGTACACCATAGATTCTTTATTCAGTCATATGTTCTCGAACACTTGGGTTGTTTGAAAATTTTGACAATGACACTTTTATTAATATCATTTACTATTGACTAAATTTAAAAATCAAATAAAACTGTATTATTGTTCCAAGTTCAATTCTAGAAACCTAGAAAGCTGATAGAATTCCTAAGTTGGACACGGTTGTTACTCTGTCAGATAGTTTATTATTTTCTTCCAAAAGGTGCTATTTTTTATGCCTAACCCCTCCTAGAATAAAGACTTCCACATTCCTACTCACTTTTTTTGGGGGGGAAGTGATTCTAGTGAATTGCTTCATCTGTTTAGCATGATTTAACTTAATAATATGCCATTATTGAATTCTTTCAGATCATGTGGCTATTTTATGCTGTTAACAACAGTTGAGTTTGAATTGCATTTCTTAGAAGTCTCCACCCTTTCACTTCACAGTTCTAGGTTATCAATTTAACATATGAATAAAATAGTGAGATAAAAATTGTTGTATCTAAACTTAAATTCTTAAGTTCTCTTTCTCAAACATGCCAAATACATCCTTCTCCAAACATTGGTATTGCGATTCTTTTTATCTACACCATTAGCCCAAAGCATACTCCAGACTTCCTTATTTTCTTATAAAAAATTGACTGAAATGTTTTTGTGTTGACTATGTGCAAAAATATAATAATTACACTTATTCTTATATCTTTTTATCTCTTTTAAAAATACATTACAGATGAGATAGAAACGAGATAGATATTCTTGAATGTTTGCATTTTCCTTTGTCCTTATTTATAAGAAAAAGTTTTCATTGTGTTTATTCACTGTTTTTTATTCATACACACTTTTCTGCATCATAAAATGTGTATTTACTATTATAGAAGGCTCGTCATGATACATATGCCATATTTCTTTTCCTTGACTTGCATTTTTCCTTTTTTCAACTTGATTCTCCTCTCAAATGTAAAAACAATAATAAAAATAATAATAGCAATAATAATGTCACTGTCACTGTCGTCCCGTTGTCCTTTGATTTGCTTGAGCGGGCACAAGAAACATCTCCATTGTAAGACTTGTTGTTACTCATTTTTGGCATATTGAATAAGCCATGGGTAGCTTGTCAGGCTCTGCTGTGCAGGAGGGATACTCTTGGTAGCTTGCTGGGCTCTCTGAGAGAGACAGAGGAATAGAACCTGGGTCAGCAACAATAATAAGAACAATAGAAATTTTATTCTTCTTGAAACTGGTAGTGCAAGTTTAAAGTTACCTTTTAGATGACTTTTCATTACAATCATTTAAAATTATCTTTTACTATCACTAAAAATATCTGTAGCACTCTTGTCCCGTTGTTCATTGACTTGCTCCAGTGGGCACCAGTAACGTCTCCATTGTGAGACTTGTTGCTATTTTTGGCCTATCGAATACGCCACAGGTAGCTTGCCAGGCTCTGCCGTGTGGGAAGGATACTCTCAGTAGCTTGCCAGGTTCTCTGAGAGGGACAGAGGAATCAAACCTGGGTCGGCTGCATACAAGGCAAAAGCCCTATGTGCTATGCTATCACTCCAGCGATATCAAGTTGATAAAATAATGTAATTTTATCCTTTGTAATTTTCAACTTTTTACTCATCCATTCTTTTAAAAAAATAATTTTTGTTTCTGTTGGGGTTTGAGGTCACACCTGGCAACATTCAAAGGCTCCTGCTGGTTCTGTGTGTGAAAGTGGCTTAAAGTGGTGCTACAAGACGATATAGTGCCAGGGATTAAAAATGGGCATCATCACATGAAAGCCAACTACCCTGAGCCCTGTATTATCTCCCCTCCTTTTCCCAACATTTTATATTTTAGCATTAAATTGATATAGAAAACAAAATCATCCAAAGTATTTGTGACCAAATCCCATTTCATCGTGTTGTAGGTCAGGATGTCTGAGACAGTACCCGGTTCCCTTAACACCATCAGAGCCAACCCTATGCAGTGAACCTGCTGTCCCAACCAAAAATAAATAAATAAATGAATGAATTGATTGAAGCCAGAAAAATAATACAGAGAGGTAAGATAACATTGGTTTGTCCTTTTTCCTCCCCCTTTTCGCAAGGAGCTTAGCTTTACCGAATAACACTCATCACCATGCTCTGGAAGCACTCCCATTTCCTTGGTACTCCTCTTTAACTTTTTTGTGCTCCATTTCCCCTATCTTTTTTTTTTTTTTTTTGCTTTTTGGGTCACACCCAGCGATGCTCAGGGGTTACTCCTGGCTTTGCACTCAGGAATTACTCCTGGCTGTGCTTGGGGGACTATATGGGATGCCAGGGATCGAACCCGGGTCGGCCGAGTGCAAAGCAAATGCCCTACCCGCTGTGCTATCGCTCCAGCCCCCTCCTCTATCTTTTAATCACTCATTTCCCCTCATCAGAACTTGTGACTTGTAAAGGCACATTCTTCAGTGCTCTGGATTTTGTTTGTCAATGAAATAATGCTTTTTTTCTTTCCTTTATGTCCTTTGCATAGTTTAACTTAGAGCAATGTCTTTTTTGTATAGACATAAGAAGATAGTTAATGCTATGCTTTTGTAACTTGGAATTAATTGATTTTGAATAATATTTCTTTCTGGGCATCTGTTACATTTACTTGTCTTAGCCTCAGTTTCCCTTAGTTTCCCGCACCCCAAAAGCAGTGTTTGACAAAGGAATTAAAAGGGCCCAGGGCAAGCTATAAGATACCCTGGCATCGAATCCGGGCAGGCCAAGTGCCATAAAACTTATAAGTTAAGAGTATGATTGTGGAGAAATTCTGTCATGACCTAAAGAAAAAGTGACTGTACAAAGACCCTGTTAGGGTTAGGAAAGACTAATCTGGCCTAAGGACTGCAGTTGAGGATCTATAGCAAGATGTCCCCAGGAGAATCACTCTATAAGCTCAGTTTATCTCTTACTATATATCTCAGTATATCGCAGTATATCTCTTACATTTCCATACAAAATGACTAGGAATATTATTAAGAAGCATATCTAAGAAGTATATTATTAAGATTTATATGATTGTTTATGGACAGGAAAGATATGGCCTTAGATGAAATTCTGCCCTTGAAAGGATCTCCTAGCAGGACTTGATAGAATCATATTTATACTTCTAGTACTTATCAATGTATACAATTTAAACCAATATTATCTCATTAAAATAAATCTATAAAATTATGCTATTCTAATATGTATTAACCTTGACAAAAATGCCATTTCAAGCTATAAAACTTAAAAATCTATATAGTATCCAGTAGTTATAAGAAGCAAATAATTGTTTCTATAATTTTAAAGCACTATTTCATAGTATTCATATATATAGACACATATCTATGCACATATGATGCTTCGACACTTTCTCAGTTCTGCTCTATGTGAGTCAGAATCTCATTATTGTCATAAACACAGATATCACCTTTTTTATGAATATGTGTATATTGTAATACTATGTGTGTATTCATACATATATATACATGTGTGTATATATATATACACACACACACACGCCTCAGTGTTCAATTCTTACAAAATAATGATTTACTTGAGTTACCATATTGGTTTTGTTATGATAAAGTAACATAAAGTACAGTACCTGGTCCAGACAAGGTCAGACCCAAACACCTGAAGAATCTGCTGCCAGTACTCATCAATACACTGGCTCGACTCTTCACATGCTACCTGTCTGAATGCAAGTTTCCATCTCAGTGGAAAACCAGTAGGACAATTCTGTTATATAAGAAGGGAGACATCCACGATATCGGCAACGATCACCCAATCTGCCTGCTGTCTGTCATCTACAAGTTGTTCACTCGTGTCATCCTGAATAGAATAGGCAGAACACTAGACGAAGGACAACCATGCGAGCAAGCTGGGTTCCGAAGGGGATTCAGCACTATAGGCGATATCCACACAGTGACCAAACTCACTGAAGTTTTGCAAGAGTTCACGATGCCGCTCTGTCTAACGTTTATCGACTTAAAGAAGGCCTTCGATTCTGTTGAGACTGAGGTGGTCATCGAAGCCCTGGCCAAACAGGGCATTCAAACTCAGTATATCAAAATCCTCTGAGAGCTGTATTGTAGATTCACCACCAGGATCTCACCATTCTACAAGGAAGTGATCATTGATGTAAAGAGAGGGGTGCAGCAGGGTGATATCATTTCACCGAAACTCTTCTGTGCTGCCCTCGAGAGCATCATTCGATGACTGGAATGGAAAGGAATGGGAGTGAAGATAGACAGTCAGCAATTACACCACCTCCGCTTCGCTAATGACATTGTTCTCATAACACCAAACATTAGCCAACCGGCACAAATGCTGGCGGACTTCAACCACGAGTATGGAAAGGTCGGATTGCAGCTGAATCTCAAAAAGACAATGTTCATGAAAAACAAACTGGTCCCTGAAGCTCCATTTGCTCTCAATGGAATGAACATCTCCAAATGCAGCAGCTATGTGTACCTGGGTCGATAAATCAACATGAGGAACGAATTGGTGCCAGAACTGTGCAGGAGGAAGAGAGCAGCATGGAATACCTTCAAGAGCATTGAAGAAGTGGGTAAGAGAATGAAGAACCTCCGACTCTGGGCACATCTTTTCAATTCCACCGTTCTTCCTGCACTAACATAGGCCCCAGGGACCTGGGCCCTATGCAAACAGGATGAGAATGCTATTAGGGTATCCCAAAGAGGAATCGAAAGAGCTATCGTAGGAGTATCACGTCTCACTCAAGTGAGAGAAGGAATCCGGAGTTCTGACCTCCGTGGACGCTCAAGAATCAGGGACGCTGTCTTGTTTGCCAAGGCATCAAAAATCAGATGGGCTGGTCATGTAATGCGATTCAGAGATGACCGCTGGACTAGAGCTCTTACCGACTGGATTCCACAGGACATCAGAAGACCGTGTGGACGCCCAACAACTAGATGGTCAGATTTCTTTGTCAAATCCCTGAATGAAAGATTTGAGGCTCTTCCTGTTCCTGGAGCAAGCAAATATCATGGGCTGCACTAGCACTTGACAGGGATAAAATGGAGACGTTACTGGTGCTAGCTAGAGCAAATCGAAGATCAGCGGGATGACAAGTGATGATAAAGTAAGTGTTTTGAAACTTACTTTACTTGCCACCCCTTTTCATCTAAGAAACACAAAGCAGGCAAGACTTCCAGAATACCTTGGGTTAATGTTGTTATTGATTTTGAATTAATTTTTGGATATGTGTTTAGTGTTCCCAACTCTTTTGTGATTCATTTTCATGCCCCCATATAGGGCTGTGATTCACAAATTAAGGAGTTAGATGATAATGGATAATCTGACAGCTTTTAAGCAGAAAAAGAGCATTGTGTATGCATATATGCATACATATGTAGGTGTGCATTCAGACATGCATACACATACACAGATACATTTTAGATATGGTTAAATTTCTTTTCAATTTTTCTCCAAAGTTCTGTTTTAGATTAAAGTATTTGTCAGTGAAAAAACCATCTGATTTACAGTTATATGAGATTAATACTACAAGGAGATAACTCACTTCATTGTGCTTTATTTTATTATGTTTTATAGATATTGTACGTTTGACAACTGGATGGTTTGTCACATCCCTACATCAAATCTCTGTGCCATTTTAACAACAATATGTGCTCACTTCCATCGAAGTCATATTTAATCAATGTACACAATTTTTTAGACATAATGCTTTTGTTCGCTTAGTAGACTACAGTGCAGTGTAAACAAAACTGTCATATGCCCTGTGTAGCAAAGAAAAATTCTTGTGATTAAATTCATTGCAACAAGTGGTTTGTTGTGGTAGACTAAAACTGATCCTATATCTCTAAGCTATATTCATACTGAAGAATTTTCCCTCCTAGTTATGAATACTTACAGAATTTTTTGTTGACTTATAAATTCTTATTTTAGTCACTCATTTTTTCTTGAAATGTCTCTTGATAGCTTAATTAAGATTATTAAGATTATTTCAGAATTACATTTGCTATTTTACTATAAAATTTTAAGCAAACATTTACTAATTCAGCATATGTTTATGAAGCATTAACTTTGTGCTAGTCTGTTTAATATGTTTGGGACATGTCAATAGCTAAACAAAAACCTCACTTTAATGGGGCTTGTGTAAAAATTTGGATAGAGGAATCTTAAAATGCTTAGTTAAAATACTACAATGCATTATATAATTATTAGGAGTCTTCAATGAATATAATAAGGAAATATGAAGAAATGGGCAGGTGCTATGGCCTTCCTGGGACATTCAGTAAATGAAGTACACTTCGATGTTTTTAGGCAGTGCCTCATTGTGGGGTTCCTGATAATCCAGAGCTGATTATCATTTCATAGTAACTTGTATCAGTTTTATCTTTAATGATGGGTGATAGATAAGTGCAAAGAAAATTATTTAATACAATATCCAGTTATTTATATAGCTTTTATCATCTAAGCCTTGTTTGATTAATCTCATATGAGTTTGATTTTGTATTTGTAATCAGATGGAAGATTAGCTAGGTTTTTGGACAGTTTAGTTGGATTGTCTTCATGGGAGTTCCATTGCTTTTATAATATATTTCCCCTGAGATAATAATTCTGAAAACATTCTTATATATAAGAGAAGAGGTGCAAAAGATAAAGTAATATTGACTATATGATTTTCTCTTTTCCTGTCGACCAAAGCAACTCACATAGCCAACTTAGAATTAATATTTGGACACATAAACAAATGACATAAAAAATAAAATCTTGAGAATCATTTTAAAAGACAATTGCAAATTTAAAATACAAGATAAAGTGCTTGCATGCAGATTTATTAGTTGCATTTTATAGCTCTAATATAAGTTAATGAGGAATACAGGCCTTTTAAGTAATGCATATGTATGTGTACTATAACATTCATATAATATATTTTTGCATGATTATCCATTTACCCAAATACCATTTAGTGAAGAATATTTTCATCTTTAATTGAGAATTATTTGTTCCTTTGTGCTAAGTTGACTTTATATAATTCTGTATAATTCTGTTGATTTCTGGACTCTTGGTTTTGTATTGTTTTTCTGCTTGGTTTTAGTTCAAGATATGTGCTATTCGTATAATAACTTTGTTTTATTGTTTAGGGACAGAGATCATGAAGTCTCTACTTTGTTACTTTCTTTCCTAAGTCTTGTCTTGACTGTTTATGCTTTTTTATCAATTCTACATATATTTTATGATTTTTGTTCAACTTTATGAGAAATACTCTTTTTGAGGGATAAGTTTGGTCAGATTCTACCATGCTCAGAGTTTACTTTCAGCCCTATTCTCAGGATCACTTTTGGCGGTGATTAAGGAACTATATGAATACTATCCTAGGGATTGAACCAGGGTTGCCTGTGTGAAAAGTTTCTTTGAATCTGGAAAGTGACCTAGCACCCCTGTATATTGCATGGAGGTATACACAAAAATATAGACTAAGTTCCATGGCCACCCACAAACACACGCATATGTATAATGAAACAAATGCTTTGTAAAAAATTTATTTTATAATTTTAAAAATGTTATTTATTTACTATTGCCATAGATAGAAATATTTGTAGATATTAGTGTTGATAGATGTAATAAGCTAATTTTATTTATATATGTTTATGAATATTTATTAGGTGAGAAACAACATATAGATGTTGTATAAATTAGAATATTAGTGCCATTGTAGGTCTGGTGTAAATTATTTCTAATTGAGAGGTTGGGGGAGAAAAAGTAGTAATAGAAGTTGGCATTTATTGATGGTGTGCCTTATCTTGAGAGTCACTTACCTAGTCCACATCAGTCTCATATTATTTAGGATAAGAATATAGATGATTCAAAGGAGCATGTCAGAAAAGATTTAGTTTTGTTAACTGTGTGTGTGGTTATGTGTGACATAGTCATACCAATGAAGGGATTAGCTATAGATGTAGATTTCTCAGATAAAGATCTATTAAGGGTCAGAATGACATTCCATGATCAAGTATAAGCCTCAAATATGTGAGGCCCTGGGTTTAGTTCCCACAACCACAAGTGTTTGTTTGCATGCAAAAACATTTGCACATAAAATAATACTAACAATACCATGTACAAATGTACCAAAACCAGTTAACAAATAGCAAAATTAACAACATCCATAGCAATAGCTTTTCTCTTGAAAATAGAAAACTTTATTGAAATAAATAAGATAGAATTAATTGTGTTAGGGGCTGGAGTGAGGGTATTACAGGTAGGGCAATTGCCTTGTGTGCAGCTAAGGCAGGTTTGATTTCAGGTATTTCATACGGTCCTTCAAGTTGGCTAGGAGTGATTCCTTAGTCAATTAGCTAGGAGTAATCCCTGACCACCACCAGCTGTGGTCTGAAAACATAAATAAATAAATTACCAGACAAGATATGGCAAGCTAATAAGTAGGAAAAAAATTTGTTATGCTATACTTAGATTAATTTACTGGCTTTAATAAAATATAAAATATTTAAAAAATTTTGATAGATACCAAGTTTTATTCTAATATTATTATGACTGAATTAAAAACCTAAACTGTTTGACAAAGAGAATAAAATAATTTCCTATTTTTAAGTCTTGCATAACATTTTTATAACTAAATATTATTTTACTAGGTTTGTTTCAAGCCCACCAAGCAAGAAAATTAATCCACTGAGAAACTCAGGTATGTAGGAACAGTGACTGAAAATTTCAGGCTTCAAGGAGCTAGGAATGGACCATCCCTTCCCATCTCCCCATGCTTCCAGGTTCCTGGTTTTCATACCCACGAACTGCCTCCAGGTGTCATATAAGTGCATTAATGGCCATGACCCAGAGACTCACAAATTAATCTCAAAAAAGTGTAGCTTGCTGCAGAGATGTCTCTGGACACCAGTTGTGTAAACTTTTAGAATTTCAGGAGTTCACAGCCACAAGAGTGGCCATGTGACATATCATATTTATTTATTTATTTATTTATTTATTTATTTATTTATTTTTGCTTTTTGTTGAATCAGTGTTTGATAGACACACAGAGACATCTCATATTACTCGTAATAAGCAATACAAAATAAATTATCTATAAAAAATACAAAAAATAAATTAGCATCTGTCTGGGGGCAGGCTGGAGTGGTGGTGGGAAAAATAAAAATAATGGTGGTGAGAAGGTGTAATGGTGATAGGATTGGTGTTGAAATACTGAATGTAATCAATTAATGTGAACAACTTTATAAAAATAAAATTTTAAAATGTTTAAAAAGTTATTGAATAAAGAATAGAAAACTATAACTGACAGAAAATATATTGTCAAGAAGTAAGATCTTATGCTTATATTCAAGTCACTTTTTTACAAAAAATCAAAGACACTTAAACTAATTTAGTTGAAATTAAATATTTTAATTATTATTGGTAAGACTGGTGCTGAAAAGGTGTAAAACTGGATAAGATTATGAAGAAAGTATACTAGAATCTTTCCATATATACTTTTACAAAAATTAATTGAAGACATAACAAGAATAGCTACATTATTTCTATAATAAAATAGGGTATATTTTATAGCTTGAAAATAATAAAATGCTTATGGAGATACTAAATATTAAAAATAGTATATTAAATGTGATGTAGCAAAATTATGTTATCTATGGGGTGCAATATATAGAATATATACTTTATTTCTACTCATAAATACAAACTGACAAATAATATAAATAATGGCCACTAACTTGGACATACACTTTCTAATTAAGTGATATAAGTTACCAGTTCCATTTAGAATTAAAAATATATTAATGGAACGCATGATGCTGTCCTTTTAATTTCACAAAATAATGACTACAATGACACAATGACAAACTTTTAGTTTTTTTATATTTTTATTTTAAACACCATGATTTATTTTTACAATATTGCCAATGGTGGGGCTTCATATGGTATGGTTTAGAAACTTTTGAACTATATAGAAACTTATTGCCCTTTAATTAAGCATTTAGACCCACTGCTGGACAGGATCTTTTTAGAAGAACAGACATCTCTAGAAGATGGCAGAAATTCCTCTGAAATCCTAAGAGACTCTGACTTGTTTTACCTATTCTGGTATGTCAGAAACTCCCAGCAACTTTTCTTCTACCACTTTCACTTGAACAGCATTGTATCTAATGGATCCTGTTGTCAAAGTGACAAATCCGTTTACATCACAGCCTGGAACTGTTTCAGAGTCTTTTATTTGAACCAGCTCAAAACTAGCAGCTTATTCTCATCAACAGCATATTATTAGTGTAATGTATCAGTGTAGTATCTTATATAAGGGAAAGGCAAGTAAGATTTCTGTAATCTACCTTATGACATGATTCTATGACTTATATGTCTCTGAAGTAGGATAGTGAATTTAGATTAGTAGCCTAATTAGTTAAGAGCAACTACCTTTCAAAGGTCTTATGAATAGAAATATAGAAAAGACATTTATCAGCTCAATAGTTATCCACCAGGTACTAGGGTTATGTTAATTGGTCCAAACTATGAAGTCACATACGGAGTAGCAGATGCAATCACCACCTGGTGAAGCTTATGAAAATCCACTCTTTCCCCCTAAGACCCATCTGTCCTCTATATAGGCCAAATAGGTACTCAATGGGGATGGGCGGTAAATCTCCAGTCCTGCATCTTTTAAGTCCTTGAGGGCAGCACTAATCTCTCCAGGGCTGTAGTATCTCTTTCAGTTTACTATTTTCCTAAACAGGGGAAATTGTACTGGACTCGTCTCAGCCCTTCTCGTCACTGTGGCCCTGAAAACAAAAAGCTGCAACCAAAGTATGGAATTCTTTTATTTCTATTCCAACTAGACATCTCAGAACTAAAGAAATAATCACAGGATTTTTTTTAGGGACACAGCAACTCCTTGAGACACATCCAAATTAAATTACATCCCAACTATACACCCCTTCCATTACTAGGGAGTTGCACTGACAGTTGGATTTCCTAGAATTCCTACTAGTTCAAAACCAGCATCAAATATTCCTAAAATGTTTATTTGCTTCTCCTAGTGTACATTCACTTCAATAAAATTTCATAGTTCCATTTTGGGGAGTGATAGATTATCCATCTTAATTAGTGTGCTAGTGTCTTACTCTAAAATTAAGGCCACATCTTACCCAAAGATATTTTGTAAAACAGTCTCAATTTTAGGAACTAATGGGAGATAGTCATGTCACTTGTTTTTCATGATTAACATTAGATTTTGTGACTTGATTTTAATCAGGTTACTTTATGTGAACCAATATAAAGAGGCTCTCTGATTATTGCCATTTTGTTCACAAAAGAAAAAAATAGTTTCCTTCATCAATGCTATAACAAACTAGCACTGAACAAAAACAGGTTGTTGAAGGACCCATTATATCTTATGGAGATTTAATTTGTGTGTGAAATTCTTTCTGTTCCAACTTTTTTTTCCTTTTAATTGTGGCTGCATATTTATCTTCATCACCATGCTATCAACCTCCTTTGACACAACTTACTCACTCATGTTATTCTTTCCTTTCATTTGTAAATTATTTGGTTTTTGTAGTAAGCTGGAGCGATAGCACAGCGGTTGGGCGTTCAATTCCTCAACCCCTCTCCGAGAGCCCCTCAAGCTACCAAGAGTATCGAGGCCACAAGGCAGAGCCTGGCAAGCTACCCTCCGTATTGGATATGCCAAAAACAATAACAATAAGTCTCTCAATGAGAGACGTTACTGGTACCCGCTCGAACAAATCGATGAGCAACGGGATGACAGTGACAGTCTAGCAATTTGGTTTTTATTTTCTTTTGTTTCTTTATCTATCACACACAATTGAAATCATGAAGTGTTCTGTCCTTTGTCCTCTTACTTGGAAAAATTTCAGTTCTGAGACTTTTTTAACCTTTGAAATGAATTTGTAATTCAAGAAAATTTAATATTTTCAATATGATTGTAAAATATATGCAGAAAATGCCCAAATGACTGACAAATTCAATGTACAATAAGCATGATTAACTCTAAAAAAGTATACCAGCAGCGATGTTCATGCCATCTAATAGAGAGACTCCAATTGGTTGCTGAAACATTCCATTTACTCATCCCAGGACAACACAGCACTCAACATGCAGATCACTAGCAAAGTATCATGGCCTCCAGACTCTGTCTCAATGTGATGATCAGTATAGGTGCTGAGGGTATGGTTGACAGTGTCACATCAAATGAAATGTTTACTGGCAGCACTGCTGATGTAACACACTTAATATAAAAATAAATATTATTTCTACAGTCATACATCCCTCCATGACATTTGATTAACAACAGAAAGCAAATGTGATGGTTGTTTCAACTGTGTGTTTCATATTGCCTCAGTGTATAAGATGGTACATCATCTAAACCTCTGTAACAACAGTGGATGGCAGTGATTTTAATTGCTGTACCCCATAAGTCCACAGGAGTCAAAATGTTAAAACCAATGTTCCATGACATTCACACAAGGAAAACTGCCTAACAATAGATTTTATAGAATTTACCATGTCTCCAACTGATGCATGATTGTCCTAACACACACAATCATAACCTCATACACTTGGCTTTTATTTTAAATTACAAAAATCCCAATCTGGCCCTTGTCTTTTAAGAAGAAAAAATGTAGAGGATAATTTATTGGACAATATTTGTCATGCAGAGTATATCAAATATAATAGGTGTCATGCAGAGTAAATCAAATATAAGAACAAACGTATTTCATGCAAAAACATTGGTATTTTTATACAAGAGCTTAAAAAGTCATTTAGTAACCAATTAGAAACTTATTAATATTGTCTGTTCATTTTATTTTCTTTCAATTTATATGTTTTTTCCATTGGTGTATTTATCTAATGACACCTAATCGATAAATTTAAAATAATGGAACATTTGATGTGAAAGATTTGTGTAGAAAGGTAAGTTGGTTAATAATCGAAGTCTAGCCTACAGTTTGTAGCCCAGAGTCTAACTTAATAAAGCACTTAGGGAGTGATTAACTGAGGGAAACAACCATTCAGTCACCTATTCACCGCATCTAATTTTTGTCAGGTGTAAAATCTTACTCAGAAAAACAGACTTGAAGCAAGTATTTATCAGAATAAAAAGTAGCTTTATTTCCCATTGTTCAAGTCAATTCCTTAATAACATTGTGATCAAGATTTAGATGACTGGTGTCTATAGTTCGAATAGATTTCAGCTAAACCTCCTGGAAAGCTGAAGCAGTCAGGCAAAACGTTTACATAAAATAATAATATCATATGTGCTGGAGGGCTACTGATTGTCACTTTGGTGATGGTGTGGAACATCTATTTTAAAGATGTGTGAGATTGTAACTTTTAAAACATTTACAATCTTATTTTAAATGTTACCTCAATAAAATTATAGCCAGTTCCCAAATGAAAAAGGAAGTGATAATATTGAATCATTTATAAGAACAATTATTTCCCTTAGCCCAACCATAATTCCAGTGAATTGAAAGTTATAAGTCTTCGAGATTTTTTTTTTACTATCTGAATTATGTGCATATTGCAAACACACCTGGAAAGGTGAAATCTAAGTAGCAAAATTCAGACACTTTATCAACATTTATTGCAAAAAATGTAATTATTTACTGAACTTTGCAATTTTGTTAAAGTGATCATTTTTAATTTTTTTATTTGCAAAAAGGAATATGTTCTGAACACTCATATTTGGTGTTTGCTTGCTTTTAAAATGAAGCAAGCAGAATAAAGCTATGAATCAAAGGAAAGTAGTTTCAGCAATGATCTAATGTGTATTCCTAACATTAGAAATCAGCCACATTTCCAATAATACAAAATTATTCAGCCCACTAAAGTGTTTTGCCCTTTATGGGAAACAGCATTTTTGATATGGAGAATAGCATTTTTTTGCCTAAGTAAAAATAAAAGAAATTATATTTAATTTACATGTAGACGTTCTTGTAATTCTTCTTGACAACGGCTCTAAAAATTTATATTTTAAATGCACATAATTCAAAAGTAGTAAAAATTGCTGATAGATTTTAACTCGGCTTTTAGAACTTTTCTTATTTAAAACAAATATATTGCTATTTATGAGTTAAAAAAAAAGATCTTGAGGGAACAGAGAGATATCAGAGGAAGTAAGATACTTGCCTTGCATACAGCCTGCTTCAACTGAACCTAGTTCAATCCCTGGCTATATACGGTTCCCTGAATATCACCAGGGATCACTCTGAGTATAGAAATAGAAAGAGCTCCAGAACACAACTGGGTGAGTACCAAATAACTTATTTGTCCCCAAAAACAAACAAAAAGCCATAATTTGATGTCCATTATTTATAAATTATATAATTCAAGTATGCAACTATTACGGATAATTAAAGTTGTTAGCATGAATATATATTCTTTATATTATTCAAATTGCTAAAAGATGAACATATTTATTATGAATATATAATCATGCTAATTATCAAGGGTCACCTGATTTATGTTATGATTTGTAGCTTCAGATTGTGTGCATTTCAGCACAAGCTATAAGTGTAAAAATATGCAAATAATGCATTGGAGTGATATTTACAATGATGGAACATCTTGAATATTGAATATTGAAATTTACACATTTTAAAGTTGTCACACTATATGCATATTAAAGATCTAACTGAATCTTACCATAATTTTCTTCTATATAAAGAGATTTTTTCCAGTAAATTTGGAATTACCCTTGGTGGGTTTTATTAGGAATTCTAAGAAATAGATGTTTGTATCATATCTCCTGTCCTATGTGTTACATTATAATTTTTTTTATGTGATACACAAGCTCTTGATAGCACAGTGGCTAGGGCATTTGCTTTGTATGTTGCCAACCTGGATTTGACTCCTCCGTCCCTCTCAGAGAGCTCGGCAAGCTACCAAGAGTATCCCACCCGCACAGCAGAGCCTGGCAAACTACCCGTGGCATATTTGATATGCCAAAAACAGTAATAAATAAGTCTCACAATGGAGACGTTACTGTTGCTCGATTGAGCAAATCGATGAACAGTGGGAGGACAGTGCTACAGTGCTATGCAAGCTTTCAAAATTTAAAGATTCTCATAATTATCTCTTCTGGTATTACTAGTTGAGTTAACTAAACTTTTCTAAATGGTGTTTTTCACTTTTCTAATTCTTACAGCGGTAATATTCTTTTGCTTTATTTTAATTGGTATTAAAATGAATACAACTTCTGGTTTTAAAATAGACATGCATTATCAGAACAAACACAAGTCTAATTAATAGTTTACTAATAACTAAAATAAACCATATGGAAGTAACCATTTTCGTGAATCTGATTTAATAAATCATATCAAAAATGCTTTTTATAAAATCACTCAATACATTTGATTTTAGTTAATATGAAAAGTCAATACACTTTTGAAAATACCTTAGGAGATTGGGAAGGAAATATTTTAAAAGCAATTATACTGCTGGGCTTGCATAGATATTTGTATTTTCAAAGATACTTGATATAATGAGTGTAGGTCCTTTATCTTTAATGTCTAGTTAGAAATAGTCGTGAGTGTAGAGTTGCACATAACAACAAGACAACTTTGAAGTAGTTCCATAAAAGTGACATTCTCCAGTGCTTATTTTGTTGAGGGTTCAGAAACACACACCAGGAATTCCACTCCAACCTCGAGTGGGCATGTTCACTTCCTCCTCATACCAGACATCCTTTCAGTTCAAAACTTCTTAATTGCCTATTCAGACACTCGGGTCCTACATGCAAATCATAAAGTTATTGAAATGTATCCTTTCCCTCACTATCAAGTTTTTCCAATCTATGTTTTAAATAGCTCTTTAACCCACCCACCACCAGCCCTTACCTCCAATGGAACTCCATAGCTTTATATCATTGGCATGAGTCATTTGTCTAATTTGTCAGTCTGATTGTGATAATTAATATATAACAGGACTATTGAATTTTAACTATGCTTATGTATATGTGCAATCTAGAATTTGACCCATTATTTTTGCAGAAAATGAATCTATTTCCCATTGTTATTATAATATCCTCTGAGGGCAAGCTACTCCTGGCTTATTCCATATGCCAAAAACAGTAACAACAAGTCTCGTAATGAAGACGTTACGGGTGCCCGCTCCAGCAAATCGATGAAGAGTTGGAAGACAGTGCTGCAGTGCTACAGAGCAAATAGCTCAAGCTTATTCCAGGACACAAAGGAATGCATCCTCTGGCTTTACATTCATTCTCACTTCCCTGTCATATTGTTACTTTGATAGCCCAAAACTACTAAAATTTTCACTACATACTTCCTTTTCATCAACTTCTTTTATTCCTTTTGTTTCTTTTTGTTTGAAATCTTTTAATCTCTCCCTGAGCACTCTCTTTCTTATCTTTCAACACTCACTCAGTTGTTTTAACTCTAGTCATCTTTGACAGTTTTTATTTTTCTTATATCACTGCAACCTGAAGTGCTCCTTCTTTCTCACAGTGTTTGGGGGCATACCTTATTTATTATACCTGATAAGTGTGTATCAGTGAATCTGTGCCCTGTTGTGAGATTGTTTCCTTTAAATCTTGGATATGCTATCCTAGCTAAATGAGTTGAGATATTGCTACAATTCAATCACATTAGATACTCTATAACACTGATTATACTTTAAAACTCATTTGAAATTAGATTTAAAATTTGGTGTTATAATGACTTTTTAATCCATTAGCTTAAGTATCATACAGAAGTAATTGAGAGAGAATTTTTCATGATGAAAAGTGGTATTGAGTCAGAAACTTTATATTCCCTTAACTCCTCCATGTTAATTTATTTAAAAATGTGTTCTTTCAACTATTTAATATTTTTATTACCATATTTTAGTTACATTCATTCTATAACAACACATATCTAAAAGGAACCTAAAAGACTATGTTGCTAATTGTTTATCAAATGTTGAAAATTGGTTTGGAAGTATAATTATATATATTTACTTTACTTTTATATAATGTAAAAGAGCTATTATGCAAATAGGAAAGTGTTAATTTTGGTATAAGAATAATGTTAAACCAGCATAATCTTGAATATAATCTCAAATTATTTCCTTTTCTTACTCTGACATTAAGTATATTTCATAATATAAATTACATATATATACAGATTTATATCACTGTTGGTGAAATATTTTGGTAAGAATTTTTAATATTTGACAGAAATAAAATAAAGTGGTATTATATATATTATACATAGCATTAATTTTATATTTGTTAAAGCTTTTTATTTTATTTTTATACCTGTATTGTCAGATAAAAGCTACATAGATTAGGGTAAGGGTATGATAAAATTTACTAATCCATATTGGGAAGTTTTCAGCAAAGATTTGATTCTTTATAGGGTAATTCATTAACATTATAATTGATTGCATATTATGTAAATTCTATGTGATAGAATGTTTAGTGGAATCTTTATACTTGTGACTATTGATGTCATCAGTGTCAACTTCAAAGACATTTCCTTCAATGCTTCTCTTAGTTATTTGGTCTGATTTATATAATCCGATCTATCTTTGGGACAGGTAAACTAGTTATAAATATTTAATCAGCATAGATTCACACATCTCCATAAAAATTCTATTGAAAGGAATAACGGGGGTATATAGAAGGTAGACATCTCAATGTTTATCACTACCCCTTATGAGTTTATAAATTTGGGTCATGAACATGAACAGAAACTGATCTGTTTACACCTAGCAAGGCCAAAGTTCATTTCAGAAACTGATTGCAAGACCAGTAGGTAGAAAATGTTGGAAAGCAGTTGGATTTTTTCACTCTAAGAAAATGTAAAAAGATTTTACAGAGGGCAAGAGTGGTTTTATTATAATGCTGACAGAACTACTGGTCTATGATTATCAGACTCCTCACCTCAATATTTATTGTTTAGATTTCCTTCCAACACTCCTCTAACATGGCAAATTTGATTACCAAGTTTGCACATAAGACATAACAGGATAACTAAAGGAAAGGTCAGAAGGTTTTATAGTTCATGAAATGCCAGTGATATACTTTAATATAAAGACTTTAAGACAGAGATGTTGAAGAAGAATATTATATTATCTTCAGTATTGATCTATGGCAAAGTTTCATTGAATATTGCAAAGAGTCATACCCATTTAAATTAAACCGTGTAAGAATCAACTTACACAAATGATAATTACTTTGTAGTTCACACACATGAGCCTCAAGTATGGTCAATAAACATCACTGACATTGTCATGGGAACTCTGAGATTGCTGAAATTCACAGTATGTTGGATATCCATCAAGTGATGTACAGGACAGACTGATTCTGATTTTTGAGCTGTGACGTGAATTCCAATGTTGAGTGAATGAGATTTGACCTGTGATTTCTGGACCTGTTATTTTCCTGTTATTTAAGGGGCTTATTCAACAAACAAGCTAAAGGAACCCACACTATTCTAAACCACATAGAAAATGAGTATTTTTCTCTTTACTTTTTATATTCCTGTTTTGGTTGATCTGTGATTAATACTATTTTTTATTTCTGTTGCTTAATAAATTGGAAAGATAAGCAAATACTATTTTGAAAAGGAACAGAAAAATGAGGATTATGTTCTTTCATTACAAAATGTTATCAGAATTATTGCAGTAAATTACATTGTTTTAATAATTATTTAAAAAAGAATAATTGTTAGTTCTCCTCTGATTTGATTATAGGAAAATTTAATAAATATTTAAGGGGAATAAAACATCAATTAAATATACAGATTATAAAATTGTACAAACTTTGTAGAAATTAGAGTCAATTTATAAAAATAGGGTAGACAAGCCATGTATTATTCTACAACCTTATGATCTTCATCTGTAATGATAGAACAATAACAAAATACTCATATTAATTACATCAATACAGCAACAAACATGAAAAAAATACATGATAAAGATGACCCCCCTACCTAAAGCAATATTCAAATTCAAAACAATCTGAATTGGTTGCTGACATTGGTGATTTTTAATGATATAAATCAAGTTATACTAAAATTAATATGAAAGGACCAAAAATAAAAGACTCTAAATAGATAAAGCAATCTTGAGGGGGAAAAAAAAAGAGGAAAAGAAGTCATCATCATGTTACCTGACTTCAAACTCTCTTCATGAACTACCAACGCTACAGTAACTTAGAAAGGTTATTAGTGGTGTTAAAAACAGGTGCACAGAAGGATGGAATAGAATCCCAGAAACGAACCACAAATGCATACATAGTCAATCTACAGCAAGGAGACACAAGTGTACAATAGAGAAAGAAATCTCCTCGACAAATAGCTATGTAAAAACTGGACAGTGATATAGAAAAAGAAAAATGAGAGCACATTGCTTTATATCTTTACACACAGAAATAAACTTGGATATAGTATAGAATACAAACAAATCATAAAATATACAGAAAGAACCTAATTTATATGTTCAATTGCAGATGTCAGGGATGTCTTTGAACATTTGATATCAACTTCAAGGAAACCAAACCTAAAAATAAAGACATGGTAAAATATGAAATTAGAAAGTTCTCAGCTCTTGGATATTTACCCTAAGTGTTTTAGGCTTCCTCAGTTTATTGCCCCTTTTCCTCCTCCCAGAGAAGGTTATAATGCTCTTAGGAACACCCCTAATCCCCTGAGTTTATCTTTAACCTTTCCTTTGTCCTGTACCTCTCATCATAACATTCCCAAAGTTAGTCTTGGTTACTTATAAGTCAAATTTACTGTTAAATCTGGACTTTGTATTTATAGTGAATTTTTCATTTTTCTATTTCCCCGATAGCCTTTTCATATTTTACTATAGAGCAATGAAAAATCATTCTAACACAGAAAGATCATTAATGCTGTGCTCCTAATATTTGGGAGATCATTGACTGTGAAATATATCTACTCCTGGACATCATCATAATTACTTAACTCAGGTTTTAGTTGCTGTAGTTTCTAACATGCCACAAGGGAGGTCCTGCCATGAGACTAGGATAGAACCCTGGCAAGTGGCAAAGCTACCCTGTCATCAAATTGGGACAGTCTAGAAAGCATAAAAGCATAGTCTTGATTCAAGCTGTTATGACTTGAGATAGGACCCCAGGAGGAAGGACAAACTGAATTGTCCTGAGGACAAGGATTTACAGTAAAATCCTTGCTTGCCCTCAGAACCCAGAGAACTAAGTTTTGGGATCAATATCTCTGACTGTGTTTATCCAAATAAATGCAAGTATTATTAAGAAGTGGGCTG
Organism: Sorex araneus; assembly: GCF_027595985.1. Classification (NCBI taxonomy): domain Eukaryota; kingdom Metazoa; phylum Chordata; class Mammalia; order Eulipotyphla; family Soricidae; genus Sorex; species Sorex araneus. The sequence goes on along the minus strand of NC_073308.1, from coordinate 24,909,337 downwards.
GAGCAATAGCACAGCTGGAAGGACATTTGCCTTGCACATGGCCGACCTTGGTTCGATTCCTCCGCCCCTCTTGGTGAGCCCAGCAAGCTACCAAGAGTATCTCGCATGCACGACAGAGCCTGGCAAGCTACTCGTGGTGTATTTGATATGCCAAAAACAGTAAGAAGTCTCACAATGGAGACGTTACTGGTGACCTCAGGTAAATCGATGAGCAACGGGATGACAGTGACAGTGATATAGTGATTATTAAGAAGTAAACTTAATTGTTTGTATGTACAACTGAAGGGAAAGAGTAAAGCAGTGTGGATGTCCCTGGAAGACAGAGTGACTCCTTGAGTTAATTTCTCCAAGAGAATCACCTCTGCTGAAATGCTTTACTTTCACAAATGATCCATCACAACAACATATAGTACTATACCTCAAATCCCTTCAAAGCTTCTCTAAGTATGCCAGCAGCTCTGTATAAAACAGGCCATTCTGAGCGTCGATTTGTGTGTCCTTGGTCTTCGTTCCTTTGCTTCTTCAGGGGCTGGAGAGGCCGCTCTCAAGCACCGAACTCACGTGTCTGTACCCCCACAACTTTGTGAACTCACACTCAACAAAGACAACATCAGCAGAATTAAAAGACAGCCTATTAAATTATAAAATCACGCAAATGACAAAAGGAATATGCAAGATATAATATTCAAGGTATATAAGTAACTTTTACACTTGAAAAATTAAAAATACAATTTGATGAAAAGTGGTCTGTGGATATGAATAAATACTTCTCTCATGAGGACACATAGATAGACAACAAGCAAATAGATAGTGAATTATACTCTTAAATTGTTCATGGATATGGAAATTAGTGCAGCCACTTTGGAAAACAACCCTGTATTTTTTATTTCTTAGCAATCTTATTTCTCTGCAGTAACCAAAAAATAATAATAACAACAATAATAATAATAATTCAAAGTGTGTGTGCAGACCTGCTTATTGCAATACTATTTGCAATAACCATGGAAGCTGTTCAACCTAAGTACCCATTGATTAGTGACTCTATAAAGATGTACGCTCAATAGCACACTTTTATTTTGTAAGTAAAATAAGTTTATCTCCCTTCTCTTAATATTGGTGCTTATTTGAAAAGCTCACCCCAGTTTTCTTCAACTAAGTTCACTTAAGCAGGCAAAAACAGGAGTAGCTGTGTAGTTGAAGTTCTGATAGGCAGTTCTCAGGAGAAACATCCAAGTGGTGAGGGAAGGGAGAATGAAAGGAAAGAAGCTAAGCAAAAATGTAGCATTTGCTTCTCTGATCTGAGATAAGGAGAGGTGTTCAGGGAGAAGGGAACAGCTGAGGAGAGGCAAAGGTAAGGGAGAAGAAGGGAGCAGAGGGTGGGGGTGGAAGACAGAGGGAAAAGGGGGAGAAGGGGAGGAGAGAGAAGTGAAGGGGACATAGGGAAAGGGAAGAATTAGTTTGATAGTGAATATGAGTATGTTCTAGAATATGTTGACTGGTGAAGAAAAAATTTAATGAGAGTCATCTACATTATTTTTCAGTATTATAAAATATAAAAATGAATTTTATTCATTTTAACACTGAAATATTTGTTAAAATTTTGTATTGTTTCAATTGCTTCATTTTTCTATATTAGATCTCATGTTTCTCCTTCCAATTGCTTTAATAAAATTATACCACATCTTATTATTTAAATTTTCATTGTAATTTGGGTATTAATGCCATATATATTGTTAACATTATGGATTTTTTTGTTTTTGTTTTTTTTTTGCTTTTTGGGTTATACCCGGAAATGCACAGGTGTTACTCCTGGCTCATGCACTCAGGAATTACTCCTGGCTGTGCTAGGGGGACCATATGGGATGCTGAGAATTGAACCCAGGTTGGCCTCGTGCAAGCAAATGCCCTACCCACTGTGCTATTGTTCCAGCCCCCAACATTTTTGGTTTTGATATACGAAGTAAATAAACCTTAACCACTACCAAAGTCATTTTATTAGTTTCAATATGCATTTTAGATTCACAAGTATTCAGTGACTTCGTATTAAAGATTTATAGTTTAGAATGCTGCTTACAATTTCCTAATGCAGTGAATTTTAATAAATTGCTTTTCTCTTTAGCACTATTATATAATTTATCAAAAGAACTCAAAGAGATAACTACACTTACAGAAACTTTATGCTGATCTCTATTTTTCATTCATTATACTTGCAAGTATAAAGTAGTTGTGTTAAATGAGTAAATATTAGAGTGATACTTGATTAAAAAGAAAACAATTGGTAAAACTGATAAAACTTTAAAATGTTTTTTATCAAAATAGTGTTGCTTTCAATTTGACTTTATTGAATTTTTTAATTTAGTATAATGTAAAACAAAATATTTTTAAATGCATAAACCTTAATTGTAGAACTTGAGTTTTTACTGTATATACAAACCTCTGGGAGAAACTGGCAATCCTCTGAGAGTTTCCTGCCCACATGGGACAGCTTTGCAAGCTTCCCATGGTGTATGCATATGCAAAATCCAGTAACAAGCTGGATCTCATTCCCCTGTCCTTCAAGAGCCCCCAGTGCAAAATCGTTAGGAGGGCCGAGTAGAGATAGACTTCTAAGATCTCAGGGAAAGGACGAAATGAGATGTTACTGAGCCCTCCCCAGAAAGAGGTGATTAACAGAATATAGTGATCATGATCGTGATACAAACATATCATTATTATAACAATTTAGACCAAGTTAAAGATTATTACCAGCTCTATCTGTGATGTTTACTAGCACTTATATTCATTAATTCAAATACTTGTCACCATTGGTATCCTGTATCTGTTATTGAGCTTTGTCTAAAAGTAGAAATAAATGTTGAATGGCCTTACTTCTGTCTTCCCAGTAAAATGTTTGAAAAGAAAAAAATGATCCTAAAAGTAGAAGCAATTCACTTATTTTTATCATTTCCATGTATATTCCAGAGTGTGATTTTTCATTCTGTTGGCAGTGGTTTTGAGGCTTTTACGAATAGTTCTATCAGACAATTATTATGCAATATATGTATTTTAAAAAATTATACTTTTTAAAAAATATATACCATGGACTCAAATTGTTTGATCTGACACTTATTGTATAATATATAGATATATTTGTAAATTATACATTTTAATATATATACCATGGACCCACATTGTTTTAAAGTCATAAGACATTCATGTTCTTCTTAATAAAGATCACTGAAAATTTTTCCAAAAAGTTGGAAAATAATTCACATTCCCGTAAACAAAACATGCTCTGCATTTTCTCCAGCTCTAGATACATTCACTTTTAAGCCTTACAGATGAAGTGGAGTGCATAGTTCTTATTGTCAACTTAACTTTCCTTCCCAATAAATCATGCTATCTTTGCTTTCTGGCCATTTGCAACCTGGCAGAACCTCTTCAGCTTCTCCTCATCATTATTGTTTTAATTATTATTGCTATTATTGATATTATTGTTAACATTTTTTGCTAAAGCCTAATAAATCAGAAACCAACAGGAAAAGGTCTGCGTCCTGATATAATCATATCTTCTGTAACAGGGAAAACCTCTCTGGCTACTGTTCAGTGTCACTTCACAAGAGAGAAGGAAGCCTGTTTTCTGCGGGTTGACTTCCTGTAAAATGATTCTAGGGGAGATCCAGAAAAATCAGGAGTCATTTGGAGGACTGGTCCATATCTCTGAGGTGGGATTTGAAGCCTGTATTAACTTGGGATTCGGTGCTGTCAGGAAACAAGAACAGTTTAGTGATTAGGTATCACCAGCAATAGATGGGACTGGCAAAGTAGCTGGAGGGAGTCATTGATAAGAAAGCAATCGTCATTAAAAGAGGAGGTCATTATGGTATTTCACAGTTCCTGAATGACCTTCGGAAAACAACACTTCCAGTTAATTTTGTAGTTGGCTTTATCTGTGTCAGTTCTTACAGTGTGATTAATGGCAGGAAGCATTTCCTCTTTTTTCAGGTGGATTTTCACTTTTAGTCCCAGACAGGCTTTTACTCTTTCTTTATGTATTCTGGATGCAAGTCCTTGTTTTATGCACCAAGGCATAACTTCTGTGGTCTTTTTTCCTTTTCTTAATAACGTCTTCTGATGAATAGAGGTTCTTAATTTTAATGAAGGTTATTCATTAAATTTTTAGGTAAGAGTATTGTACTGTTTCTTCTGAGAGATGCTTGTTTGTACATAGTTTATCAAATTATTTACCTATATTGACTTTTATAACACTTATTATTTCCTATTTTACATCACACCTATTATTCATCTGGAATACCTAATTGTAAATATATATTTATTGTTGTCATTTTGTTTTTGTTTGGAGGGAGGGCTATGCCTGGCAGATATTGTGGGCTACTCCTGGTTCTAAGCTCAGGGAATTTCTCCTGGAAGTGCTCAGAAGACCATGCAATGCTAGAGTTTGAACAGTGCTCAGTGGTATACAAGTCAAGCACTGTAACCCCTATACCATCTCCACATCCTGGGAATATAGTTTTGTATAAGGCATTAGTTAGTAATCTACATAATAAGAATCAGTGGGAGTTTCTTTTTTATTTTGCATGTAATAAACCATATTGTCAAGTGACTTTTGTTGGAAATTCATTCTCCACTGTGTTACAAATCAGATAAATATAGATACTGAGATAACAGGGTGGGCAGGGAGCAATAGTCAAAGATAAAAGAATGTATGCAGCATGTTATTCATTACTTTTTGTACTATATTATTTTCCATGTCCATTTAACTGTCTCCTTTAATTCTTTTTCATACTTTTTTTCTAACCCAGTAGCTATAGCACTATAAAAACCATTGGTATGCTTAATGATCACTATATTATTGAATTAATCCAAAAATATTTTTGAGGTTATTGGCAGTTATGTTTATGAGCAATGTTGATTTGACTCCTTTTAAAATGAATATTGCTATCTGGTTTTGGAATTAGGTTAATGTTGACATGAATCTATTAAGAATGATATGCACTTCTTTAATTTTCTCGGAGAGCTTTAAGATGAGGAATGTTAGCTCCTTAAAGATTTGGTAGAACTCACTAGTGTATCCATGTGGACCTAGATTTCTGTTTTGCAGGAAACGTTTTTATTATTATTCCAATTTCCTTACTAGTGATAGGTTTGTTCTGATTTTCCTTTTCCTCCTAATTCAGTCTTGGAAGGGCGTATTTTTTCTAAAATTTTATCTGTTGCAACCCTTTTATTTCTGATTCAATGGGTTGTTTTCTTTCTTTTTTTTTTCTTTTTCATCATGAGTTCACTATAGGTTCATCTGGGGGGTTTTTTGAAAATTGAGTTCTTCGTTCATTAACCTTTGGTATTGCTTTCAAAATTTCTGTATCGTAGATATCTGTTCTAGAAATTATAAGGAAAGTATTAATTTTCCTTCAACAATTGGGTTCCAGTTGTTACTGTTCTAATTTCTTAAAATGTGAGTTTAGATTATTAGTTTGAACTTTGTTTTTAATCTGCTGATTTAAGTTTATATTGCGATAAACTTGCATCTTGGAGCTACACTTGCTATGTGCTGTAGGTTTTGATTTTTTTTTACTTTATTCTATTCAGCTTTCAGGAATAGTTTTCTGTTTTTATTATTCAACAGAATGAACATGTCCGAATGCAGCAGTTATATGTACCTAGGTCGAGAACTCAACATAAAACAAACAACCTGGCACCTCGACTGTGCAGGCAGAAGAGAGCAGTGTGGAACGCCTTTGAGAGCGTCAAGGAAGTGCTTAAGAAGACAAAGAAACTCCGGCTCAAGGCACATCTTTTCGACTCCACCCATCTTCGTGTTCTTGGAGCAAGCAGATACCATTGGGCTACACTAGCATACAACAGGGACGAATGGAGACATTGATGGCGCCCGCTCGAACAAATTGACGAACAAGTGATACAAGTGAATGCGATACAAGTGAAGTGATATTTATTCCTGTACCTAAAGTTTGTTCAATCATGTGTTTTTTTATTAGTCTCTAAATGTTTCAGTCCTTCCCAGCTTTCTTTTCATGGCTAATTACTACCCTCATAACATTATAATCTAAAAAGACATTTGGGGAGATGAACCAAGAGCCGCGGCACGAGAAGCAGAGCCTCCGCGCCTACTGACTGTGATCCTGAGGTCTCCTAACCCATTTTGGCACCAGAGCAGATTCTTGCAGCCATCCATTTTGACTGTGAACTGAGCTAAAATATTAGAAACCCAAAACCGCGCGGCCGCTGTCGCGGCTGCGTGGACTCAAAGTCTTCACTTTTACCAAGGAAGAGAAATTATTAGATGATGCTTATTCAGCAGGCCTGATTGTTGGGGAAAATTTCCAATCAACAATAGTCAGTTCTGTATGGAAATATGAAATGTACTCAATATATAGAGAGAATAATGGGAATATCATTAGCTACTTAGATGGGGGGTGGGGTGGGAGGGGGGTGTATTGGGGTTCTTGGTGGTGGAACGGGTGCACTGGTGAAGGGATGGTGGTTTAATCAGTATTTGACTGTGACTTAAACCTGAAAGCTTTGTATTTTTTTTCTTGTTTTCACGGTGGTTCAATAAAATATTTCTTTAAAAAAATAAATAAATAAAAAGACATTTGGTTTGATTTTTATTATTTTGGCTTTATAAAAACTTTGTCTTCTGCCCTATAGGTAATTTCCGTTAGAAAATGTACCAGGAACACTGGAGAATAATGTGAAGTCAGCCTTTGCAGGGTTGGATCATCCTTAATATGTCTATTGATTCCAACTCTTCGAAATCTCATTTAGTGTATCTATTATCCTTATTGATCCTTTATCCTGTTGATTTCTGCTACAATGCAGTATAATATTAATTTTTTATTTCCATCAATTCATTTCAGAAACATTATCAGTGCACTAAAAATATGTGTTGCCCCTCCATTATGTTGAGAAGAGTTGTTTCAGTGTATTAATTCTTTAATCAGTACACAACTTCCACTCTGACCTCTTATGATATTCTTTAGTTCACATTTTATTCTGTCAGATATGCTTTTTGTAAAATATCATTTGTCTATATGATTATTTTCTAGTTCTTTACTCTGCATCTTCGTTTATCATGAGAGTTTAGTACATCTGATGTAAATAGCAGAAGGTTTGGTTTTATTTCCTGATCCATTCAACCATTCTTGGTCTTTTGATTAGGGAGTTCAATCCATTGAAATTTGGAGAAAGTGTAAATATAAAGAAATGTCTTGCCATTTTTCTATAAGTATTTTGGAGATTTTTGAAGTTTGGTGTTTCTTTGGCTTTCCTTATTTTCTCCGCTTGCACTTAGATATTGAGCACTTAGGTATGACCCCACTTGACTCATCAGTTTCTTCTACGTCAATTTGCTTTGTCGGTGCCATGTAATGTCTATACATCTGAAGTTCTAAGCTTATTTACTTTTATCTTTAATTAAAAGAAGTATGTCTTGTGCTTATGTGCTTATGTAAGGACTCCTCTTTATTGTTCTTATATCCATTTTATGTTCTTTGTGAATTTTTCTACTTCTGAATATGGTATCTTTTTTTTACGAAAGTCCGTCAGTGTTTCTTGTAAAGCTGGTTTTGAAGCCATGAGTGTCTTAGCTATTGATGACTTGAAATTGCTTTATCACTCCTTCAAATGTGATATGTTTATCATTTGGTCTTTATTAGAGGTTTTGGATATATTAAAACATTCCCTGCTCACTTGTAGAGTTTTATTTGTAAATCCTATAGGATTTCTTTATATATGACTCTTTGCTTCTCATGCGTTACTTTTATGTATGAGTCTTTATAGCTTTGACATTTGATAACAATCTATCTTGGTGTTCTACTGTTTCAGTTAGTTTTGTTAAGAACTTTTGTTCTTATTGAGCATGTCTCTCTTCTTGGGGGAGTTTATAGGCTATTATTTCTGTCATAAGCATTTCTTTCCCCTTTAAAAAAATTTCTTCTGGAATCCACGTAATAAAATGTTTTTTCACTTAATACTGACTGATAAATCTATTATAATCTCTTCATGTTTTAGTAATCTTTTAGTAATTTTTTTAGTAAAAAAAAAAAACTTTTTACTTTTCTTTGTTGATTGTCAATTATACCTCATCCGTGAAGTCAGTAATTTGAGTTCAAGTTTCTTCCATTTTGTTATCAGATTCTTCTAATGAAGTTTTTATTTTGGAAAATTCTGGTGTCTTTCAGGATTCCTTTTAGATTTGTGTACCTATCCATTAGAGAGGATTGGTTATTATTATTGATTTTCTAGGCATTATTTCTTATCAGAATATTATTCTCTAAGTTACTTTCTTCCACTCTATGAGTTGCAATTTTATTTTGATGATAGTATACATTTTATTTATTTATTTATTTATTTTTAATTTTTATTATATCACCATGTGGAAAGTTACAAAGTTTTCAGGTTTATGTCTCAGTTATACAATATTCAAACACCATCCCTTCACCAGTGCCCATATTCCACCACCCAAATCCCCAGTATACCCCCCGCCCCCCACCCCCAACTGTATAACTGATGAATTTCACTTCATTTTCTCTTTACCTTGATTACGTTCCATATTGCAAAACAAAACTCACTATTGTTGTTGGAGTTTCCCCCCAAGAAAGACAGCCCTACTAAGGAAGCATTTGATAATTGGTTTTCCATTAAAAGATTGTATGTTTTTAGAAAAGGTCGTGCGGCCGCTAGTGCGGCCTTGAGGCTCGGATGTGTTCCAGTCCCACAACCCGGAGCTGTGTTAGTTGCTGCTCAGTGTCGCCAGGGCTCCATCTGGAGGTGTACTGGCTGTACCTCCTCCGTCTGGATCCCTGGTGTTGTTGGCCCGGATTCCAGTCCGGAACATTTCTCCGGTCGCGTTGCTCACCAGACTGCCTGGCCTCTTCTCTGTTGAATGTGGCGAGATGACCCATAGTATACATTTTAAATGATGTTTTCAAAAGAACATTTTAGGTTCACAGCACAATTGAGTGGAGTACTACAGAGATTTTCATATACCTCCTGAATCTGAATCTATTCATTTATAAATTCCTACATTGGGAACATCATCATGATAATGATTCACTTTTGCATTTGATGAGTATCCATCAATACATTATTATCATCCACTTCCTAGTTTATATTATTATTTATAGTTAATTGCACGAATATTTTCTCTCACTCTATAGACTTAGACAAATGCTAACGATATGTGTCCATTATTGTGGTCCACTATAGAATAGTTTCACTTCCATAAAAAAGTTATGTATATATATACATATATAGACACATATATACATATGTATTATGCCTATTAATCTAGCTCTTTTATATACCTTAGATATGGAAAATACTTAGAAATGGAAAATACTACTGCTAAAGATATGTGTCCATCATTGTGGTACACTATAGAATAGTTTCACTTCCATAAAAATGTTATACATATGGGGCCGGAGCGATAGCACAGCGGGTAGGGCGTTTGCCTTGCATGCGGCCGACCCGGGTTCAATCCCCGGCATCCCATATGGTCCCCTGAGCACTGCCAGGAGTAATTCCTGAGTGCAGAACCAGGAGTAACCCCTGAGCATTGCTGGGTGTGACCCAAAAAGCAAAAAAAAAAAAAATGTTATACATATATACATATATATACACATATATACATATATATTATACCTATTCATCTAGCTATTTTATATACCTCAGATATGGAAAATACTAATAATTTTACTTTCTGTTTTTCAGATGATTTTTATTTTCTCACAGCTGATAGTAGTAACAGCCAAAAGAATTCTCTGGCTATACTAATAAACAATATTACTGAAAATGGTTTTCTTTATAACAAATGAACTATTTTCAAATGTATACTTACAATTGGCATCTGCTCCCTCCAGGAATATGAAGAGCATGTTATTGTTACTGGTTTTGGCATATTGAATATGTCATGAGTAGTTTGCCAGGCTCTGCCGTGCGGGTGGGATATCCTCGGTAGCTTGCCAGGCTCTCCGTGTGGTATGGAAAATGGGTAGGGAGTGTCTTATGATGTGTCCAAGAATATGTTCACTCATATGTATTGGGCTACACTAGCACACAACAGGGACAAATGAAGATGTTACTGGTGCCCACTCGAGCAATCAATGAGCAGTGGGATGACAGTGACACAGTGATACAGTGAAACTTACAATTAAAAAGCTACTTAAAATATGAAAATAATAGCAGTAGAGGGTCATTGACACTTTGATGGTGGCGTGATAGAGTAAATTTACACATCACCACCTTAAACCAGACACTATTGTAACCATGTTACCTAAAACGTAATAATTATTTTAAAGAGTTTTAAACCCTAAGAAATAAGGAAATTAAGACATCAGTTAGAAAATCAATTCATGGAAAAATTTAAATGATTGCAATTTGATGTACAATTAAATTATTGTTTTATATAAAATACAATTTTATGGTCAAATTTATATCATGTGATGTTTTATATTTATTTAATATATAATTTATTTAAGCACCAGTACAAATGCTACTTAAATACTTAAGGATTTCTTGTTATTTCCATTCCTTAATTCTTGGTGTTTAATACTTCTTCTAATCTGTAAGATACCTAGTATTCTTTTATATTTTTATTTTGATACAAACAGCAAGCTTCGAGTATTTGTAACAAAAATAAAGCAAAGATGACTCTTATATTCATGACCTCTCTAAACAGTACCACAGGTTTCCACTGTTGAGATATAATAATTTATGATCCATCATAACATAAAAGTATCACTCACAGTAGCACACTACACTCATATGCTTTGTCATTTTTCCATACCATATATTGTTCTTACACGTACAATTATTCTGTTATGTGACAAACTGGCAATTCGTTTTCTATGACACCATTTTTCTATGCCCAAAGTTGGTAACTTCATATCCTTGATTTCTTTCCTTAACCAGAATTTTAAAATATTTGGTCTATGATTTTCTTAACCTCCAATCAGTAGTTCACAGTATTTGTTTTATTCTATAACTTCATTTTTATTTATTTTCTGCTACTACCCACCTTTGACATTGCTACTGAATATAAACTACGAAAATCTAAATTAACATTTAATCACAGTATATATTATTCAGTATATTATTTCCTTCCTTTAAAACTGAACTTTTTTTGCAGAATAATCAGAGAACATCGTTTTAAATCATAGAAGCTAGAGATTTCAGGGAGTTGCTATCATAAGATGTAGAATTTATTTCCCACAGCCTCATTAGTATTTGTCCAAACACTCTGAATTTGCCTACAGAATATTCACAGGTCAGCTTCTCTTGATTAAAACATAGAGGAAGCAAAGGCAGGCAAGGAAATGAGATTCTTTCCTTCTTCCCTCATTCCTGAAGCCGGGACTCCCGAATGTATTTTGCTCAGTGGGGCTTTCCACAATCATGTACTGCCATGTTTAATACCTCAATCTTAAATGAGAATAGACGGGAAGAAAATTAACTCCTCAGTTATTTTCCACACTGTATCATCTTTCTTTCCTGCTCTAAAATTGAGTCCATTGAAGTTTTAACCAGAGTTTTACTGCATCTCTGTCATGTGCCACACTCCCTCTGTAGCTGGCGGCTACTCCCCACCTCTAATAGATTTAACTGGAATTTTGAACTGATGATACAGTTTCATTGTACCCTCATTAATCGAAATCACTTCTAGCTTTATTGGGAATGTCCAGTTGAAAATATCCATTTCTTATACTTTTTAATTCAATAATTGACAGATAAAGCTAAATGGTTTTCCATGTGTTCTTGATTTTTTAAAATAAAGAAACCACTATTTACTTAACAGCACTATACTTATAATTAGAAATTATCCTAGGTGCCTGAATTAAAAAAAAAAAAACTCACATGATCTGTTTAGATAACTCATAGCTTCAGGATAATAAGCCTACTTCCAAAGTCTATAACCATATAGAAAGCTGAATCAGACCACTCAGCATTTGTACTTACCAGATTATTACATTATAACAAAAATACTGAAATTAAATTATAATAATTAGAAAATCTTATTTTATAAAGTAAGTCAAGCATAATTTGGAATTGTGAGAATTCTTGCAAAGAAAACTACTCATTCTCTATGTTCCAGTGACTGAACCATCTAATGATAACAACATTATTATTACTGGCAGAAGAAATGAGTTAACATTAGATTTTTAAAACCAATGACCTGGATATTCCTACATAATAAAGTCATTTAATTCACTGATTTACTGTTGTGTAAATAGGATGAGCATTGATTGGTAAAGTTATTAGTAGGTTTTTATTTATATGTTATTTGATAATAAAGTCAGAAATTATAAAAATTATTGATCAGTTAATCAGTCACATTAACATTCAAATGAATAGGCATACATATAAAAGAAAAATATGTTTTCTAGATGTTGCATATATAATTTCTGAAATACTGTTCCATAATGTATTATTTTGAACAAATTGGCCATAAATAAGTTAATATTTGGAGTGCAAAAGGGGATATGGTTTAGGCACACCTAGCTGTTATAGGCACTTATTTTTATCTCTGTGCTCAGTGATGACACCTACTGGGGCTCAGGGGACAATATGTGGTGCCAGGGATTAAACCAGGGTTGGCCACTTGCAAGGCAAGTGCCTTAGTCCTCATGCTATCTCCCCAGTTTTGTAAGGGCCTTATCCAGCAATGCTAGAGATCCCTGGACACTCTGGAGTCAGTGGTGCCTGTGCAATCATGCCAGAGAAAATAAAACCTGTGATGCTCTCGAGCTATGATGTTTTCTGCTGCTGCTATTCTAGAGAACATAGTACACCAGTACTCAAACTCAGACAGAATCTTGCATTTGCTATCTATGCACTATCTCCATGGTCCCAGATAATTAGGTGGTAAATATATAGGAAGAACACATTGCTTAAAAGTTTTCAAACTTTGTTTCATTTTATATAAACACCTATCCAATGTTCTTTTCTGTTTCTTGTAGGAAGGAAACATCAATGGCAACCATTTTCACATGGAGCTCCTGCATCTTACTCTACTGTAGAAAGTCAGACATACACCAGGGGTGACCCTACTATTACTTTCCAGCCAATGGCAATTATTTTCATTTTAAGTTAATAGGGCACCAGTTTGTCAGCATATATTTTGACAGCTGAAGCTTTGCCATTTAAAGGTCAGAATCTCTTTTTTGGAGTGGTAAACACAGAAGCACTTTGAAGTAGCTAGTCAGGTGTGGGGGTTCCATGGCAATGAATCTCATGAAGCCCAAAAAAAAGAAAAGAAAAAAAACCTACCTGGTATAAAAAGAAGTTCCTGCAGCGAACACTAGCTCCAGACTGAGCATTCTTCTCCAAAGATTTCTGAAACGACTCGGCAGGAAAAAAGCCCTGATAAGATTTTGAATCAAAAGGATCACTAGAACTCAAAGTTCTTTTTACTTGACAGTAATCAGTTAGCTGCACAAAAGCCCCAAGCTAAGGCTGCATCAAGATATACAGAAACAGCGCTGAGAAAGGTGGAGCGACGCACTCCTCCAGAGTCGCCACTATTCCTTCCTTCTCTATACAGAATATTCCCTTCTGGAATTGCCTACCCATCCCAAACCGGGCTGCAGTTTCTTCTCTTTATATCACAAGGTTTTCCTTTCTCTCTGGAGAAATTCTCCTTCTCTCTTGGATGGATTCTGTCCCCTACACCCGCCACTCCTTTTTATTAAATTGTCTTCACTTCACTAGTTGACTAATCCTGAAATTCTTTTCTCAAGAATGGTCAACAGGTCTTCAGATCCCGAGTGAAAGGACTCACCTGGTTCATTTAAACATTATCTCAGTCTGGGGACAGTGACTCTAGGTACTGTCATGCTTGGTAAATTCCCCTGCTGTGCAGGGGTCAAGAGATAGTATAGCGAGTAAGGCCATTAGCTCATGTAAGGCTAACCTGGGTCTGATCCCCATTACCCCATATGGTACCCTGAGTAACCTCAGGTGTAATCTGTGAGTAGAGAACCAGGAGTTAGTGCTGAGAAGCATAGACTGTGGGCCCACACCAAAAAATAAAGGGAGCAAACATAGTATGAAAATAAAGCAAGTCTTAGTGGTTCTTAGTTGGGCTTGGACTGGCAGAATTTTAGCATCCATGTCACACAGGGAATCCTGCAAACTTTACTAATCCTTATCTTTTTGAGACTTTTCCCACCAACATGGTTGTGGATCAGGCAGGAGAGTAATAAAGGTCTTACTGTTGAGGTTAGCTTCTCTATTAAGGCCCCCACACTATGCTGGCAACAAAGATCATTTAACCTTTCAAAATACATAGGAATATCATTAAATTAAAATCCCTTCAGAAAGCTGAGGAGACAGTACAGGGAATGAGACGCTTGCCTTACATGTGGCAGAGCCAGATTCAATCCCGTGCAGTACGTATGGTTCCCTGAGCACCAGCAGGAGTGAAAAAAGAGTAAGCCCTGAGTATCACCCAGTATGCCCCCCCAAAAATCATTAATGTTAAAAGTTTTCAAGTTTTTTTGTTTTTTTATTCATGAAGTGTCTAATAACCTATGTACACTGCCAAAAACTGAATATAAGAAAAGTCATTTAAAAGTTAGGAGACATTGAGTGGCCATTGTGTTTGATCTATCGTCTACATTTTGCATGAATCTATTGCAAATTACAACACCCAAAAGGAAAGAGAGAACAAAAGGGAATGCCCTGCCACAGAGGCGTGGTGGGGGATGGGGATGGGGTGGGGGTGGTGGGAGGGAAGCCGGGATCATTGGCGGTGGAAAATGGGCACATGTGGAAGGATGGGCACTTGATCATTGTAGGACTGAAATGCAAGCACGAAAGTTTGTAATACTGTAACTGCACCTCACAGTGACTCACTAATGAAAAGAAAAAAAGTTAGGAAAGAGTCAGGGAAAGATAACAGGGTTGGGCTTCATATCCCCAGTTCCAATTTGACACAAGCCTCAGATGGCTCCTTGAGCACTGATGGAGGTCTGGGAGACACATGAGCATTTGCAGGTGTGATGCTGGTGCGCCCTGAGCCCTACACACAGGGTATGAGTAATGTTCTTTCCTCAGATTTGTGCACTGAAACAACTAGCCCAGTTGACTAAGAATAACTGGATGTGGCCCCCCAGGGCTAATGAGCACCTTTTGGGTAGCACTTAAGTTAGATATATAGGAATAAATACAGGAAATAAATCAAAACACTAACCACTCTATGATGAAACACAAATTCTCCATAATTATGAGATGAGAAAAAATCTCATAAACACAATTGAAATCATGGAAATAAGTTCAATACTGGGATATCATCTTCCTCGGGTCAAAGCTACAAAAATACAATGCCTGAATTATACTTAGTGTTTCTTAGAATGCAGATATATAGAATTTTTTATGCATATAAAGGATATTTTTAAAGATGATGACATTTTATATATTCATCTGCTTGATTGTGATCATCTTTGTACAAGTAATACATGAAAACATCAAATTCTGTATCTTGTCTGCATTTAATTTTTTTTTTTTTTTTTTTTTGCTTTTTGGGTCATACCTGGTGATGCACAGGGGTTACTCCTGACTCTGCACTCAGGAATCACCCCTGGCGGTGCTCAGGGGACCATATGGGGTGCTGGGAATTGAACCCGGGTCAGCCGCGTGCAAGGCAAATGCCCTACCCACTGTGCTATTGCTCCAGCCCTGCATTTAAAAATTTCCTATCATATTAAAACTGAGGGAACTCATATTTGCTTTCAACTAAGTAACATGGAAAAGTTAATTATTGCATGTTGATATCCATTAAAGTATGCAAAAATAAATGATGAAGTAGTATATACTATGTGTTATATACTATATACTATGTGCTCAGGGGACCATATGGGGTGCTGGGAATTGAACCCGGGTCAGCCGCGTGCAAGGCAAATGCCCTACCCACTGTGCTATTGCTCCAGCCCTGCATTTAAAAATTTCCTATCATATTAAAACTGAGGGAACTCATATTTGCTTTCAACTAAGTAACATGGAAAAGTTAATTATTGCATGTTGATATCCATTAAAGTATGCAAAAATAAATGATGAAGTAGTATATACTATGTGTTATATACTATATAGGAAATATAAAAAAATGAATAAAATATCAGTGAGCATGTTACTAAAAAGCATTCTTAAAAACAATTATTTTGCATTAATAAAGTGTCCTTTCTATGTGTGAAGTTAAGCATCTCTATAGATATAAATTTCTGTGCCAATGTGTAGCTCTCTCTAGAGTGTTCTTTACAGTCATAAATTTTAGGAATTTATACAGATTAGACACATCTATGTGAATATCACATTGATATCCTGTTTTAGTGTAATAAACATAATAAAATGATGTTTGTGTCTTTCCATATAGGCTCTTCTGGTGATATAGGAGTCAGCAGTCTATAATCTTTGGTGTGCAAGTGAAACACGGAACTTCCCAGCACTCAGAAACATTTGAATGATGACTCAAGTTCCACATGAACAGCTTCCTGATTTTATGAGCATCTTCCTGATTTCAGTACTGAGGTAAGTTTCAAAGTAGATATGAAGCTGATTATTTCAACCTATCTTCCTGGTGCTAAGTTTACTTTGACATCTGCAAAGTATAACTCTCTTCTAGGAATTCTTACTTGTCAGATTAGATTTGAAAGTACATCCTTGATGAAATCCTACTTTATTATTCTGACATTATCACTGTGACTATTTCACAAGACCATTATTGAAGGGAGAAATGTCCAAACCTATAGGCCTCTAGGTCTGAACAGCACAGTGGTAACAATTTTCTAAAAGAGCAAGATGTTTTGAAAAACAAAGCAGGTTTGTTAAGGACATAAAACACACGGTTCTGAATGACACAGTGGAAGCCTTGGGATAAGTGGTTTGCCTTACATTCTTTGTGAAGATTTTTGTTTGTGTGTCTCAAGGTTTATATTTCTAGAGATGAGTTGGAGACTATAGGAAAGGTGGCCATTTCTGGGAATGGCATGAGTTGCATATAAAAGTTTCAATACAGGGACTGGACAGATAGTACAGTGGGTAGGGTGTTTGCCTTGCACATGGCTCACTCTGGTCTGATCCCTGGCATTCCATATTGTCCCTGAAGCACCACCAGGAGTCATTCCTAAGTGCAGAGCCAGAAATAAACCCTAAGCTTCGAGTGTCACCTAACAAGAAAAAACAAAGTTTCAATGCAGTCATGCAGAGAACATGTGAGCACTGTAACACTGTCGTCCTATTGTTCATTGATTTGCTCGAGTGGGCACCAGTAACATCTCCATTGTGAGACTTGTTACTCTTTTGAGTATGTCAAATATGCCATGGGTAGCTTGCCAGGCTCTGCTGTGTGGGTGGGATACTCTAGGTAGCTTGCCAGACTCTTTGCGAGGGACAGAAGAATCGAACCCAGACCAGCCACATGTAAGGCAAATGCCCTACCCACTGTGCCATCACTTCAGCCCAAAGAAAGTGAGATATAAGTAAAATCAAAGGAGTAGTGGGGCCAATCCAAGGAGTGAGTGGCTTGTGCATAGTGTTTGCAGGGTGGGGGTCTAAGCTAGATCTTGTAAGTAAAGGGTCGGATGGAGGAGCATGGGGCTTCTCAAGTCTCTTGGGACAGCTCATTATGTTCGCTTGCCAGGCACTTTACATAGGGGTATTTTTGCTGGGGGCTTATAGCAAAGAATAAGGTTTGCTCGGAGCAAATGGCAACTGGCTGATGAGATAGCAACAAGCCCAAAATCAGAAATCACTCTGCCCCAGCATGGAAGACAGGACTGACGGCCCACTGACACCAGAAAATTACAAGGCTGCTTTCCATGCTTCCTCACATGACCCACTACAGGTAACAGAAGGCCAGACCAAAGGCATCAGCTCTCCTATCTCTGTTCCCTTCCCCACTTACCCTTTCCAAGGGTGCGACTCTTGTCCAGCCTCACCACGGGCCTGGAGGGTCCTCCTGGGAGCACACTTCGGTAAAACTTCTCTTATTTCTTCACTTTACGAATCTAGGTTCCGTCTGTGCCAGGTGAGGTCTCAGACCTATCATGATAGTGCCCGACCCTTACACCTTAATTGTGATCCCCAATCAAAAGTTTGTCCTGATATTAAAAGGGATATGCCGTATAACAAGATGACATGGAAAGTTTGAGTTACACAACACTCCCCATTCCCTTGGCCTTTTTCTTTGTCCTTTGCCCTTTATCTTTGCCTTGTTCAAGCCTCCCGTACTTTATAACTGAGTTGCACCACTGGCCCTGTAATAGGTTGTTCTTCCTATGTGAGGCAGAACTTCCAAGCTGGTTAAAGATAGCTTGGCTAATTTTATAATTCAGGATGATTCTATTAAAAAAAAAAGCTTGAAAAAGTAGTGAAAGGAGATCTACATTTTTAAAAAAATTTTTATCTGTGATTATGAGCTGGCATTGGTTGTATCTTTGAAAGGAGTTTGAATGATTTAAATATCCCATTGTTTTCAGAGATAAGAACATACAGGAGAAGAGATGAGACGGAGCTAAAACAAAGGGGCTACCAGCAGCCAGATATCAAAATGAGAGTCTTTATTAGAAATATATTTTCTTTCCTCTATCTGTACTTTGAGTTTTTAATCTGGGTGTCTAAGATAAAGTTCCTAAAGAAACTGACAGGAAGAGAGTCTGCTAAATCATCTCTAGGGCTAAGGAGTTGTTGAAACAAGGATGTCCAGACACAAACAATAGCCTTTGGAGAACCACTGAACCCTAAATAGAGAAAACAGCCAATCCCCGGGACCATCAGCAGGACGCCTCAGAAGGGAATCTATTTCTCAAGATAAATGGAATATGCCCATATCTTTGCAAGGTACTATCTTGTAGGATAACATAGCCTCAGGTAGTGTGTAAACCCAAAAAAGGGGGGAAGCGAGCTCTATCTCTCCCGAAGCCCGCATTTAATAGTCTCACACTGCTTCCCCCACCCCAGGGAGGTAGATGATGATGGACAGGCGAAGGAAGGAACAAGGGCCAGGCTTGTTGGTCTCAGTTGCAGTTTATTCTATTCCCATCTCCGTTCTCCTCTGATTCTCCTCCTGCTTCTACCTCCCCTGTGCTACTTCATTCTTCATCTCCTCTGCATCTGGATCTGGATCAACACTGGAACCCCCAGCCCACTCTTACAGCCTAGTTAAATCCCCAAGTATGAGAGGTTGGGGCTTACACATAGGTGCGCTCACAACCAATAGGGGTAAAGTTCTTTCCCTCAGGGGATGCTGCTTCTAGGACAGATTCTCTTTCAGCAGGATGACCCACCCAAGAGCGGAATCCCATGGGTGTGTTTCTCCTCTCCTTGTCCAACTAACATATAAGCATTAATAATATATTAATCATTTTGTATGGGCACAGTAAGAGATACATTAAGCTTATAGAATTGCTCACCTGGGGCTAGCTCGATCTCAGACTACAGTGCTCAGGCCAGATTAGTCTTTCCTATCTATAGCAGGGTCCTAGTCTCGTAGTTGTTTTTGGATCATGACAGTATTTGTCCATGGTCAAACTCTTAACTTACAGTTAAGAATCGTGCCACTTTGGCCTGGCCCATATTGATGCCAGAGTAGCTCACAGCTTGCCCTGGGTCCCTTCAGTCCCTCATTGGAATCCTGCTTTTGGGGTGCTAGTAACTAAGGGCAACTGAGGCTTAAGTTGAGAAAACAGATGCCTGGGAGTGAATAATATTCAAAACCAATTAAATCCCAAGTTATAAATCATAATATTGACTGTCTTCCTTTGTCCATACAAAAAGGGCATTGCTTTATACTAAACTATTCAAAAGACATAAAGAAAGGAGAAAGACAATATTTAACCCATACATATAAAATCATAGATTTTTGAGGAATCTGACCTTACAAGTTAACATAGTCTGATTAAGGGGAAAAAGTGATAGACCGGTTGGGGAAGAAAGCATGGAGAGGTGTTTACAGATAAACGCAGTAGAATGGAAGTGCCTTGGGAGCACTGTGATAAACCTATGCTTCCTGTGGCAAGGGGAACAGGACATACCAATGTTGTCTCACAATGTTTAGAGATTATTACCAGATAAACCTAAACTTTTTGTGGCAAGGGAGAAAGGACAAACCAATGATATCCTACAGTGTAGTTTAGGTTTATTGGGTTGTTCCCATCACAATGCTCCCTTTCCTCTGTGTTTACTTGTAACTTCTTTATTTATGTTCTGTTGACTTGTAAATATTGCTTTTCTCTTCTCCTCAAATCCTTTGTACAGTTTACTCAGAGCAATGTCCTTTTTGTATGGGCACAGGAAGACAGTAGTAAATGCTATGCTTTTGCTATGTGGGTGTCATTTGAATCCAAATAATATTTTCCTCCTGGGCATCTGTTCTCTCAACCTAAGCCTCAGCTGCCTTTACTTCCTAGCACCCCCAAAGGCAGGGTCTGGATGAGGGACTGGATGGACCCAGGGCAAGCGGTGAGCTATGTGCTACCCTGGCATCTAGATGGGCCTGGCCAAAGTACCTAATGATTAACTATAAGCTAAGAGCTTGGTCATGGACAGATGCTGTCATGATCCAAAGAGTAATAACTACATTTGGACCCTGCTATAGTTGGAAATTATTAATTTGGCCCCAGCTCTATAGTCTGAGTCTGTGGCAAGACGTTCCCAGGAGAGCTGCCCTACAAGCTTCAATGTATCTCTTACTGTGTCCATACAAAAAATAACTAAAAGAGAAAAACACCTTAAGAGGTATTTTGCACAGGGGCTGTCAGGAAGGGCTTCCTTATGTTGTTTTTGCTTCCAGACTGGGTGGAGCTTGATAAGTAGGAGTCGAGAGAGAAACAGAGGGAGTCAGAATCGAAAGAGGAGAGGGAGAGCCCAGGATATAAGATGCAGTGCAGAGAGATGATTGGGAATTGAGGAAGGAGAGGCAAGGAAGGAAGAATGAGTGAGATGGGAGAGATGAGAGAGTGAATAAATGGTAACAATCAGCAACCAACCTGGTCCTCATTTTTCCTTCGCATGCCTGTTGCCTATTGCCGTCCCAATCCTGTCCATACACAGTGACTCTAGAGCACCAAACATGGATGGTGACAGATAGCCGCCCGGAGAGCCCATGACCACACATCCTTCAGCAGGAGTGTTTTTAACACTATCTTAAAACTCAGTCTGAGCTTATATCAAATAGCATTCTTTCCCACCCCAGGCCACCAACTCAGATTACATGACCTCACCTACTTCTACGCTACTATCTGCTTTTGCTTGAAAAATAACCTCTTGTCTTGCACTGGCTGAACTGGGTTTACTCCTGAGAACCCTATTTGGTCCCCCAGCCCCACCAAGAGAGAGCATAGTCAGGAGCAAGCCCTGACCACTGATACGTGTTCTTCCCCAACAAGTTAATTCTATAATACAGTGAAAAAATGGTAACCAGGTTATATAAAACTTCATGGTTCATAATTCAAACTTACAGCTTTATGGTTAAACTATATCTCATGATAAGAGTTTCTATCATCATGGTTTGCTATACAGATCCTTAAATGTTATCTTATTCTGTCCTTTCCCAATTTTCAGCGCAAGGTTCTTATCCAGAGTGATAATTTCAAACTGTCTTTGTCATAGTGGTCATTCAATTTTATTTTTTAAAAAGAATTTCTAACATCAAGAGTTTGGTACAGGTATTACAAATTGATGGTGGTTTTTATAAAAAGAGAAAATCCAATAAAATAAAGAATTATTCACACTACTAAACAAAATTTATAATCAATTCCAAATGACCTGATATTGAACGTAGAATTATGACTTTTGAAAGCTAGAACAGTGTTACCTCCTAACTAACTGTTTTCTACTCCATTTGTTTAAGGCACTCAAAAGTAAAATGTGGCATGTTTTTTCTTAAGTTTTGCTATTTTCTTCAGTTATTCAGAAAAACGTTGATAAAGAATACTTAGACTTGCTTCATTTTCCGCTTTGGTCCTCCTATTTATTGAACTATATCCGTATTAGTCAAAGTTCTAATAATAATCTCGCTTGATATGGGAATGGCCAGCTCTCTCTTTAAATCCTTTGAATTTTGCCTTTGTCCTCTGCCTTGCCTAGGCATGAATTTTTCTCACTACGTGTCCTTAACAAAATTCTACCACTCAGATTTAAAAAAAAATGGCAGAGCCTTGCAATCTACCTGTGGCGTATTCAATATGCCAAAAACAGTGACAACAAGTCTCACAATGGAGACGTTACTGGTGCTCGCTCGAGCAAATTGATGAACAACGGGACGACAGTGTTACACTACTTCAGTAGCTTAGGAACATTTATATAATTTAAGTGTGAATCATTCGAGCTGAATGGAGCCCAAGTCTTTGCTTTTTTTTTATCTTCTTGATCCTCTACCAGTAAACCCATGGTGAGGAGACTTCATTTTTTGTTGTTGTTTGTCCTAGAACGGAAGAATCAAGGAAATAAATAAACAAATAAATAAAATCCACACATAACTAAAAATCTGAGGTGGCAAAATTGAATTATTTAATCTTTAGATATTGTTTGTTCTATCACTTGGTTTGCTACTTTGGCCTGATCTAATCATCTTACCTGTTGATTTCTAGGTGATCTTATGGAATGGATCTACATAGGCTGGAAAATAATTGATATATATTTTTGTTCCTCAGGGCTCAAATTAATATATATATATGTATAAGAAAGAGAGAAAGAAAGAAAGAAAGAAAGAAAGAAAGAAAGAAAGAAAGAAAGAAAGAAAGAAAGAAAGAAAGAAGGAAGGAAGGAAGGAAGGAAGGAAAGAAAGAAAGAAAGAAAGAAAGAAAGAAAGAAAGAAAGAAAGAAAGAAAGAAAGAAAGAAAGAAAGAAAGAAAGAAAGAAAGAAAGAAAGAGAGAAAGAAAAGTGTCTAATTTCGTAGCAGTGAAGTGTTTCATTGCAAGAAACCTGGAGGTTTTTAATTCACCCTGGTAGAATATTTGAACTATGTTTGTGGCTTGTGTAAGCACACAGATAAATGACCTTAGGACTTACAGTGTCTCAAAAGACAGAAACATAGCTTTTCCTTTCTTCTTGGAAGGTAGACATGAGAGTTAATTGGAACAACAAGAATGACAAAGTCTACGTGTGTATTAAAATTTTCATAAAAATTAATATTCATATGATATTTTGAAATAGCACTGTAGCACTGTCATCCCATTGTTCATCAATTTGTTCCAGGGGGCACCAGTAATGTCTTCATTGTGAGACTTGTTGTTACTGTTTTTGGTATATTGAATACTCCAAGGGGAGCTTGCCAGGTTCTGCCGTATGGGCAGGATACTCTCGGTAGCTTGCCGGGCTCTCCGAGAGGGATGGAGGAATTGAACTCTTGTTGGTTTTATGCAAGGCAAACATCCTACATCCTTATGGAAATTAAATAAGTGCTAAAAAGAAAAAGCACATGAAATAATTTAATTTCAAGTATATTTGATTTTCTTCTTAGTACAAGGAAATAACATTTAAAAATTATTTCTTAATCCATCTTTTTCTTAGGAATTGAAAATTTGGGAGTCAGCAATTGGATAAACAACTTGCAATATTGTGCATGGATGCATAAACAAAAACAGTTCCTGAAAATTGCAGGTACCATCCAACATATGCTTTCTTCCTGGGTGGATAGCATAGCTCCAGCCCATGATGAGTTTATCAGTTTAAACTATATGCTTCACCCAAAGATTAATTAAAATTATAACTTTGGGGAAAATATATAACTTAATATAACTTAATTTTAATGAAAAGGAGGAGAGCAAAACAATAAAAATGTGCTTTGATGCCATGGTACTTCAGCTTTTGTTATTGCTGTGTGCTGTGGGGACAGGCAGAATGCCATCTGTGCTTGGGACTTACTCCATGCTCTGTGCTCAGGAGTCTCTCCAGGCAGTGGTTGGGAACTGTGTATGGTACAAGGATATACTATCTTGCCTTCCCACTATACCTTACAGGTTTTTTTGTTTCTGTTTTGATAATATACATCTTCTCAAAGAAGTCCCATAAAAATTATATATATATATAATTTTATGTTATATATAAATATATATTGTATATAAATATATATAATTATATATATATATATATTTGCAAGGCCTCCTCCCCCAAAGTAATCATTCTTTTCTATTGCCTTATTTACTTCACATCACAACTTAAAATAAATGACTTTTTGTTCTGTACTTGTTTGTATCCTTTGAGACTTCACAGTATTTGTCTCCATGTCATTCAAAACTCTACATACATCCTCTTAAATAAAATAAATACATTAAACTTATTCAACTTAGTGTGTATTTTTTATTTTGTTTTTGGATTTATGACAGATACTTTAAACAAAATCAAATGAGGGCATGGGATGTGTTTTGCAGGCAGCACACACCTTCCCTGCGAGAGGCAGGAGCCCTGATCCCTGTACTGCATCTTTAAACCCAGCTCCACAGGGCCTGGGTAGGACCAGCACAAGAACTGTCACATGTGGCGCCCATAACAAAAGACATAAATCCAAGAGAGCAAATTACACAGAAAACTATCTATGCACAGTAGCAGGCTTTGTTGGTGCACATCTCTCATTTAAAGAAAACTGTTTATCAATGAGAAAGAAAATAGTTGAACATACTTCAGATGAGAGAAATCCAATTATGCCATCCAAGGGCAGAAAATTGGCAAGCTACCCATGGCGTATTCAGTATGCCAAAACCAGTAACAACAAGTCTCAGGGTCTGACTTGGGGATATAGGTGATTAACAGATAGGTGAATCAGAGCACAAAGGAGTTAAAGATAAACAGAGGAGTGAAAGTGCCTAGAGAGCATTGTGATGGGTATAACCCAATGAACTTTCTTCCTGCAGTAAGGGATAAAGGACAAACCAATGTTATTCTATACCATTCTAAGTTATTCATATGTATGAAAGGTGTCAAGATATTTGGACTATATGCTAATATTCATACAAATCACTGTACAGAAGAAAGAGAAGCATATTTCTCAGAAGCTCCAGCCCAAACAATCCAATTGGCTGGGGTTCTACACCTCTTTGCCATTTACTCCATGACTCCTCTTTAAACACTGAAAGTCCATTAAGATTTTCCAATATCTTGACCTCATATCTACATATATGTAAAACCTTTTCTCTTTGGTAGCATATATAAGTCAGGATTTTGGAATGGATGCTGTAAATCCATGTTTATTAACTATCTTTGGTGAAATTGCCCTTAATTCTATATTGAAAAATGCAAAAATCATCACAGAACACAAAATATTCTCCTTTATATTATAAATATATATTTATTAAGTGTATTTTTCTATGTAGGTTACAAATTTGGGGACTATTATTTACTATAATAGAATTTAGGATCACTGAATATTTTTAAATAATGTAAAACTTATAGAAATATAGTAGATGTTTATATTCTGTAGGAAGTACTAATAGTTACCCAATCATCAACATATGTTTCCTACTTTAGGTTCAATAATTAACTTCTCATGTGTTGATTCATTTAGTGTGCCTAAAATTTCTAAACCTGAAATATCCTAGCCTGAAACTTTTATTGAAAACTTAAAACATGAAAATATATTAAAGTTGAATCTAGAAATAACAACTCTATTGTGTTTGAAAGGGATTCATGATTTTTCAAGAGTTCTATGTACTTTGGCTGCAGGTTCATGTTGGTGATAATATTTGAACTATCCTGTGTATCTTACATTTTGTTGTTTAAAGATGTCTCTCAATAACGAGTGTTTCCAGATGACTTGCTTTACATCTTAGCCTCTGCAGTGACTAATTTCAGGATATTCAATCTACAGCGCAGCATTTCTCCAGTTTATACAGTTAGGAGAAAATTAAAATGAATTTTATGAGTTTATTGTGTGTTTAAAACAGATTTGAATACTCAGTGGGAAGCATAGTTAGTATTTTATCTCTCATATCTCAGATCCCCAGGTTTTTGATAGTACATCCAAATTCTGACACCGCTCTATAACGCAATTGTCATTTTTTGATAGTAAAGTTCATGAACTGAGTATTAGCGGAGAATTTCCTTTCTAGTACACATTCAAGATAGCTCTAAGAAGTCTAAGTATTCTAACTGTCTACTCAGTAATAATATTTTATTGTCATTTTAATGCCAAGTTCATGCACAGTTTTACTGCATTGCTCAATTATATATTCCCGTTCAGTTGGAGAGGTTTAAACATTATATATTCCAGATTGGAACTCATACTGTGCTGCAAACAGCATTATGCCTAGTGCAGCTGTCATAATGGCGGCACTATAAGTGTTGTACAGATATAAAATATAAATTTAGGATGCAAAACTCACAGAAATTAAGGACAAGCAAGGAGAAAGTTAATATTAGCAGTTTTGCCATAGAGATTCTCCACAAATATCTGATACAGATCACATTATAGAAATTCACATTATACAGATTCATCAACTTATCACTCTGCCCTTAGATATAAACTGTAGACCAATACTTTTAAATATTGTTCATGCAACTGTAAATAAAACTGTTAATTTCCTCAGTCCATGCATATCACTTACTAGAGGAGACAGAAATAAACATGTTGAATAAAATATATTAATAATAAATATGTTAATAAATAAATAAGAATAATAAATATGTTGTAAATATACAACATATACATGCCAGTAAGTTAAGGAAAGCAAAGTCAAATGGAGATGGGATGAAGGAGATGACTGGAGAGGGAGTGGTGAATATGTTTTGCATATGATAGTCTAGGAAGCTTTATCCTCTGATATTTCTTACCAACACCAGAAGAACTAAAAACTAAGCATATGAGATATCCACAATGTCCATAAACCAAATGTGCCAGGTAGGAAAGAGCTGCCAAAGAGAGGTTCTGTGCACAGCTGAGCTAAAAGACAGGGCAGCTAGCAAAGAAGGAAGTATTGATTCATCTGTCAAGAAGCGTATTGGTTGTTTTAACTTTTAAAAAGATGAATAATGGTGCTGTTAAAAGTTGTACACAAATTTTTGAGTTAAGTTTTTATCATCATTTGGATTCTATCTAGTCACAGAAAGTGTGATTGCTGATTGATCAATTAAGTCTAAGTTCTCTTTGTAAGAGATTACTAAATACCAAAGCTGCAACCGTTTTTTTCATTTCTTGAACCAATGACTCACTCTCAGTACCCTCATGGTCTGCATCCTCATTGGCATTTTTTATATTTCTTTAATTTTAGCCACTTTTAAAGTTGTTTACTGGCAATTCACTGTTTCATTTGCATTTTCATGATTTTTTTTTAAATTTCTGTCACCTATATATCTTTTTAGGTGTAGTCTTTATTCAGGTCATTTATTTGTGTTTTAATTTGAGTCACTTATTTATTTTTCAGAGGTAATATTTATTTAAATATTCCAAATACAAGTTTTTAAAATCACAGGTGGAAGATGAAGATGTAATTATTTCACTCTGAGGCTTATTTTCTCTGTAACTATTATTTTGTTAGAACAAGAGTTCTAACTTTTTTTTTTTTTGGTTCTGTTTTGCAACCAGAGATAGGGGTGCTCCGAACTTGTCCTATCCTTTACTCAGAGATTATTACTCCTTACAGTGTACCTGAGACCATGTGATGTGCTAGGGATTGAACCCAGGTCTAGCACATTTAAGATATGTGAAAAATACTAAAAGCCAACTATTGGTCAAATCCTTAAAAATTGAGCTCCTTGCCTATTTTTTCAACTGAAATTTATGGGTCCTTTTGGAGATCAACCTTTCAGCTGTGGCTGGCAGAAACCCCTGTGAGATGATGAAGTTAAAGACAAAGAATAAGGATCTATAGATGCCCTCATGGAAAGACAATCTTGCTTTCCTCAGCTAGCCAGCTAGACTGCAGATGTTTTGAAACAGAAGCAGCGTCTGGACTGTATGAACCATTGAAGTCCTCTGTTAAAGTTTCGTGCTTTAACTATTGGAAGTGGAAATGAACTTAAAGATTATGGTAGAAATTATGCTGTATAAAAATAATTTTTGTTAAATTAACAGGAAATATAGACAAAGTATTGACAAAACTTTAAAACTGATCCTTTTTCAACTCCTCGTGGATTAGGAAGACAGTACAAACCAGGTGAATAGAACAGAAAAGAGAAGAGAGGGTATTACACTCTGCTTAAGTGGTTTTCTCTGACTGCAGCTGTGGTCTAAATTGAATGAGAATCCACTAATGTGGAGTCTTACAGGGTTATCAAAGCCAAATCTTTCGTCCACTCAAAAGCAATTGATAACATTTGGACCCAACACACCTATGTGCTTGGAAATAAAACAGTAGCCAATCCAGCTGCGAAGGTCACATCCTGTCTACTGACTGTTCCCCTATTATTTCAAATGGCCTGGAGGTAGCTGGCATAAAAATGAGTATTGACATAAGTAAATAAAGAGGATCATCCAAGCTTAATAACTAGTTCTGGAAGACAAAGACTAGGTCTTTCGCATGAAACTGCAAGGAAATGAATTGGAATCCACAATGTTTTGAAGAAATCGATTTGCCCATAAAACCTTAGCATCAAAGCCCATGATTGCTTATTTCTTCAAGTAAACTTGATTGCTTATTTCTTCAAGTAAACTTGATGTGAAAATCTACATCTATGGGAGTGGAATATTAAAAACTGCTCCAATAAGTAATCTCACCAGTCTTATTTTACTAGTGGGCACAATGGGTGCAGGAGAGATAATGCAGTGGGCATGACACTGGACTGGCTTGCAGCTGATCTTGGTTGAATGCCCAGTTCTCTACATGGTTCCCTGAACCCGAAGAAATTTTGAATCATGGGGCTGGAGCAATAGCACAGCAGGTAGGGCATTTGCCTTGCATGTGGCTGACCCAGGTTCGTTTCCCAGCATCCCATATGGTCCCCTGAGCACTGCCAGGAGTAATTCCTGAGTGCTTAGCAAGGAGTAAACCCTGTGCATTACCGGGTGTAACCCCAAAAGAAAAAAAAGTGCTTAAAAAAACAGTAATTTTGAATCAATTTCTTCAAAACATTGTGGATTCCAATTCATTTTTTTACAGTTTCATGCAAAAGAACTAGTCTTTGTCTTCCAGAACTAGCTATTAAGCTTGGATGACCCTCTTTATTTACTTATGTCAGTACTCATTTTTATGCCAGCCCCTAAGTACAGAACCAGGGGTGGTGTGCCCCAAGCAACATCAGATGTGGCAACAAACAAATAAAAAGCCAAAAATAGTGGGTATAGTGGACAAAAAAAAAAGATTTGTCATTGAATAAAGATAGATTCCTATAAGGAATTGAGAAAGTAGTGAGAAAGGAAAGATCATAATATACATTCAGATGGCTCTTTTAAAGATATCAGTAATTTCCCCCTTCCCCTGCCATAGTATATTTGCTGCTACACCTACCTTAATATGAAGTTAGAAGTGCTCTTGATAGGAGTGAATATTTTGTTGAATTATTTATTTGTTGATTACTTGTATACTTAAATCTTTGAGTAAAACTGTGCATCACAAAGTGATCAACATGTTTAAAGTGCGGTGAATGAGATAGAGAATAACAGTAAACAAGACTATAGGGGGTGAACAGTGTTGATAGCAGTACCCATCATGGCTGATACTGTAAGGATGCATCCTGGGAATATCAATTCAAATAGGCTGGGGAGAAATAGATCAACATCTGAACAGTTGAAAACTCCAAAGTTATGCCATGAAGTTTTGGTTCTTTGGAATTAATACCAATTTTGATTTGCCAGCTATGGTTACTATAAACTAAATATAGAAATTTCTACATTACTGAATACATGAAACATACAATTTAAATTCTAAGTCTGAATGTCATTGATACATAGTGATGTTTATCTGGAATATAAAATTGGAAGAACAATGATCAAGTCCCAATTTTTCTACTTACTAATGTGTAAGTCGATTTGGGCAAGTTAATTTCTATACAAATTGTTTTACCAAAATAATTGAATAATAATGTTGCTTTATTTTCACAGTTGTATTGTAAGGATTAGTTCCTCTATATTCCCTCCAGGTCTTTGTGATTTTTTTTAAAAAAGCACATTAGTTACTAGAGAACGATACAGATAAGGGTAAAATTTTACATATATTTTAGACCCACTTAACAATTTTAAGTGGATATTTGTACAAAAAGGGTTTTGAAATTTCTTATGGAATATAAGCAGTTTTAAACTTGTAAACAACCTTTTCTAACTTTGAGGATATGTGAGCTCTTAATGAATATTTGTTGAATGCACAAATAAGTAAATACTTCATTTTTGTGGTGATCACTAAGACCTCTATTAACAGGTGATTCATAACCACTGTCCAAATACCATGTTAATAAAGTTGAGCTTACTGCCTGCCACAAAGGGCATCAATCTAATAGAACATTACTTGATTTATCTAGGAAGCGTAGCCAAATATTAAGTACACAAACACAGGTAAGTATCACCGAGTCTCAAGGTGGTAAGCAAATTGTAATACTTTTCCCGTAGTATAATACTGCACATGAGTACATTTGTATTATGAGGCAGCGGTATCAATGGCCTTGTCTATTATGTTAATGCTTAAATCTCCATTGTAAGGTGCCTGTGCATGAGGGAAAGGTGTTGGTTTTAATTCTAAAATAACATATACAATCCATTATTCTTCATTAAAAAACTTTCAATCATAATTAGTGAAAATTTCCTAAAATAACAAAAAACAAGAGATTTTAATGCTTATATTTTATTGAAAATATATCAAAATTTCAAAATATTTCCCCAGATTTTGCTATTTCATATATTTGATAAAAGAGTGTAAATGCAAAATTCCTGCTATTGACTAAAATAATTAATTTTCCAGCATCATAAAGCTGATGCCACATTCAAAAAGTTTTGCTACATTAGTTGGAAAACTTCAGGCGCTAGTGACCTGTCCATCCTATACTTAGTTTCCTGAGGATATGGTTCGAAGCCATCTCATCAATCACCCGCCAATGTTTTCTTCACTCACACATATCCTATTTACTTTATGAGTTCATTCGTGAAAGGTCTTTATCTCACTGGTTGCAGAAAAAGAAATTTCTAGAATAGTTTTCCAAAATTTTAATGTGTTTTGCTACTTCTCTTTAAGTCATTTTACATCCTCAAGAATGATGTTGAAATGGCTGACTGCTTCTCTTGCTGTTGAAAGCTGAAATGCCAAGGTCACGGCAAGCTCTACTTAGTCCAAGATATATTGGCACTTGTTGTCACTCTGCAGCATGCTTCTCGCCAGGAGGTTGGCAGGGTATTACTGGAGAATTTTCTTCAGATAGCTTCACGGAAACGAAGGTTTATCATTATCATCCAGGATTCACTGCCTATATAGGACAAAATCAATGCGTAGGCTTAAGGTATCTCAAGGACTGTGACTCTACATGTCTTGGATTTTGTTTACTTACAGCAAGATATGAGTGTTTACTTTGTCTTTTCAGAGGCATTTTTATTTTAGATTTATCTCAAACAAAATTGTGGTCAGTTACAACTCTTTTTCATTCCAGTTGTACGGATAGTCTAGAACTGGAAATATACCACATTCCACTATCTAAAAATAAATTATCAAAGCCAACTATAACCTATAAAACATACCATTTATTGCATCTTTATAAAACTCTGTTTCTAAATATTCACAATTAATATAATTAATATTATTAAAACTCATATCGTAGCATGAAAATATTTTTGCCATATGAAGAGCTGGAGATATTTATTATTAGCTAGTTAATAGTGGCATTTGATAAGTAGGAAAAAGTTATAAGACACAATTGGCAATAGTATTTAACCTCTCAGCCTCCCTAAATTATTTGAAAAACATACTATACCCCCCCCCCCGCCCACACACACACACTGGAAAGTCAAACACAGTAGTTACACACTGCTTGTAAACATCATATATTTAAGAACACCCAAACTTTCTTTTACATGTATTTTTAAATGTATAAATATTAATTATTTAATGGTACTAGTGTTGTAAATTTTTATAATAAATTGAAATTCCATAAAAATAAAATTAGCAGATATTAAGGTGGATTACACATGAGATTTTTTAAATAAAGATTAAGTCAAACATAATTCCTTGTAAAATCACACAAAATTACCAATGAAGAGCATTATTTAAAACTGTTTTTGATCTGGGGGCCAGAGAGAAGGTACAGGTGGAAGGCCCTTGCATTCCTTTCAGCCAACATTATTACACGGTTTATTCTAATTAGGAATGTAGGCAGAAATCTGAAAGTAAGTTTTATAACATAAATGTCTCTATTCATACTCTTTTTTTAAAAAAATTATTAGAGAATCACTGTGATGTATAGTTACAAACTTATGAACTTTTATGTCTGCATTTCACTCATACTCTTCTTTTTAGACTTCTCTTGTGATTTAAAAAACTTTAACTGCAATTTTTGGCCATATATGTTAAGAAAAAGCCAATGTATATAAAAGCAAGTTGAATTGGAAAGAAATAATGTAAATGAATATTTTATTTTATCACTATATCACTGACATCTCGTTGTTCATCAATTTGCTTCAAGCGGGCACCAGTGACGTCTGTCTCTATTACACTCAGCCCTGAGATTTTAGCAGTCTCTCCTTACTCGTCTTTCCCAATGACTGGAGACTCTTTCAGCATCAGGAGAATGAGACCTATCATTACTGTTTTTGGCATATTGAACACGCCACAGGTAGCTTTGCAGGCTCTGCCATGTGGGCAGGATACTCTTGGTAGCTTGCTGGGCTCTCCTAGAGGTCTGTATGCATCTGTTACTGTATTTTATTTCATATTATTTTATTTTATTTTATTTTATATTTAAGTTAAAACATTTTAAGAAAGTATCACTTGTATCGCTTGTAGTCCCGTTGATCTTCGATTTGCTCGAGCGGGGACCAGTAACATCTCCATTTGTCCCTGCCGAGATCTAGTGTAGCCCAATGATACCTGCTCTCTCCAGGAACAGAAAGAGCCTCAAATCGTTCACTCAGAGATTTGACGAAGAAATCTGACCATCTAGTTGGTGGACAGCCACGAGGTCTTCTGACGTCCCATGGAATCCTGTCTGTAACAGCTCTAGTCCAACAGTCGTCTCTAAATCGAATTACATGACCGGCCCATCTGATTTTTGATGCCTTGGCAAACGAGACAGCATCCCTGATTTTTGACTGTCAACGGAGATCAGAACTCCGGATTCCTTCTCTCACTTGAGTGAGACATGATATTCCCAGCATAGCTCTTTCGATTACTCTTTGGGATACCCTAATAGCATTTTCATCCTGCTTGCATAGGGCCCAGGTCTCTGAGGCATATGTTAGTGCAGGAAGAATAGTGGAATCGAAAAGATGTGCCCGGAGTCAGAGGTTCTTCCAACCCAGACGCCCCACCCTACCCAAGATAAATACCTCACTGGCCGACCCCCACTACATCCATAACCCAGACACCGCCACCCTCCAGGTTGCTCTCCAGACACTTGGGCTGAACCTCACGCACGAGTGAAGCCCCGCAAAACCAGGTAAGCAGAACTTTGCGACCTTAGATCTAGGTTCAAGGAGACCTGGAAACAAGATCCTCTGTCTGCCTCCTCCAATCCCCGGCATCTGAGGGAGGGGTCCAACCCAGACGCCCCACCCTACCCAAGATAAATACCTCACTGGCCGACCCCCACTACATCCACTACACAGACACCGCCACCCTCCAGGTTGCTCTCCGGACCGCGCAGCCGCAAAGTGGCCGCTCGACACACCATAAAACTCTTAATACCTATTATTCCCATACCATACTTGATAGGGTTCAAATTTAGTGTGAACCATGGTAACACCTCTAAGGGCGATTGGAGGCTGCCGTAAAAGTCTCCATCCCTCTCGGAGAGCCTGGCAAGCTACTGAGAGTATTGAGCCCGCACGGCAGAGCCTAGCAAGCTACCCACTGTGTATTCGATATGCCAACAACAGTAAAAACAATTGGCCTCATTCATTTAAGAAAGTACGTCTTAAAAATGTGACTTGTTGTTATCCAAAGTCCAAGTCAAATATTGAAAAATATAGCCAATTTTATATAAATTTGATAGTTTGCTTAACTTTGAAATGTGATATGTATTTGGGGAAAAGTTAAATAAATCTTGATCTTCAAACTCTATCAAATTTAATGCAAAAATATGATATAATATTAGCCAGAATTCTGAGAAACAGTCACTCTCTCTCTCTTATTCTCTCTATCTCTATGTCTCCTCTGAATCTCTCTCTCTGAATCTCCCTCTCTCTGTCTCTCCCTTCTTCCCCCACTCTTTCATCTTTATTCAGCTAGCTCTTCACACATATGTGAGAAGAGATTCATTGTAGGAACTAGACCACACAGTTATGGAGAATGAGAGACCCATAATTTTCTATTTATAAGGAAAATCAGTAACAAAATTTATTATCATGAGTATGAAAGTTCAAGTCCCATGAAACGGATAATATAAATTTCAGTACATGCACAAAGGCCTGAGAACTGCAGAATGTTCTCGGCAGGGGGGTAGGACATTAGTTACTGAATTCCTGAATGTCCAGAACTAGGAGCTCTGCTTTGCATGGGCCAGACAAGATAGAAGTTGCAATTCCCAGTGAAAAATGCTCCTTCTTCTGTCCTTGTGTTCTGTTTAGGTCCCCAATGGATTGCACTATGCCCACCTATATGACTCATTTACATCTTCTTTACTCAGTCTACAGAATCACGTGTTAATCTTTTCCAGAAATACCCCTATAGACATATCTGGAAATAATGTTTATCACATGTTCAGACTTGCCTACCCAGTGAAATTGACAGATAAAATTAACTAGTATAGACATACATTGAGAGAAAACAGAAATGTTTAAAGAAAATATATTTATACTTTAGTATCATATTGTTTCAAATAACAAATGAATATTCATAGTGAAATGAACAATGTTTATGACATGAGGTTAATATTTGAGAGATATTTTTGGTTTCTTTAGATTATATAGCTAGGCTATTTCATAGAATATATCATTTAATATTTATTATATTTGGTTAATTTTTATGAATGAATATTAAATGAAGGTTTTATATAATTAGTTATACAATAACTCTAATATCACATTATTTATATTTGATTAAATTAAAATATATTTTTAAAATATTGTGTGGAGAATGTTCTGAAAAGGATCCTACCAATTCTTCAGAGTCAGTTCTCCTCAGATAGTATTTCAATGCAAGTGAATAATTTACTGAAAATAGCTATTATTTTTCTTGGAGAAATTATCCAATGTAAATATATTACCTATATTTAAAAATTGGAAGAATCCCAAGTTTTTTGTGTTTTACCATATGATAAACTCTTACATAATAATATTTTAAAAATATAGTAGCAATTCTATTTCATTTGTTTTCTGTTATGACTTCCGAAAGTTACTTTCACTGCCACTCTTGGAATTCACTTACTCTCTTGAATAATTACTCAATTTTTCCTATCAATTACTTGTGTAATTTCCACACATATCACATGCAGAGGCCAGGTAAAGTAACTGGGAAGTCCAAATTTTGGCCATGACAGATGCCCAAGTGGTTTGCAGTGCTGTATTCTGATGAGATCCTAATGGATCCTGATCCCATACTGTAAATCTCGGTATTACTTGGGTGGTGGTGTGAAGGACATACTCTGATTCCTGAAGAAAACAGCAGCTTCTCACAAGCTGAAGCTTGACAGGAGCTAAAAAGACTCCTGTTGAGCCCATTGTGTAATTAGAATCTTGTGTACATGTTTGTTTCTTTAAAAAAAATTATTAGTTGAGGACTGGAATGATAGAACAGCAGGTAGAGTGTTTCCCTTGCACGTGGTCCATCCGGGTTCAAGTCTTCTGTCCCTCTCAGAGAGCCCGGCAAGCTATCCGAAGTATCCCGCCAGCACGGCAGAGTCTGGCAAGCTACCCGTGGCATATTTGATCTAAGTCTTGATATAAAAATAAGTCTCACAATGGAGACGTTACCGGTGCCCGCTCAAAAAAAATCGATGAACAATGGACTACAGTGCTACAGTGCTACAGTACCCATGGGTGACTGGGGAGATAGTTCAGGGTACACGTCCATATACAGATTTTTATTCCCAATACTGATAGGCCCCGAGCACCTCAGGGTATAACCATGGAGATCACAAAACAAGAGGCTCCTGGTGGTGCTCAAAAAGCAGAGTAGGAGAGACAACACATCCTTTGGCCCTGTCGTTGAACTAATATCTGAGTGGCTGAGCACTAACAGAAGGGCCTCCAGGTACTGACAACACCAACTCGAGAGGCCCCTCAAAAGTGTTTCTTACCCTTGAGGCACATTATAACCCTCACCTTTATGTTGTCGTAACTCGAACTTCATAAGGTGCATACCCGCAGTTACAAAGGATGCTCAAAATGATACCATGACAAATTGGTTGAGTGTCACAACCAGCTTTAGAATATATCATTCCTGCTTGGGACTATAGTCTGAGAAAAGTAGGAGTTCTGGCAGAAAATAGAGAAGGATCAATAATTCATAGAAATAAAATATATAATTTGTTATGTACAATTGATTCTGACAATACCGGTAATACCCTAGCACACAGTACTGAATGCAGTTATATAAACCTTGTTCACCTAGTGAATTGCTAAACAATAATTTATCAGTATACCCAAAAATTATTCTATAAAGATCATGTCAAATTATGTCCACATTTCAAACTATTCTATAAAATATGAACAAAATGTGATTTGTTTTATGCTGCTAAATAGAATTCACACCAAATTATGGAGATTATGGACAGTGGGAATTTCTGTTGAATTAAGGTAATTTCTGTTTATGAAGATTGATTTAAGATTTCTCAGATTGCTATTTTCAACCCCTCATCTTTTGATAAAATGATGTGCATTTTTATAGCAAATTTTATGAACAAATCTTTTAGTGCTATCCACTGAAATTGGAAACACATACATGACTAATGCTTATATGACCGTTCAATTCTAATTGGATTTTCCTGTCTACTGTTAGACATACAAATGAGCTTTTCTGCTTCACTCTAAGAAAAAAACAAGTTTAATTTTTAAAGGCCAACATTTATTAAATCTGATTTATTAAAAAATCTGAAAATGATTGTATATTTTTAAAGAAACCAAGCTATTTTTTAAGTGTCAGGTGCTCGTGATGCATATTAAAATGAGATAATTATTGGCATCATAAATTTATATGATGTATTTCTAAGTAAGCATTTAATTATATCAGCTCAAGGACAATTTTAAGTTCCATATAATCTGTAGATTATAGGAGCAATAAATAGATAGCTTCCACAGATGAGGTGACATTTTAGCCAATGAGGTATTGGATGCTGAACAGCATGACATTTCTGCCTTCTGTTAAGATCAAAGTGACAACTATGTCCTTTCATCTGGATTTACAGACTATTGGTAGGTGATGATCCTTAACTTCTATGCATTATTTACGCTGAAAAGAAAAGTGCCCATAAATAGTTGAAGGAATGACTTTACTGTGGAAAATACACCTGAATTTGCATTGAATGTCCTGAAAGAAACTTGATGTTTGATCATTTCCAGTTTAATTATAATCATATAAACCACAATATTATTGCACACTGCCACTACCAAATTCCATGCAATATAACTGCAGTTTCATTGATTAATATCCCAAAATTTGGTATCGAAGGACTTTGGGGTGTGACAGAATGTTACACTGTAACTCCCCAGTAAAACACACCTCGATTAGTCTTCAACCCAGTTTGGCTATATAATCTGTAGATAATAGATTATGACAAACTATGATGCTGCACAAGTTCAGAACGTTTAAGTATTAAGAAATTCTGCAATATTTTAGGAAAGTTTGGTGCACAGAAGTCCAAGTCTCTGAAGCAATCACGTTTTGAGAAGCTGCCACATAGCTGAGAGTTACATGAAGAGACCCATATGAGAGGTAATGGAAGACCCATATAGGTCAGAGCAAAATCTCTCCCTGACTGAGCATCCTGTGTGAAGTCCCAAACCAATACCGTACACCAGATTGCAATTATTTTGGTAGTGCCACATTGCACATGGAACCTGGCCAGCCCCTAGGTATCCAAAGGGCTCTGCTAGCACATCAGATGTGTGACTAATTCTAGCATCCTAGACTGACTCTGTGTCACACAGAAATGATCTTTATCTTATCCTTTAGCTTTGGTATCAAATCCTTAATCAACAAATCATGAGCCAACACAAGCTTGAAGTTACCTCATGTTGAATAATTTCTCATATGGATTACTTTTCCCAAGACTGTCAACAAAAAAACCCAGTAGACAAAGGGACTTAACAGAAATTCATTTTATTTTGTATCTAGGTTTCCATGATTAAAGGGTCCACAGTTTTGGTTTCTCCTAGATCTCTCTCCTATTGACTGGCATATTGTTATATTCTAACCCAGTTGTCTTTCCTGTGTAAGGACACGAAGAATAGACAGACAAGTTCTTAACTTTATAAAGAGTACCTAGTTTGTTGATAGTTTAATTTTTGTCCATGTCCTTGCTCTGTCAATTATTATTAGAAAATTTAAATTGTAAAATTATTTTCTCTTTGCATGTGTTTGTTTGTTTTTCATTTTGGCTAAGTGGTCATCTATAGATCAAGTGCTGTCCCTGCCCTGGTGCTCTTGGTTCTTTCCTGGTGCTCTCCAGGGACAGTATGCAATGCCAGGGACAGAACCCCTCCAAGCACTCAGGCCCTCCTTGGCAATTTTGTCAGTTTTTATGCTGCATGCATTTTGATGATATCTTGTGCAAACATGTTTACAATTATTACATTTGATAATTACATCTAACACACCTTATGAGTTTTTTCTTTAAATATTTTATTTTATAATTCTTACTTGCATGGTTTTGATATTAAAACTTTATTAATTCTAGTCAATAATTCTCCTAAAAAGATGCTTCTATCCCCAAATACACACTTCTAGTTTCTTCTAAGCATTTCTTTTTTTCTTCAATATTTTGCCATTTTAGTATCAAGTGCCTCAGTGTGTGTGTGGGAGATTTCTCCTATTTATTTGCTGTACCTTTACCTTGTGATTGATATTGAAAAGTTCCCAGTCAATTATTACTTCAAATATTTAATCTTTTCCTGTTTCTGATATTCTAATTCTGTATGTATTAACTGTCTTAGAAACATGTAATTGAATGTACTTTTATCTTTTTATTTTTTCACCCTTTGCATTTCATTTCGGAAATCATTTCTTTTAACCCTCTAGCACGTTGTCTAATTCTTCTCTCAATCATACATAATCTGAGAAAAACGAGTTTTATGTAAGGTTTTATGACAATGCCAAGATTAGAGTTTATTTATTTATTTATTTGTTTATTTATTTATTCATTTGCTCTGATTGGAGATAAATTTGGCTTGAAATGCCCATATTGCCTTCACTTTATCTTTATTGCTAATGTCAGGCCACTTTTGCAATACTCTTCAGAAGTAGTTTTTACCATGAAGCTTTTGCACTGCAATTGACATTTTAGAATTGTATATTGTGGCAGGTAATATGTATATAAACATTTTATAGCCTTGTAATTAATTCTTGTTTTTATAATTTAAGTTGTTTCCCTGTTTTATTCTTCAGAATATATCTCTTAAGAGAGTAATGTTGCCACGATAGTGAGAACAAGAAAGTCTGAAAGAGCTGGATAGGACAAATGTCTTTTCTCAGGTAGAATAATGCTTTGGAAAATATATTTTTGGATGATATTTCTTTGATGTAGACAATGCATTAGGTGCACATTATAAATAAATTACACTTTCACTTATAATGTCAAAGTCTCAGGGATTTTGCTGATTTTTCAAAAAAAAACTAGTCATGTTCTTACATGTTAAAATCCAAGCTCATTAGACATACCTTTTAATTGGATATCCAGAAATGTTCTACTTTCATGCTAGTCCACATCC
Organism: Sorex araneus; assembly: GCF_027595985.1. Lineage (NCBI taxonomy): Eukaryota > Metazoa > Chordata > Mammalia > Eulipotyphla > Soricidae > Sorex > Sorex araneus. The sequence goes on along the minus strand of NC_073308.1, from coordinate 24,869,396 downwards.
AGCCTTTGATGTTTCAAAATTACCATTTAACAGTATTCTATCGTCCCAGCCACTTATGGCCATGATTATAGACATAACCCTGGTTCTCTATATTTGCTTATCTAACCAAGTTTTCTAGTGACTGAAAGATGTAGATTCTAAGATTTATGACCTGAATAAAATTATGCATTTGTACAGGCCTTAATTCTTTTTTTTTTTTTTTTTTTTTTTGCTTTTCGGTCACACCCGGCGATGCTTAGGTGTTACTCCTGGCTCTGCACTCAGGAATTATTCCTGGCAGTGCTCAGGGGACCATATGGGATGCTGGGAATCAAACCTGGATCCGCCTCGTGCAAGGCAAACGCCCTACCCGCTGTGCTATCGATCCAGCCCCAGACCTTAATTCTTATACTTGTCAGTCATTCAAGGCAAATTTTACTTCAGTCACCTATTAAACAAAAAAAGTAGTGCCGTGGTTTGAATAGTATCGATAGTACAGGTGAGTACCTAATGTCATCCTTGTTAGTTAGAGACACTCTTGGAGTTTTATGATAAACAAATCCCCATGGTATTGGAATATTTTAAATCATATTTGAAAGTGATGATAGCTGTCTTTTCAATTTTTGAATTAAGAAATATGAGGATTTTATCAAAACCTCGGCTTATGGGGCCAAAGTGATAATACAGTAGGCTGGGTGCTTGTCTTGTATGCAGCCAACTCAATTTGATCCCCAGGGTCCTATGTGGTTCCCAAAACCCACCAAAAATAAACTATGAGCCCAGGCAGGTGTAAGCCTTAAGCAATGCTGAGTGTGAGCCAAAACCAAAGCAACAATGACCAAAAAGCACTCAATTTATATATTATCCCATAGGAAGTATCCTGCTGCATTTTCATACATATTTAATATTCAATGTTTTAGTTATTACAGTGTCTTCTATTACTCCTACTAAGCTGATCTTATCTTCCTCTATTTATAATTTCCTTTTGTTGGTTAGGATTACTATACACAATTTTTTCTTTAATATAATTGATTCATCTGTATTTACATCTCTTAAATGACTGACTCATTATATATAGGATAGTAGCAGCTTATTGGTAACATTAAATTTTTCTTCCATTTAAGAAACATATAATATACTGTAGAAATACAAGGATCTCTAATCATAGAATAAACTATTTAAAGTCAAGTTATGTCACTACTTTACTGATAGGAAAACATAGTCTATCTCCTCTATTTGGAGAATATAATCAAATCTACAGTGTTTTTGATTGACCTCTATAAAACAACTCTTCTCACCCTTACATAATTTTATACAGGTTAGATATTAGATATAGCATACTAAAACACCCAAAGGACTAAGAAAATGCACACTGAGGAGAAAATATTGTAAAAATATTTTCAAAAACATTTTAAATTGAAATACACAATTATCATTAAGTAAAATTGGCGGAAAAAGAGAATATAGAATCCACGGAGCAGAGAAACAGAGAAAAATGGTTACAAAACTCTCAAGAATAACAGTCATGCAGCAAGTTGAGAGAGCCTCTTTCTTAAAGTGAAGCAATTAAATTGGTCTTCTGAACAGCTAAGGTGTGCCTTCATGATATTCTGATTTCTAACGAAGAGCTTAAAATATACTGGTGATTGATACTTACTCCAGAATTAGTTTTTCATTCTGCATAAAAGTAGAAATTTTACATTCATAAATGTTCACTTACCTCATTTCCAAAATCCCAGTCAGGCATATGACTCTTTAATCAATGACATTCAACCGGAGTGATATGTACAGTACAGTTTCCAGGCCATACTTTATCTTTTATGTTTTTTGCAAATCACTTATAATTTTTATTACATAGAAATATGTCAGTTTGCATCTGCTTCAGATGCTATAAAGATTTGGAAGTAGCTTCATATATCTGGAAGTGTAGAAGCTTCAATCCTTGGACTACCAGTTCTAGTGTCATCCCACTATCAAAATGGCACTTTCCTACGCATTTCTCTCATCTTCTTCCCCTTTTCTTCTGGCTACTATTATATTCTTAATGGTATAAGACTTCTTTGCATTGCACTTTACCAGTTAATTTTCTTTGGCTATTAGTATAGGATCTATGAGTGAAACTAATTAACCGTTGTCTATCATTTCTCAAACCAGTATTACTTCACTTAGTAAATTCCCCCAGGTTATTCCTGTTACCACAAAAAGACAGGATTTTACTTCTTTTAGTAGCATAGAGGTATCCCATTGAGATAATAAATCCTAACTTCTTTGTTCTTTCATATTGCAATGAACATTTTGGTTGAGCCTTATATTACTACCATGAATAGTGTTGCTTGTGGCTGTATAGGTACAGTATTTGAATTTTACTATTTTTGTTAATTAGGAGTCATGTTGCTGGGTTGTATGATGATTCCATTTTTTTTTTCAGGGTAGAGGTATTGTTTGGTTCACACTGCAGTGCTCATGTACTTCTGGCTAAGGGATCACTCCTGGCAGTCCACAGTAGACCATATGCAGTGCCAGGGATCTAAGTGTCATTTCCCTCATGCAATCTAGATGCCTTAATCCTCATGCCATCCCTTTAAATCCAGTTTGTCATTTTTAAAATAATTCATATTATTTTCTACGAGGCTGCATCAATTTATATTCTTACCATCGGTGTCCAAAAATTCTTATTTCCACACCCTTAACATGAGTTTTCAGACCTTTTAGTATAAGCAGTTCCTGATTATGTGAGGGACTCTCTTTGTTGTTTTAATTCGAATTTCCCTATTCTAAATGCTAAGTGATGTGGAAGAAAGTTTATCAGCCTTTGTGTGTCCCTTGTGACACCTTGGGAAAGTGCTTCTTCAGGTCATTGCCCAGATTTTGATGGAGTTGTCTGTTTATTTTGTTCTTAAATTGTGTGATTTTTTTTATATAAACTTTTAAAACTAACCTTTTGTTGGATATAAGATATGCACATATATTCTCCAAACTTTTTAATCTACATTCTTTTGCTATGCAAAATTCTTTTGTGTGTGAGGGGGTGTATTTCATATAGTTTGTTTCATTGTTGTTTTTCTTGTAGCTGAGTCAAAAAAAATAGCTAAAGTAAAATTTTAGGCGTTTAGTGCCTATTTTCTGTATATTTTATGAATTTCAATTTTTATAATAAGTTTACAGTCTATCTGGGAATAATTTTATCTGTGCAATTAGTGATCTATTTTAATCTTTTTTTCCTGTTTCAATTTAATTTATCCAATACCATTTGCTGAAAATGTTTTAATTTCTCTTACACAGTCTTGGTTTTGTGTTAATTAAATTACAAGTTCATCAGCTACAACAAAGGCACAATAGTAATGGCTCAAACAGTAGGAGTTTCCCATGTACATATGTATTAACTTATGAGTTCTATATTCTATATCAGTGGTCTGTATATTTGATTTTGTTTTACCATGAGGCTGTTTTAATTGCAACCTTATATTGTTGTGTAGTTTCAAATCAGATAGTGTTATGCCTGCATAGATCTTCCTCTTAGGATTAATTTAGCTATTAGTTTTTTAGTTCTAATAAAAATTTGAAAACTTTTATTTCTATTTCCATGAAAATTTACATTAGAATTTTATAGATTGCTTTGAATATGTAAATTTTGATAAGAATTTAAACATGATATATTGATTCTGATCCTTGAACGTGGGATATCATTTCATTTTTTTTCTAGACTTACAATGCATTTGATAGACTTCCTTTCCTGATTTTGTTTACACTACAGACTTGTGGTAATCCTTAAGTACTCTGGCTAACCAAATGTCCTCTGGAGATAACATGATTCGCATTACATAAAATATAGTTTCTTTCTGCTTTCTGTTTAGGAAAACTTTCCTTGATAGAATATTTTCTGCTATGTTTCACAAGTATGACTTATTTCGTGTTAAAAAAAAGACAATTTCCCATGTTACATTCCTGCAAGATGAAAGAATGGAAGAATTCTAAAGACTACTTTATATTATTATTAGGCACTATTTGATAGAAGCTATGTACATAGTCACCTAAATCAACCAGTACACTAGTATCTGCTATGACAACTGCACACAGAAAGAATCTCCTAATGTTTGAGCCATTATTATTGTGTCTTTGTTGTAGCTGATGAACTTATAATTTAATGAACATGTCAGTACTGTGCTTTACAGGAGTGTCATGATGAAACTCTGTTGAAGCAGAGTCTACCGTGGCCAGTGAGATAGTACAGGATCCACTTACCTTACATCCCACTCAATCCAACCAAATCCTTGACACCACTGATGGTTCCCTTAGATCTGCCAGCTTTTACTCCTTAATAAAGCTGGGAATAAGCCATGAGCACAACTGGATGTGACCCCCAAAAGAAGTGATCCTTGAGCAACACCAGGCTTAAATATGTACAACTGCCTAGTAGAATTTACAATCAAACACTACGGTATTAAAATATTTGTAGTCAGGTGATGTGTTTGGGCTAAGTATAAATCTTTAGAAATTATATCAGTGATTTTAAGTATAGTTTCATTCAAAGCTCTTAATACATATTAATAATAAATAGCATTCCAGAAGGTCTGATCTATTCATATCCTCACCAGTTTTATAAAGGATGTTCACTGGATCAAGCACATGGAGGGCATCTAAGTGGGAGAACAAGGAGGTTTATTATACCAGTTAATCTGAGTGGCAGGTCTAGGCTAGGCAAGGACCTGCGTCCTTATACAAAGCTTATGGACCCAAGAGCAATCTTATCATTACTTTGCTTTGTACTCAAGCCATATGGGGTATGTACATAACGGTACCTAATCAGTATGGCTACAGTGAGTTTCCTTCACTTAGAACATGAAGATTCATCCAAGGTGCAGTTTTCTACCAACAAGCAAAATCATCTCTGCAGAGTATATGCTATGAATCAATTATAAGATCAAAGATACATATGATAAATTTCCACCATAACATCAGCAGCATCTAAATATTTACATAACTGCATAAATGTTAACATTGATTTTTTCTCTTGCATCACCCTCTATTTTCTGCCTTTCCTCTCCAAGTGTTACCCCAACTATATATAATACAATAAAATATATAATAATAAAATTAATGACTTTATATTTACATTCTATTTCTTGATTATTTTGCTCATGTATTATTACTCAAAAAATTTGTGTTTTATAAAATGTAGCATTTTTTGAAAATTATATCAAGAATTTGAATCTAGATATAGCCCGTATCTTTTGCAGGTTTTTAGGATGCAAACATGCAACCTTCGCCTAAGCTTTCATTCTTACAAGTTTATCTCCGCCAATGTCCTATTTATCTCATGGTCTTGTTTGCCACCTGGATACATGTGTACCTAAAACTGCATGAATTTGCAACATCACAAGTCATTTTCTCTAAGAACAGGAGGCAATCAAAAAGTTTGTCCATCAGAATGATGGGATGAAAGCTTCTTAACTTCTCAGCCTGTGCCGTGACCAAGCTTGCTGTCAAAAGCAGCTGAAGGAAGTCAGCACAGGCCTGATTGAGCAGCTGGGAAATGTTAATTGAAGTTAATTGCTGATTGGAGACTGGCAATTACTAATTATTCTCACCTGTACAAATTGGCCTATAAAAAAACGTGAAGAAAGTTAAGTGGAAGGATACAATTTAATAGCCTCTTACAGTGAGTCTTAGACCAGAGAAAGTAAATATTTTGAAGCCATGGGATGAGAGAAGAGAAAGGCAACGGTAAACTTCAGCACTTTTACTTAATGCTATATTAGCTGCATCCACAATTATCTTTGCCTTTAGGGTATACCTTTGTTTTTAGTGCACAAACTTGTCCCACTTATGTGCTTAGTTAAAGAAAATTACCCTTCTCAAAGTACCAAAGAACCTATGAGAGCTTTTTAAACTGCATCTGAGAAAATGCAGTTCTAAAAGAGAAATTATCAAAGGTTTTATCTGAGATACTTTTTTAAAAAAAATTTTATTGAATCACCATGTGAAAAGTTACAAAGCTTTCAGGCTTAAGTCTCAGTCATACAATGATCAAATACCCATCCCTTCACCAGTGCACATCTTCCACCACCAAGAACCCCAGTATACCTCCCCTCCCACCTCCACCCCTCACCTGTGTAGCTGATGATTTTCATTTTACTCTCTCTTTACTTTGATTACATTCAATATTTCAACAGAAAACTCACTATTATTATTATGAATTTCCCCCCCAACAATCAGACCTGGGAACACCTTTAAAGGTGATTAGAAGCCACCCCAAAAGCATCCGTCCCTCTCAAAGAGCCCGGCAAGCTACCAAGAGTATCCTGCCAGCACAGCAAAGCCTGACAAGCTACACATGGCATACATGATATGCCAAAAACAGTAACCACAATGGTCCTCATTCCCCTGATCCTGAAGGAGGCCCCAATGTGCCATCAGGCTACACTAGCATGCAACAGGGGAGAATGGAGATGTTACTGGCACCTGCTCGAGAATATCAATAAACAACGGAATGACAGTAATACAGTGATCTTATGTATTAAAATTTGTCTTATTTAAATGTAAATGCACTCATTTATTGGTTTGATTAATACACCTGATGATTCTTATTGGCATTAGATTTGATAGATTATTTTCTTGTCTATATTTGAGGACCATAATTCATGCAGAATTCAGGTATTTTCTACAGAGATTCTAAAAAACCTGACTTAAGAACCCATCTCATGAAAATTTTGTGATTTGCTTCTTCTAGAAATTTCAGGGAACTATTCAAAAGAGATTTAAAAAACGTAAATTTCATACTCCCCAAACAATACAGAAAGGATATGAATGTTGATCTTCTATTTGTTTATGAACTATCCAAAAATTATTATTTGTTCCTTTATCATCTGGGCATTTTTATCTAGTTCACCTTTTACTCTAATGATGTAGCCTTTTGAGAAAGCTGAATTTATAGAAAATGATTTAATCTTTAAATTGTATTTATGAAGCCAAGGACTTGAATCATTTCCTTCAGTTCTGGTGAATAAAAAGCCTCTTGGTAACTCTAATAATTAACTACACATTTGCAGAGAGTTTCAACAGATGCAACCTAAGTGTGAGTTTAATAAAATATTGCACACCTTTAATTTTTGATTCTTTATTATTATATTTTAAGTTTAGATGTGAAAGAAGTTGTTTAATGTTTTATTGAATGGCCTATCAATCCATTTTAAACTGGATGATATTTATTTTATGATAGGACAGTTTTAAACAAACATTTTCAAAAATCCTATTTAAACACATATTTCAAGATTGTAGTGAAGGAAATGGCTTTGATCTTCTTCCAGTCATACAGAAAAGGAACATACAAGAATAATACGCAAAGCAAATCTTCTTTAGCTTAATTCCACATTATATTTAAACTTATCGATCATTTCAATTCTTAAATATACAATAAAATTTTAAATTTTATTAGATAATATTTACTAAATGCAAGCCATATTTGGAAAACATAAATTTTAACTTTGTGTTGACATAAAATGTAAATTATTTATGAAAAATAATTTTATACTATATGAAGAAGAGTTCTCTACTTCAAGTTACATTTTCTGAGCATAATCTATTATGATGTGAAGACCTGGAAAATAATAAGGTGATCAAAATATTTTTATCTTACACATATAGTCAAGAAATATACAGATGTTTTGAGTACAACATGCAAAAGTGAAGTGAGGGGCCGGAGCGATAGCACAGTGGGTAGGGCGTTTGCCTTGCACGCGGCCGACCTGGGTTCGATCCCTGGCATCCCATATGGTCCTCCAAGCACCGCCAGGAGTAATTCCTGAGTGCAAAGTCAGGAGTAACCCCTGAGCATCGCTGGGTGTGACCCCCAAAAAAAAACCAAAAAAAAAAAAAAACTAAAGTGATAATTTAGGCAAAATTACACCAGGGTAAAGTTGTACCTCCAAAGAACATTAGATGTTGGATAGAGCAAAAAACATTCAGAAGTATCAAAATAGATGGCAAACATTTAAGAGTAAGACCAGTAAACCCTTGTCTGAAATGAAATCAGTCTTTGTTACGTCAAATGGCAGAAGAGAAGCACTTGGATGATCATTATGCAATAACAAATTTTCTTTAAACAAAAGAAAAATCATTGGCCAAACCAAAAGATGTGGCACAAAAGCCTAATAACTGATTTCTTTTAGATACAACCAAAGCTGAATTATTAGCATAAATACATTGACACAAAGGGTTTCACTGAGCTAGAAAAATATATATATATGTATTATGATGTTACATGAGTTTTATAATCGTTAATAATGTTTGATAAAACCATTTCTATGGAAAATTAGTAGACTCTAATGCAGGTAACTAATACAATATTGAACAAGAGTTTACCCAGAAAGAACTCCAACTATGTTTATTTAGTGAGTGTGAAACACCCTCGTGTAATCTGGGAGGGACTGTGAGCATCTCACCAGGGTTAGCCTCTACTGGTATGCATGACCCAAAGCAAGTTAAACAATTATTTGAATGGTTTTGATGTTTATTATAACTTTGTTTTATGTGGTTTAGAAGCATCGAGTAGCATATGGATTATATTTCCATTAGAGACTACTCTGTGGAATTTGTCTCTTCTCTTATTCATTTACCTCTTCTTCTTAATGAAATTATTCATCTGAAAGATCAAATTGTCTTTATCATACTTAAAAGTAATCTAAAAATTCTACTAATATAAAAATATTTTTATAACAAAAAACTTTAAATATTGCAGGATCTCTTCGAATGCTCAGCTAAATTTTATATAGGGTTACCTTTATTCTTATTCCATACCACTATTACTTTTTTTAGTAGTGTGTTTTTAACCCTATTTATCCATAGAAACTTTCACCATGAAATTGTTTATCTAATGATAGCTAATATTGAAATGTTTAGGCTTTTACCTTTAGCTTTACATTGTTTTACCGAAATAATTAATCTTTCTGAAATTCCTTTTTCTTTTATTATATGCCAATTTGTATTGCCTTGCATGTGGCCAACCAGGGTTTGATTCCATAGAACTTTAGATAGACCCCTGAGCAAGACCGGGAATGATCTCTGAGCAAAGCCAAGAGTAAACCCTGACTACATTGGAATACGGCCTCAGAATCCTCCAAATAATAATACTAAGAAAATGCATTATGCATATTTGCATGTATGAATTCATGCACATCCAGGAACCACTGTGTCCTTATACATACTAAGCAGAATTCTAAAAAAACTAAAATGTAAAAAGAAATAAAACTAAAATTCTAAAAAACTCAATCATAGAATTTCTGTGAAGTAGATTTAGATTGGACTGGAAGATAGCACAGCAGGTAGGGCATTTGCCTTGCACACAGCTGACCCAGGTTTAAGTCTTCAGTCCCTCTCGGAGAGCCTGGAATGCTACCCGGAGTATTCTGCCCACACAGCAAATCCTGGCAAGCTACCTGTGGCATATTCGATAAGCCAAAAATAGTAACAAGTCTCACAACGGAGACATTATTGGTGCTGCTTGAGCAAATCAACGAACAACACAAGAACAGTGCTACAGTGCTACAGATTTAGATTGTTGCAATGCTTTAAGCAGTGGAAGCTGGGGCCTCTTCATAACACATATTTACTTCTATATATACGACTCTGTTTGCAAATAAATTGAACTGTGAGATCTTTCTTGTCTTGATTCTTCTGGTAATAAAAATCAACAGTCTCTTTCAAGTGATGTGCCAGTCATCCCCACAAATGGTACAATCGTTTCTTTACCTGTATATCTAGTTAAGTCTTTTGCCAAAAAGATGGACTCTGATCATTCACATGGGTTACATTCAAAGGTTGTGAGTTAAACACCATTTGAACTATATTATCTGCCTTGGCCAGTACAATGCTAGCCAATTGTTTTCATAATTGATATAAATAGGTTTGTTTAAAGTAGTAGTTTGGTTTCTGAAGAAAGTAAAGGAATAGCCCCAAGACTAATGCTTTCAATTGGCAAATTGATTTTGTGAATCTGACTCCACTATTACTCCATAATATAAAATATCAAATATAACGAATTGAGCATGGTGGCTAATATTTAAAATATTTAATGCTATAAGGATGATGTAAAATTAGAAAACTAAGAGAAAAATAAATAATATGTGATTACACATTTTAAAGGTTTACCATATATTTAAAATATTTATATTATGCATCTTTGTAATATTTATATACTTTTTTTTCTTTTTGAGTCACACCCAGCGAAGTGCAGTGGTTACTCCTGGCTCTGCACTCAGGAATTACTTCTGATGGTACTTGGGGGATAATATGGGATGCTAGGGATCAAACCAGGGTCAACCGTGTGAACGGCAAATGCCCTGCTGTACTATTGCTCTGGCCCCTATATACTTAAAATATATAATGAAAATTTTATGTTGAATTTATTAGATTATGTTCCTCCTTTTTCTTCAACATTTTCAAAATCATAATTATAAATAGGCATTATATAATCATGTCTAAATGATTTATATTTCACTAAAAGACAGGATAAATTTCAATATATACTTGAAAAGTATTATCCTAATATTTTTTTATTATATCAGTCATGCATTTGTATATTTTCTAAGAATATTTCTCAAAGAGAATTGTTACCAGGTATAAATACTTTGGCAGAGAGGAATAAGAATATCAACATATATATGATGGATTTCCTTAAGTTTTAGTTATTTTAACACATCAGTTTATAGTGTTTTAAAATGAAGAGGCATAATGACTAAATTATGTGAATGTGTAGTATTTTGAAATATCTACTATCTCTGGAAAAAGGAAATATATCATGAAATCATATGAGTGAGTGCTTGAAGCTTTCTGTACCAAAACTTCAAAATAAAATGAATGATTTATGGTCTCTAGAAAAAATGCCATTTTTAGATTTGAGATGTCACTTATGCTTTGCTGTTCATTTAATTTGCTGCTCTCTTTTTCACTGGGATACATTATTCTTCTTACCTCAACCTCCCATAAATTTCATGGTTTTATGTCACCAACTCAAGTAGTTTCACAACCCTATGGGAATATCTTATTTAAAAATATGTTCCAAGGAAACTGCTGAGTTTACTTGCATTATTTTATGCTGGAATTTATGTTAAAATACTTAGCAATTTTCCCTTAAATATTTAAAATTAGACTTTAAAACTTACATTTTCTGTATAAAATAATTATTTTCCTCAATTTGCATACTGAAAGTATTGACACCATTCTTAGTTCATTTTAGTTCATTTTCTTAAAGTTATATATCTGAAAAATGCAAAATGTTCTCTTTTTTGGTCTACACATATAAAAATTTACTTATCAATGATCCTATTTTTGTTGCTATTTTTTGTTTTATTTTTAACAATTTTAGCTTGTGGATTCTACAAATTTTACCATCATATTGTTACTTTTTAAAATAGCACAGACACAGGTGTGATTTTTCCAAATGATCTAAAATGTAATAATGATAAAACTAGAACACCTTGTATTGTTTTTTGGCCTTGACAATCATGTGAAATAGAGCACTACAGAACTATAGAGGGTTTTGAAAAACATGATATTTTGAAAAGTTATTTTCAACATCGATTTTTTTAAAAATTAACCTAATGTTTTTTCATTTTAGCAATAGTTCTCCAAGGTAAATTGACTATTTATTAGAAATTCCTGAGTAAAGAATGCAAACTTCTTTACAGCCTGTTAGCAGTCATTGTAATTGTGAATATCAGAAATTAATAAGTATCACTTATCTGAGGGTCAAAATATTTTATATATTTTCACAACGAGTTAAAAGTCAAGTTTGGAGAGATAGTACAATGAGCAAAGTTGTTGCTTTGCATGTAGTGACCCCAGTATGATCCTGGCACTGAATAAGCTCCTCCCAGTACAACCAGAACTGATCCTTGAGCACAGAGTCAGGAATAAACCCTGAGAACAGCAGCCAGGTATAGTCCAACTTCTGAAAGAGAAAGAGACAGAGAGACAGAGAGACAGAGAGAGACAGAGACACAGAGAGACAGAGAGAGACAGAGACAGAGATAGAGGCAGAGAGAGAGAAAGCAAAAGAAAAACAGAGAGAATTGCAAGGAATTATAAGTCAAACATTATTTTAAACCCATAATTTCAGGGGAAAAAAATCACAAAATTCCCAATTAATCTTCACTGGAGTACTCAAGGGCAGAAATGTCCCTCAAAGCAGCCAATTCTACAAAGTAGAGTATTGGAACATCGGTAGAGGACCACACAGGGCCAACTCATTTTCATGAGGAACTGCCTCACCTTCGCATCTCCATTAGCCATAGACTTTAACTCTGATTGAGTTTTTCTAAGTTAACGATGGCTCAGTGTTGACTTATTGAAAATTATATCTGACAGCCTCCAGCCAAAATCCCTAATGGCTCTAGCCTCATTCCCAAACCAGGGAATCTCATGTAGTTTCCATTGTAAGGAATCGCGAATTTTCTACTAGCTTGTTCAGGGGTGAGAGAAAGTTTCATCAGCAAATTATAGCTTAGTGACCCAAATACCTTGAAATCTGAATTTGAAGTTGGGATAGAGATTAGAAGAAAGGAACCCAAGTCCGGGTTGGTCTTAATATTCAAATCAGACCCATCAAAAAATTGCCTTGATATTTTATTCCTAACTCCAAAATTAAGTTTAAGGTGGTTAAATATCTAGAGTTAAAAGTGATATTATTAGCTTTATAAAGCAATTACATGTACAATCATATAAAGTATTTTCTCTCTTATGTTCATTATGTAATTGCTGTCTTATATGTATAAAAATAGTATCTCACTTTCTGTCTTATAATTTATTATATAACATAGAATATAGGACTGGAGAGATACCACAGTGGGTAGTCGTTTGCCTTGCACATGGCCGACCTGGGTTTGATTCCTCTGTCCGTCTTGGAGAGCCCAGCAAGCTACCGAGAGTATCCCACCTGAATGGCAGAGCCTGGCAAGCTCCCCGTGGATATTCAATATGCCAAAAACAGTAACAAGTCTCACAATGGAGATGTTACTGGTGCCCGCTTGAGCAAATTGATGAATGATGGGCCGACAGTGCTGACAGTGCTATGGCAGTGTGGTGCTACATATAATATATACATATAATATAAATAATGATGCATTATTGTGTGTATATGTTTATCTCAGCTTATTGTCAAGGACTAAACTGACCTATTCTTAGGTTTCTGTTGAATGAAACATGTTTTGAACCATAACCATCAAAAAAGAAAATGAAAAGTAGAGGTTTGTTACTATAAAGCCTAGGTCAGCAACAAGCATTGGCTGCATTAGATTGTATGGGGGAGAATGGTGTTGGCTGAGAGAGAAACAGAGAGAGGAGGGGGCTAGAGGAGAGAGCTATAGTAGGACTCAGCGTGGGGCTTAGGACTTCATAGCCTGGTTCCCCAATGGGACATTCACGTTATAATAAAATTTATTTTGCTGAAGAAAAGAGACAAATGAAAACACAAATTAAAAAGTTAGTTACTACTGATCAGAGATCTCATCATGAAGGGTTGATAAAATAAAAGGTGTCTTTTATTGTGTGTGTTTGTTGTGTGTGTGTGTGTGTGTGTGTGATCTCTAAGTTCCTCTTGTACAGATATCTCTTCATCAAATTTGAATCAGTCAATTTTTTGAGACGAAATTAAAGGTCAACTCTGGGGGCTGGAGAGCGAGTACAGTAGACAAGGTGCTTGCCTTCCACAAGGATCTCCCACATTTAATCTCCAGCATATCATATAGTTTCCTGACCTCGGCCAGGAATGATCCCTAAGCACAGTGAGAAGTAAGCCCTGAGAACAGCCGGGTGTGATCCAACAACAAAAGCTATGATAAAAAGTCAACTCTCTAGGTTTTGTAATACAGTGATATATATATCACTGTATTACTGTGATCCCGTTGATCTATCTATCTATCTATCTATCTATCTATCTATCTATCTATCTATCTATCTACACATATATATAATATGCTACATATATTTATTATTTTTGTTTTGTTTTCATACCTTCTGTACTCAGAGCTTAATACTCTTGGCTCTGTGTTTAGAAATCACTCCTGGCAGTGCTTAGGGAACTTGATGGGCTGCCCAGAATTGAAGCAGGGTCAGCTGTATGCAAGGCAATACCCTACCTGCTAATTCTCCAGTCCCATATACTATATATTTAATAATGTGCATTATGAAGACATGTAAACCATTTATATTTTTCTCTATATTTATACTAGTACTTTATTTATTTATATTTTGGTATTTTAAACTTCTTTTCCCTAGTGAATTTCTTTTTTAATATTGGATTATTACTTAAAATCATACTCTATTATTTTAAATTTATTGTATTTTCACATAATTGTTTTGTCATTTGTAAGAATAATTTTTACATGTCTATGTATTCGGACCAACAATCACATAGGGTTTTGCTTCTGTAAAGATTAAAGTCTTCTAAGATGTCTATTTAGTGGGATGAATACTCTGCTACATCACTTGGAAGCAGAGTTAATTAGCAGCAAATGGCTGCTGAGCCACATTTAAAAGAACTTACGTCCAACTAACAGCTTTAGTGTTGCTAAATGGAATATGTACAGTTTATAGACTATGTACTGCTTGTTTGCTTACCACCACAGAATCATGTAGACAGTTCTGAGGGATAGGTAAGCAGTTAGGTGCATGCTTCACTTACAAGTTCAATTTGTGGCACCAGATAAGGCCCCCCGTGCTGCCAGGAGTGGTCCCTGATCACAGAGCAAGGCATAAGCCCTAATCACTGCTGGCTGTGGCCTTCAAAGGAACAAACAAACAAAAAGTAGAATCATGTAGAAAACTTTTGCCTAAAAAATGAAAAGGAAATGGGGATAAAGGAAAAAACAGAAACAAATACTTTGAGTTACTTCCTCTAATTCTCATGTAATGGAATTTTTTTTCATACACAGTGGAAATAAAATTAGTTATTAGTGAGATTTTTGTTGCTGCTGTTATTGTTGTTCTTATTTTTTCCTCTCCTGTTCCTTTTCCTTAGCTTTCAAGGTGAGTGCCAGCCGTCAGAGAGAGATGGCCTCTTTTGAGGAGTTGGTTCTAGTCCAGTCTGTGACGGACGTGTTGAGTAACTGGAACTTACAGATTTATACTTGCAAAAAAACTTTATTTTTCTCTAGTGAACACCGCAAAGTATATACTTACTGTCCCTCTGAGTCCACTAGTGCTATTTACTCAAAGAAGCTCATTTATAATAAAAAATACACAGAGCAAAAAAAATATATAATTTGATTCATCCCATCCTAAAGCTTGAATTTCATAAACCATCAAATCTACTTAGTTTTCTATTCTAGTACCTGCACCTGTATCCACCTATTTTTCATTTCCCTCCCACTCTTATTCTTCAAACTATTCCAGACTTGGAGTAGGAAATTAGGATTGTCGACGAAGTATTAGTTTCCTAAGTCTGCTGAAATAAAATACATCAAGTGAAACAGTGGTAAGTTTGCAAATTTATTTCTACAAATCATTCTGTAAACTAGAAATCTGAGATGACGTTGTCTGTAGGTTGGATTCTTCTTAGGACACTTAGGATTCTTTTTAGGGTACTCTTCTCTGCTTCTATCCTAGTTTTGGTGATGACCAGCTCTCCCTGTCATTTGGGACTTGATGTGGTTTGAAGAAATCATGCATGAAGAATGGAAGTATTACTTTCTTTTTTTTTCTTTTTTTTCTTTTTTGGGTCACACCCAGCAATGCACAGAGGTTACTCCTGGCTTTGCACTCATGAATTATTCCTGGCAGTGCTCAGAGGCCCATATGGGATGCTGGGAATCGAACCCGGGTCGGCCACATGCAAGGCAAACGCCCTACCCACTATGCTATCACTCTGCCCCAGTACTGCTTTCTTAACATTAATAGCAACTCAACTCAGCTAAGTATAAAATTCTCCTTAGAACACTAAATTTAAAATGATGCATGGAAAAGAAAGTACAATTCTCAGCAATGAAATTCACTATGAGGAATTTTTTTTATTGTGACAATGTAAAATAATGTGAAGAAAGATGAAGATTTTTCAGTTAATTAGCAATAAATCATTGTTTGAATTTAGATATGATAATACACATTAACAATAGGAGTTGTTTTTAACATATAGGACTTCAGTTATTCTAGAATATAGGTATTCAGGTTTTAATACCTTTGAAATCCAGAAACTTTGTAATAGGACTAATTCTAGGTGTTCACATGTTTGGAGAGTAGCACAAACATTTTGGGCCTTTATACTTGATTAAACATTTCATGGCTATTCTTGCAGCTGCCACTTCAGTTTGATTTTCTTAATTATTGATGGTGGAGTAATTGAAGACAATTGCCATTTAAAATGGTTTCTGTTTGTTTCCTGAAACATCTCGTAGAGACCATGCAGGTAGATATTGAGGCAGTGACAGAAGACCAAACTAGCTAACAAAAGAGGGCACTGGAAAAATCCTAGTAAAAGATTTTGGCCGAGGCTCACAGCATTATGTTATTAAGAGATGTGCTTAGAAAACAAAAATAGCTAAATTTGGAGAGTTTGGAAGAAATTCAAGCCAGATTTGTGGATGGCATGCATGTAATTATACTAATATTAGTAATGCTTTGTGACTTAAGTTTGATACCTAAAACATTGATAAAATTCTATCTTTACTAGTTAAGGAGAAGATAGAGATAGGACAGATTTAGAAGGGCAGGAGAAATAAATCTTGGAAATGTGACTTCATACATAGTGCATTCCCTGAAGACTATTTGAATTGAGCTCAGTAATAATAAAAATAATTAAGCCCAACATTTTCTTTAGTGACAAAAATATATATAAGAAATTAGTTTATTTTATATATAAGAATTTAATTTTAGAACTAGGGCAGCAATAGATGTATATATTTAAGTTTATTATATCAAAAGGTAAATTTTAGATGTTTTTTCTATTAATAACAAATATATATTTTGCTCAAAATTTGAGACTTATATTATGTGTATTGGTTTCTAGCATTGCTTCGTAAATGACAAAAACAAAGTAGTATAATATCATAATTACCATGAATCATGAGTCATAGAAGGTTCATTGGAATTTCTGGTCTCATAAGGTTATTATGAAAGTATCAAGTAGGGTGTCGTTTACTTGGGGTATGTACAAAGGAAAGAACTACCGTTAAGCGAATGCAAGAAGCTCACAAGACTCAGTTCCATGTGGTTTGTATCAAAACAGTTGAAACCCCTTTCAGTTCCTAGAGCAAATTAGTTTGCTGTCAGATGCCCCCTTCCCACTATTACCAGGTCTCCAAACAAATATATATTTTTTTAGGTCAGGAGAAGCACATATGATGCTTTATCATTTTTACTGGAAACATGTTGGGAGCGGGCAACACCTGATGCCGATCAGGTCTTAGCTCGATTCTGTACTCAGGGATCACTCGCGCTGGTTCTCAGGAGGATCATCTATAGTGCAGAGTATGGAACCCAGGCCAGCTGCTTGCAAGGAAACTGCCGTAAGCTCTATATTATCTCTCTGACCTTTTATCTAATTTTAAAGGCTCCTTTAGATAACAAGATGCAAGGTGATCTCCAATTTTTAATTTTTTTTGGCTACACCCAGCGATGCTCCAGGGTTATTTCTGGTTCTGTGTTCAGTTGTTACTCCTTTTGATGCTCAGGGAACCGTATGGGATGTTGGAGATTGAACCTAGGTTGGCCACATACAAGAAAAATGCTCTACTGGTACTACCCTTCCAGACCTGATCTTTATTTTTGCAAACACAAAATCTACTAGTAACCTGATCACAGGATTTGTCCCATTACTCTTAGAAGTTAAGTCTAGATTGAGAAGAGTTGATCATATAAGACATTTATTTATGCATGCAATTTAGGAGCGATTTTAATTACCTCATCTGTGCTAAAAGTTTTTGCCTTGTTAATGATGATTTAAATAATGGTACTAGTATTATCATCATAATACATGATATGTGGATTCTGCTGCATTTATTCATTTGATTTATTCCATCTGCAGTATTTCCGTGCTACCATCCAAGGCTTCAATAACAAAGTTAGCAAGTTGGGTGAAACAAGCTCTTATTAGAAATCAGAGAAAATGTTAACCTTTGTAGTTCCATTGTGAAATAACATTGAAATAATGGTTTAAACTTTTATTTGAAACAAGGTTAAAAAGTGGAAATACAGTGTCCTATTGAAATTCAATGTGCACTTATATTTTTCCTATAACCTAAGATTCATGAGCATATGAGATTTGATAAATGAGCTATTAAAACAGAAAAATTACATAGAAAGAGGAAAAGACAGCCATTACTGTGAACAAGCAGATGTTTTCTTTTCATTTTACACTGCAGGCTTTCATCAGACACTCTTAATTACAGTCTGTACACTGGTATTCTTGCAATTCAAACCATTAACCTTCATCTAAAGCACCAGTCTGCATAAGGTACATTGTCATTCCAGTGCTCTTTCTCTGGTAAAGGGTATGTTCTCTTGCAGAGTTAAAGAAAGAAAAACATTTGAACGGACTTCATTTTGCCATCCCAATGCCAAAAGAAAAAAAAAATCTCAATTTTTTTCTCATCAACAGCTCCAAATAAGGCATAAGCTATTTAGCCATTTTCATGGAGAAATAAAAATATTTTTAATTACAGAATCAGTAATAACGTGTTCTAAAAAATAGTTTGGCCAGAACTGCAGAAAATAAGAGAAACAAAGAAATAATTTAGCAGTTCTAAAGGACTGATGTGTGATTATAATGTACAATTAGATTCAAAACAATTCTTCACAAAAGCAAAGGGAAAATGGCATGCCCAAATAATAGATGCTTTGTTTAAAATGTACTTCGAATTTTCTTAATTACTACTTGAGATTCAGATTTTTCCTTTCACGGTTATAGGAGAAAATAATCACTGCTTCATTTCATTTCTATAGCATAAGCTTAATAAGATGGTAAAATAATGCATGTGTGAGTTTATGTCTACTGATGAACTTAAATATAAGCTCAAGCAGAAAACTTGTTTGATACATGTTTTCTCTATTAACCTTTAAAATTTTCAAAGGAAGAATGGTTGGCAATAAACCAAAGCTGATTGATATATCATCATTGTTAAAAATGTGTGTGTGTGGGGGGCTAGACATATTCATATACTGCTTGTAAGAAGAAATGATTGCTGGGGCTGGAGCGATAGCACAGCGGGTAGGGAGTTTGCCTTGCACGCGGCCGACCCGGGTTCGATCCCCGGCATCCCATATGGTCCCCCAAGCACCGCCAGGAGTAATTCCTGAGTGCAAAGCCAGGAGTAACTTACCCCTGAGCATCGCTGGGTGTGACCCCCCAAAAAAAAAGCAAAAAAAAAAAAAGATTGCAAAAGTCAAGGCCTTTTATGATTAATTTTTAAAAATTCACTAAGTATACTTTCCCCAATAAAAAGGGCTATTTTTGATAAATTTTCATAACCACATTCGAGTCAAGATGTGCTTTTGGACATTTACCTGAAACATTAATCCTCAGCACCACATGCGGTTCCCAAGCACAGCCAGGAGTGCAGAGTCAGGAAGAGCAAGGATTCCTGAGCACAGAGCAAGAACTGAGCAGAGTAGTGTGTCCCATTCCCCTGCCTGCAAAAATAATAAATGAGATGTGAGAGTTGCAAAGAAAGAATTTTAAAATTGAAAGTAACCTCAAGTCTTTTTTTTTTTTTCTGCTTTTGGGTCACTCCCAGCGATGCACAGGGGTTACTCCTGGCTCTGCACTCAGGAATTACTCCTGGTGGTGCTCAGGGGACCCTATGGGATGCTGGTAAATGAACCAGGGTCAGCTGTGTGCAAGGCAAATGCCCTACCCACTGTGCTATCCCTCCAGCCCCTTGAAGTCTTCTTGTAGGACTAGGGCAATAGTAGTGTCCTTCAGAGCGTAGGACACAAGTTTTGTTTGTAGAATCCCCCAGCTTGAATTCTGGTCCTATATATTCCCTCAAATACATACAGGTGAAGCCCCCCAAATAAAACTAATGGTCTAGGAAAATTCTCTTTTCCAATTATGGCATTAATTCACACCTAAACACAGTAAACGATTTCTTTTAACAAAATATCAAGTAAAAAATGTACAAAATTATGCATGGGAGTTT
Organism: Sorex araneus; assembly: GCF_027595985.1. NCBI lineage: Eukaryota > Metazoa > Chordata > Mammalia > Eulipotyphla > Soricidae > Sorex > Sorex araneus. The sequence goes on along the minus strand of NC_073308.1, from coordinate 24,849,291 downwards.
GCAAGAAAAATAAAAGTAACTCTTATGGTGCTAAATCTTAAGACTTATTGTTGTGATCACATGCATTGCATTGCAACATATACCAATACCATATTGTAATTGTATCTCGATGTTTTTAAAACGTTAACAAGAGCCATGGAGTTAGCACAGTGGGTTGAGCCCAGGCTTCTCATACGGAAGGCCCCAGTCCTTTCCTTGTAAACATTGTGAATGTTGTAAGCACCAAGCACAGAGCCAGGAGGAGGCCCTCAGCATAGGCTGGTCTAGTTTGGAAAACATAAACATGTTTTCTTAAGTCATAGATTTTAAATCCCTTTATAGAGACCGGAGAGATGCTGTCAGGGTAAACTGCGTTCCTTACACGGGAACTCCCATCATGACTGCGAGCACCAGAGCATTCTGGGGAGTCCTGGTGGTCCCTGGCCCCAGCACTTCAGACCACTGCAACATCCTAAAACCATGCCATTGTGCTGCCGGCCCTGACCAGGCACGTATCAGAGAGTAGGTCCTCATCTTCCTGAGCCATGCTGGGGAAGTCACTTGAACCCACCCCTAAAAATAATCCCTATTTCACTTGTGAAAAACTGAATAGTTAACACAAATCCTGGAAACTAAATCAATCATTTTCATTATCACTTAACTCTGTTTCATTAAGAACTGTTTCTAGGGGCTGGAGCTGTAGTACAGTGGGTAGGGCGTTTGCCTTGCACGCTGCCAACCCCAGATCGATTCCCAGCATCCCATAAGGTCCCCCCAGCACAGCTAGGAGTAACTCCTGAGTGCAGAGCCAGGGGTAACCCCTGAGCATTGCCAGGTGTTATCCAAAAGCAAAAATAAATAAATAATTACATAAATAAAAGAGTTTCTAGGATATTTTTTTCTTTTAAAGAGGGAGAGCATCTGAGGGCCAAGGCTGTGCTCAGGGATTACTCCCGGTTCTGCCTTCAGCGATCACTCCTGCAAGTGCCCAGACAGCATATAGGGTGTCAGGAATCAAACCAGGCAGCCACATACAAGGCAATCGTCTTCCTATCTCTCTGGTCCCCCTTATTTCCTGTTTGTAAGTCAAAGTGGTTCTCAGGAGGCAACTTCTAGTGATTAAAAATCACATGACCAAGAGTTCACTATGAGGGCCAAGGAACTGGTGCTTCTTGTCCTGCGTGCTCGGTAATCCATGGGTCCCCCCCCCCCCCCCCGGCAGTTCAGGAGTCCTGCAATGTCACACCTCCTGGGTCTACCCAACTGTGCCTGGGGAACCATATCTTGCCAAGGATGGACTCAAGAGTCAGGTCCATGCAAGCATGTGAAAACTTTACTGGCCCTACGTGGTTACTTTCTATAGAATATTTATATTTTATTTTTTGTCAGTCTGAATTTTATAGACAACAGTAGAAATTTTAAAGGTGGGTCCCTCATTTCATAGTAAGTTTTGAGCAACCCTGTTATTTGTCACTGGGATTGATCATTTTAGTACTTTTACTCTAAAATGTTTTTCTCTAGTTCTTTGTTCTGTTTCCTAAACCATGAGTGTCTTGATATTATATTAAAAAGAATTTATAAGCAGTAGTCCTGTACTTAGATTAATACACAGTTTCAACAAAGCTTTGAGCCATAGGAATATTTGGTTCAATCTGGTTAGTGTAATAAGTACGCTGTTAATCTTTCTTACTTTACATCAACTAATATTCTACTGTGATCTTCAGATTGTAAGATATTACTTTAAACGTTTTATTTATTTACTAATGTTTCTTTTGTGAGCTTACCATATTCAACAATAAAATTTGACACTAAAATCCCACTTCTTTTGTTTTAGAAAATCATATTTCTCACTGAAATAATGGAACATTTTTCATAAATAGTTTTCTTTACTAATTACATATGCAAAAATAAAAATATTTACATTTTTTCAAACATCAAAGCAATTAACTCATTTATATTTATTATAAGTTAAAATTAGAGAGTACACTGATCAATGCCATAAACTATATATAATTACATAGTTGTCCCCCAACTTTTTGAGCTATTTTACTCTCATTCTTAGTGCTATATATTTGCATTCTGGTTAAGTTCCTTTCTGTTCCTTTAAGATCTTTTGATTAATTTTCAGATTATTTCCTTCATATTCTAGATTAAATTACTTTAAATTTTATTCTATTTATATTTACATTTTAATAATACTCCTGAAATCCATATGATGTTGAGGGAACATTCTCAACTGTTTTGAAAGTCTAATTTGTCAATGTGAAATATGCATATGATGTATGATGTAGACATAATTTTGCTATTTTGAAATTGTTCTTAAAATATGACTAGCAAAATTGAGGGCAAAATTAAAATGTCAACAAACCTGGAGAGATAGTGAAGTGCAAAGGGTGCTGGTATTGCATGCTGCTGACATGGTTCTGGTCGCCACTAC